>NW_022196896.1:24699051-24724832 GCF_008632895.1 Mastomys coucha | reverse complement strand
GAGAGGGAGAAGGAAGACATTGCAGATGAAGGATCTTAGGAGATCACCATAAACAGTTGTATACTAAGGAATTGGAAAACCTAGAAGAAAATCATATATCCCTGGTCTTAAACAGCCTCACACTGAATCTCAGTGAACTGTATAAGATATCTGAACAGTCCAGTAATGGACAAAGATGATGAATCGATAATTTCTCTCTTAAAGCAAAAAACTTAGAATCTGATGACCCCACTGCGAAATTCTACAGACCATTTCACTTACTCTGATATTCCATATTTGCTTTTAAATAGAATCTTGTCTTAGCAAGATCATATTAACTTTTAAAGAAAACCTAATATCATTTGATAACTAGAAAGTTTATTTCACTTACTACACACAGGGGAAAACAAGAAGCGTAGAATGCCATTAAGGTCTATAAAATTACCCATAGAAGTGCAAGGACAGGAACAGATCCATTGCTGTTGCTAGTTTGAGGCATTCCCCTGTATAAGACAATGGAAAGAGAATCCAACTGAGTGCTAGCTATGAATGAGTCACATAATAAATTCGAAAGAACTGGTTCATTCTTTTATTGATCAATAATTTTATACACTGACCTCAGGTACTCTGGTGGATCATACTCTGTATAGTTCTGAACAGCTGGAGGTAAACAGGTTTCACTGTGGTATCTACAGTGGGCATTTGATCTGAATGGCTCAATATTAAAATGTAAACATTGCTGGCAGAATTCTGGCAGAAGACTTTTGAATGAAGCAAGATGTCTTGGTGCACATCTGTCATCCCAATACTTGGGTGATGGAGGTAGAAGGATTTCAAGTTTGAAGCTGGCTGGTCTACATAGAAAGACTCTGTCTCAAGAAATCAAAATCAACCAGCCAAGCATGTTTTATATGCCCCAAAGGGAAAAAAAAATATCTACCAAGAGTTCTCTCTTTCTTTCCCCCCTCCCTTCCCCTCTTGATGTGTGTGCGTGTGCATGTTTTGGGGGATCTGACACAGGGTCCTGCAGCCTACCACTGATATTATAGCCTTAGCTCCACTGAGTGACATCTCCAGCCCTGTTTTTATTTTTTCCCTATTTTCCTTGAGCAGCTGGGATTGCAGATCAGTGCTGCCACCTCAAGCTTGTCTGAGAACTTCTTCTTATTGAATTTAGAGCTCTTCCAATTATTGAGGAGTCAATTCAGATATAAACCACAGATGAATACTGCCTAAGCAGTGTATTCTCCTGTTTAGTCAGAAAAAGCAAAGATACGCGGTGATAGGGAGGTGAAAGAGGAAAAGGATGGCCTGGTCCTGATCCTCAGCTAAGATAAGTTCAATTAGGCCATGTTTTTTTAAGGCACATTTTATTTTTCTTACCACATATACCTCAAGGCTATGAACCAATGGCATGTGACAAAGAATAAAAAACTTAGTGGCTTTTTTCCCTTTGGGGCATATTAAAAAATTATGTTCCACTCTTTGTTTGGCTGGTTGATTTTGGGAAATGCTTCAAGGAGAATTCCAGATAAGAACACATTTGCTAGATTAAGGAATCCTTACTTACATTCTCCACAGTATGCAAAGTTACTGGCCTTTATTCTACTTCTTCTTTGAGGGATGAAACGTCTTTGCTGGTGCTGCTTAAAAGTTGTCTATTAGACAACCAGTCCAGTGACCTGTCCTGTCTGCAGAAAGCCAGCTGAGATCTGTGGATCTGTCTCCAAGCAGGTGGGAATACAACTGCTTTCCTTTCAGTGCATTGGCTAGGAGCTCTCCCCTGCCAAGAACTGAACGCTTTAATTCTGTGATTCATCAAAGCTATTCCCTATACATGGTGTCAAATAACCTTTCTTTTCAGGAGGTCTAACCCAATAGCCTCTCAGACCTCAGGATGAAAGCAAGTGGCATGTACATGGTGTACAAGAAGAACAAAAGAGAAACGCATTCAAAGCCAAGCTCCACGTTACATAACGCCCTGTGTTAGAAAAATCCATGACCCATAAAACATTTACCTACTTTGTGGGGTTTAAATAAAGCAGAGTGGTGTTCCTTTTTAAAGAACTACTTTACAGTTATCTTTCTGTCAGAATTTCAATTATTCTATGACTCAGTGGGTATGTGTCTAGCTTTAAAAAAAAAACTCCTTTTTTATTATTTTGGATAAGAATGACGTTTTCACATGAAGTAAAGAACAAGTTTATATAACAATGCATTGCTACATCAAACACATACACTATTTCATGTTTGAAATAAAAAATTTTAAATGATATTTTAAGAATTGAGGCATACCCATAGGGGAAGGATATTTTGCTTGGCCCATCTATCTGAGTGTGCAGTACATTCCTGTCTAGAAACTGACTCAGGTCTGTGGCAAGGATGAGGGTCATCAACTTCACCTTTCTTGGGTGTTAGGATAAAGCCTATTCAATTAATATATACATGAGAGACATTTCCCTGGGTTTCATAAACCTTGTCTACAGACCCTGTTAGATTTTGTCTGCAGAAGCGCCTGGCTAGCTGCTCACACTGAAGAATTTCACCTTCTGCCGGGCACTCTAGAGACTATTTCTAGAACACTTGTACATCGGGTTCTTGTTCTGTCCTGTGGAGTATTTCAGAATGAGATACTTCCCCTGACCAAGTGCAAGTTCTGTGTGACTCTGCTCACCGAGTGGCACCGGATCCAAACAGGTCCCCGAAGGAGAGTTGAAGTCACAAAACAAGTGACCAAATGCCAATCATATATATGCATACTCTTGTGAACTTTGACAAAGATATAAAATTTCATTAAGTCACCAGGAAGTGGTGGCACACGCCTTTAATCCCAGCACTTGGGAGACAGAGGCAGGCAGATTTCTGAGTCCAAGGCCAGCCTGGTCTACAGAGTGAGCTCCAGGACAGCCAGGGCTACACAGAGAAACCCTGTCTCTAAAACTAAAACTTAAAAAAAAATAATTAAGTCAATAAAGTTTGAGTATTTATGTCTAGTTGTTTTACTAGTGGCTCTCAATGCATTACCCATTGCCTGTTCTTCTATCTTTGCCTCCCCTTTCTTGTTCCTATTGTTTTACAGCGTGTGTGTTTGTGTGTGTGTGTGTGTGTGTGTATGTGTGTATGTGTGTGTGTTAGCCTAGAGGTTCATGCTGAGTGTCTCCCCTTATCTCTCTGTTCAGTTACACTGATAGATAGTGAGCTCTGGGAATCCACCAGTCTCTGCATCCCCGGGGTTAGACTTACAGTTGTATGCCACTGTGCCTAACTCTTAAGTGGGTTCTGTGGATCTGACTCAGGTTCAAATATCTTCATAGTAAGCACTTTACCCATGGAATCATCTCCCTGGCCTGTAGTTCTTTCTTCATGACTAAATTAAGGCGTCTGTAGGTAGACGTACGATTACAGCCTTCACTGTGTTGAAATGGCAATCAGACTTGATTAATTAGGAGAAAAAGGTTAACCAATTCAACTTTCTAAAAAGCTTACAATTTAAATACTGAAGATAATTCTTGTTGAACAACCATTTGAATGGATAGTAACATAGACCATCTGATTCCCATGTGATTAATTCTCTCTGGGAACTTCGGCAAATACGGTTATCTCCACACTGATGACCCAGCAGAAGTGTACATGACAACTCTTTGCTGATACACATTAACACCAGTGTACACAGACTTGCAGATCAATATTAGCCAGAGCACTCAGCTGACCCTGACTGGCCGTAGAGCTTCTGGACATTGTAGTCTGCTGTCAAGCTGCTGGGAAAGACATCAGAATAGCGCATGACTGGCTGAGACTTTCAAAAGAATTCAAGTTTCAAGAGTGCTCTAAAGAGCAAACAACCCTCCCAGCTAAAGTTCAGGTCTGACCTTTCTTCAGACCTTGTAACTATATTCTTTCAGCTCTGGTGTGGTAGTTAACCCTTTCTCCTCCTGACTTCTTCCCCATAGATAGTAGCTCTGAAACTGAATTCAGGGGAACCCCATTCCAAGGCTACTTAAAATAAAAATGGACCCTGTGCAACTCATTCTGGATTGAACCAGAAAAACTTAATTTGAGTGTGCTTTGCAAATTGTGTTTTGACATAGGAATTTGCTTTCATTTGAGAGTGTGGAAGCCCCCATGGACCTTACAGGTTTCATACCATAGAGTTAGGTTTCATAAAAAGGCCACATCAACTCCTAGTTTTAGCCTCACAAACGCCCAGTGCTGTCCTTATCTGAATCCACAGCACATCACTTCCTGAGCCCCCATACACAGGCCCACGCACATTCTACCATCTTTGCTTGGTGGATGTCTCATACACACCTCCTCGGAGTATTCCTGGAATAAACCACATCACCCTGCCTACTCTTCCTTCCTAATTGATGACATCACCATCTCCCTGATGATTCAGCACAATGCCCTGGACCACACTGAACTCTCTTATCTTCTTTCCCCGCATTCAGTCAGTCCTGTTTGTAAGCTGTTGTAATTTCCTTCTAAATGACCTTCTCCGTCTCCATCCCTACTGCCCCTGGCTTGGTGTGGGATCTGCCCATGAATCTTCACCCACCATTACAAGACTCCAATCAACTCTCATAGCAATCTAAGGGATGGCTGCCCTGACCATTCTCTAGACTATAGTTGAAATCATAGCAGTTGCTACTCGGTTGCAACTTTATAGCTAACAAACTACTTTCTTGTACATTTTCACACTTAAATCTCATAATATTCTATTTTAAGCTTTCTTTTTAATAAGATACTTTGTTAATTTTTGAGATTTTCATTTAATGTTTTGATCATATTCACCTCTACCCCTCCCCCATAACCCTGGCCCCAGACCCTCAGCACACACCTCCCCCATCCTCCCCCACTCCAGCTACTAGTTGTTCTCTTGCTCTCTTTTTAAAAATAACCTACCAAGTCAATTTGTGCCAGGCCTCCGCTGGAATGCGGCCTGCCTACCAGGGGCCTCCCTGATTCTCCCTCCTCTGCAGATAGGAGTGAGAACTCATGAGCTCTGTGCTACAATATCTGCTGGCTTGGTCTTGGGCAGGTCTTGTACAGGCAGCCACAGTGCTGTGAGTTCATCAATATAGATCCTGTCATGTCCAGAAAACACTGTTTTGCTCTGGTCCTCCTCAGCTTTCAGCTCTTGTGGTCCCTGAGACATTGTAGAGGAAGAGTGTGATACGGATGTAACATTTGTGGCCGAGCACTCCACTGGCTGATGCTTATTCTCTGCACTTTGACCAGCTGTGGGTGTCTGCATTAACTATTGTTTCCGATGAGGTCTCAGTGCTGTGCTAATCTGTGAATACAGAGGATGGAATTTAAGGAAAGATAGACACTGTGTTTTAGCAGAATAATAGCATCAGGTTCACTCCAGGAGCCTGTGAGATCCCAACCCTGGGGTGTTTGTTGGCCAGTAAATCTTACAACATTCTAACAAGAAGATAATGTCATTATTCTAATTTAGAACAGGAAACGGAGCCTTAAATTATCATATTGACCAAATAGTCTTGCGAAAATACAAAGAGCTGAGATGTGAATCCGATTCTGAAGACCCTGTGTGTGTGGACAACACTGAGCCACACCACCAAGTATGTATCACCACTGTCTTCAGAAATCCAATGCTTTCAGTCTGGAGGAAATTTTATAACTGTGTCTTAGAGCTTCTCCCTGGCTTCAGGGTACAGCTTGAGGCAGAGCTTTCATTCTAGGGTGAAACCTTGGTTCAGTTACACGAGCTCTCTTAGCCTCAGCTTCTTAATCTGCAGAGTAAAGCTAGCAATGTACTGTAACTCAGGGTCCTGGGCCTTGACAAGAGAGTGCACATGATGATCTTCTGCACTTTGCCTGTGTTCAAGGGCTTAGTACTGTTGGGTGTTGGTAACAATTTAAAAGTCTCATTGTGCTGGCTATTTTAAGTCATCCGAGAGGATGGAAAGTCAATTGAGAAAATGCCTCCATAAGGTTGGGCTGTAAGGCAAGCTTGCAAGGGCAGCACTTTTCAACCTGTGGGCATACATCTTTGAGGGTCGCATATCAGATATATTGTAAATCAGACATTTTCATTATAATTTATAACAGTAGCAAAATTACAATTATGAAGTAGCAACAAAATAATCTTGTACTTGGGGTCACTACAACCTGAGGAACTGTATTAAAGGGTTGCAGCATTAGGAAGGTTGAGAACCATCGTAGTAGCACATTTTCTGATTAGTGATTGATGTGAGAGGCCATGTCATACCTGAGCTCGTGCTCCTGGGTTCTATAAGAGCAGGCTTGGGATGGAGAGATGGTTAAGAGCACTGACTGCTCTTCAGGAGGACCTGAGTTCAATCCTCAGCAACCACGTGGTGGCTCATGACCATTTGTAATAGAATCCAGCACCCTCTTCTGGAGTGTCTGAAGATAGCAGTAGTGTACTCATACATAAAATAAATAAATGTTTTAAAAAAACATTTCTAAGTTCATTTTAAAAAAGAAGAAGAGGAAGAAGAAGAAGAAGAAGAAGAAGAAGAAGAAGAAGAAGAAGAAGAAGAAGAAGAAGAAGAAAGAGTAGGCTGAGCAGGTCATGAGGAGCAAGCCAGTAAGCAGCACTCCTTTATGGCCTCTGCATCAGCTCCTGCCTCCTGGTTTCAGTTCCTGCCTTGGCATTCCTCAATAGACTCAGGATGTGTTAAGTTAAATAAACCCGTTCTTCCTCAAGCTACATTTGGTCACCACACTGTTTCGTCACGGCAGCAGTAGCCCCAGCTAAGAGGCTCATCTTACCCAATGTTCTTTCCCTCTTCTATCCAGAAGCAGACCAGATCACTATCTGTTACTTTCTCTATGAAGCCTTAAAAATATCAGTTGATGACCAAGTCTTCCCCATAGCACTCTAAGTATCTGCCTCTATAGTGAGATACATGGCTAGATAATAGTGTCCTTACGATCAGCATGAAGTTTCTTCTCAGGCTGGTCAATAGCTCTTCAAGAAAATCCCTTCTCATAACAGATTCTAATTGTTCTGCAAATTCTTCTAGTCTGGTTCTTTCTCATTCATCACGTCTTTGCACTGCCTCTCCCCGACTCCTCCCACTTCTGGCTTCACATTTGTCCTTGAGGCTCTTTCTTGCTCCAGCTTGCCAGCCCTGCTGCCTGACTCCATCTGGGGACAGTTATCAGACCTCAGCCCCAAGCCAGGATTGTGTCCCCAGGCAAGGCTATTATTGCCTTGCTTTCTCTGGCATCTGACCTCAGCTCTGCTCATAGCTTTTTCGGTGCTGACAATACCCAAGGACTGACCAACAATGGTTCTAATAAGATGATCATAGCTCATATCATCCTGCTGTCTGTTATTCACCTTTCTTGTCTGATGAACTTTTCCAGGGCGTAGAGACCTTGTCCTTGTTATTAGTAGATCCTCCATAGCACCCGGTTTAGAATAAGCTTGTACTGAATGATCATTGATTGGATATATTACTCCATCCCAACCTGGTAACATTGGGTCCTCTGGCACTGTCAGTTCTCTGTCTGACAGGGAGGAATTTCATGGGACATGCACTTCCTCTTCTATTACACAGCCAGGTTCAGATAAATGGGAAGAGCAGATAGCAATGATTCTGTATGAGTTTTAGAATTTTCACCAGAATGTGAAAGCATCTTATCGTCTCACCTATGAAATGCTTTTTCTTACCCTTTTCCATGTATGCCATTTCTATAAACTTGAACATTATCAACATCCTTTATTCATGTTACTTCATTTATATATTTTCAGAATTAAGGCTCTGCATTTTACCAAAATGGTTTGTTAATATTAATCTCCTACTCTTGTCTATTAGTTCCCTGAAGGAAATCTTTTCTGATTTTTTCTCTGTCTGTGTTTGTGTGTGAGTGTGCTTGTGAGTGTGTGAATGTATTTGTGTATGTCTGAGTGTGTGACCTTGTTGTGCTTCCTATTACAAAGCATATATTACAAAAGAGTGATTAAGTTGAAAGACACATAAGACTATTCGATAATCTCATTTTCTGTTTGATTCCACTACCATGGCTATCATTGAATACATTTCCCTTAGTAACTAGTCCTTAATTATTTTTGGCTATAAAATAATAGAGATACTTAAGTGATAACATCTCATTTTACTTCTGAATGGCTGTGGCCTGTGGTTCTGAGACTGAATTTAAGACCTTAGTGTCTCCTTGTCTCTGATGATCTCATAATTAGTCTAAAGGATTTTATTTTAAAATCCTTAAACTAAGGATTAAAAAAAATCCTTAGTAAATTTTTATTTTACTAAGAGAAAAATGCACTTTGAAATTATTCATTATTAAAATATACAAGGTCAAACCACTTCTCTTGTCCCTATCATTTAAAGACATGCACTCTAGGGAAATATACATTATCACCTCAATGAGATACTACCCGGCTCTCTACTAGACAAATTACTCTTGATGTTGAGGGACACTACTGGACATCATTGTAGACCAGGCTGGCCTTGAACTCAGAAATCCATCTGCCTCTGCCTCCCAATTGCTGGGGTTAAAGTCATGCGCCACCACTGCCTGGCTGACAAATATTCTTGATGTTGAGGGACACTATTGGGCATCATTGTTGGGATGTAATTTGGTATAAACTTTACAGGAAGCTATTTGATAGTTTGTGTCACCTTACTTAAAATACATCTTTTTTTCCAACAATGGAATGACATTTATTATAACAATAAAGAATGTAAGCTGCGCAGTGGTGGCGCACGTCTTTAATCCCAGCGCTTCGGAGGCAGAGGCAGGCTGATTTCTGAGTTTGAGGCCAGCCTGGTCTACAGAGTGAGTTCCAGGACAGCCAGGGCTATACAGAGAAACCCTGTCTCAAAAAACCAAAAAGAAAGAAAGAAAGAAAGAAAGAAAGAAAGAAAGAAAGAAAGAAAGAAAGAAAGAAAGAGAGAAAGAAAGAAAGAAAGAGAGAAAGCAAGCATACTATATAACATAAAATATAATACATTAAATGAAAAATGATTTGTAATTAATATATAATAAAATGGAAAAAGCAAAAGAAATGCTTTGTAATAAGATTTCCTGAACTGTGGGTAAATGGGAGCAGGAAACACTCAAACAGCACGAGCTGGGTCCCGTGAGGAGCACATGCTGGGTCCCGTGAGGAGCACATGCTGGGTCCCGTGAGGAGCACATGCTGGGTCCCGTGAGGAGCACGAGCTGGGTCCCGTGAAGAGCACGAGCTGGGTCCCGTGAAGAGCACGAGCTGGGTCCCGTGAGGAGCACGAGCTGGGTCCCGTGAAGAGCATGAGCTGGGTCCCGTAAAGAGCACGAGCTGGGTCCTGTGAAGAGCTCATTCAAGGGTCAAGTCCATAATCTAAATGCATCACTTTGGGTGTCTCTGCTGGCTAATGTATGGTGGCATGGTCAATACCTTTTTGAAGAATTCTCATTTCTGCACAAACCAGAAGATTCAAGCACATTCTGTCAAAAGCTATAAGTACTGTGGAAAAAATAATTTTCAGTTTACTAATCAGGAAAGAAGATCAGAAATAGAAGCCAAATGTAGTTCTGAGGGTTCAAGTCTCCAGTTACCGAAAAAAATCACAGGCAGGAATATAGCTTGACCAGTACACATGCTGCCTCAGCCATTATCCTCCTCAGCAGTTGGTTCTGTAGAACATGGCAACATTTAGTAGCACGGGATAAGGAGGTTGTTCTGTTTAAAAATATATCTTTTTAAAATGCATATGCCAGGGCTGGAGAGATGGTTCAGTGGTTAAGAGCTCAGACTGTTCTTCCAGAGGTCCTAAGTTCAATTCCCAGCATCCACATGATGGTTCACAACCATCTGTAATGGGATCTGACACCCTCTTCTGGTGTGTCTGAAGAGAGCGACAGTGTACTCACATATATAAAATAAATAAATAGATCTTTAAAATGTATATGCCTTTTCAGTTCTTCTAAATATTCTCATAAGTATATAATTGATATAAGTGTAAAGTTTTAGCTAAATGGTTGTTCTCAGACTTTGGTAAAGGAAATAGACTCATCAAATATTTGTGAATTGGAGACTAGGAAGATGGCTCAATTGATAAAGTGCTTGGGAGGCAAGCATAAGGACTGACCTCAGATGCTGAGCACTCACATAAGAAGCCAACATAGCATCATGTGGCTGTAATCCCAGCGCAGAGGAGGCAAGGCCCATGGGGTCTGTAAGCCTGCCTGGTATAGCTCAGTGCCCAGCGCAGCGAATGACTCTGTCTTAAAAACAAGGTGGGAAGTGATTGAGGAAGACACGAGCCTCCATACACAGGCACATATGTGCATGCTGATACCATACAACATACATGCAAGTGCATGTTTGCACACATACACACACAAACAGAGAGAGAGAGAGAGAGAGAGAGAGAGAGAGAGAGAGAGAGAGAAAGAGAGAGAGAGAGAGAGAGATATTATGAATTGAACAAAGTAGCATTTCTTAAATAAAGGGCAACACATATTTGGGGTTACTGTTCTCTAAATAGGGTAATAGGGTGTGCTTGGTATAAAATAAAGAAGAGAAAGGACCAATGGAGCTGAAGGGTTTGCAGCCCCTTAGGACGAACAACAATATGAACTAACTAATACCCTCAGAGCTCCCAGGGACTAAACCACCAACCAAAGAGTACACATGGTGGGACTGCTTGCTCTGGCAGCACGTGTATAGTAGAGGATTGCAAAGTCAGTCATCAATGGGAGGAGAGGCCCTTGGCCCTGTGAAGGTTCTGTGCCCCAGTGTAGGGGAATGCCAGGGCCAGGAAGTGGGAGAGGGTGGGGTGGCAAGCAGGGGGAAGGGGGAGGCAACAGGGATTTGTTCTTGTTTTTTTTTTTTTTGTCTGTTTTTTTTGTTTGTTTGTTTTGTTTTGTTTTTTGAGGGGAAACTGGGAAAGGAGAAATCATTTGACATGTAAATAAAGAAAATATCTAATAAAAAAATAGAGAAGAGATGTGCAAACACTTCTGGTGGAAGGGTTGTTTTAGGAAGGACCACTTTCCTGCATCCTTTCCTCAGCTCCATTTATAGGACAAACCAGAGTCAATGGGAAATCTCATAATTTGAGTCACAGGTCTGAAGAGGAACTTGGAAGGGGAGAAACCGAGGGAGATAACAAGGGGTAAAAAGGCAGATGGTGAGAAAGGAGGCCAGGGGAGAGGCTCTTTTAGATGTATCAGAGTAGGCTGGTCCAGGAGCCCAAGGAGACTCTCTTGTGCCACCTTCTGAGAACCTCATGTAAATGCACCAGATAGATCTTGTTCTCGTGGACTGTACTTCTGCACTTTTAAATGGTTAGTATACAGCAAGAGTTGCCTAGGAAACTAATAGGTTAGTGCCCAGTGCAATTGGCATCAATGAGGCTTCATCTAGAAGCTGATGGAAACAGATGCAGAGACCCACAGACAAACATTAGGCAGAGCTTGGAGAGTCCTGTAGAGGCCAGGAAGGAAGGATTGTAGGAGCCAGAGGGGTTAAGAACACCACAAGAAAACCTACGGAATCAACTAACCTGGGTCCATAAGAGCTAACAGAGGCTGAACTGACCACCAGGGAGCCTGCATGGGACTGACCTAAGCCCTCTGCAGTTGTGTACCATTGCGTACCTTGGTCTTCATGTGTGACTCCTTCCTAACAGTGGAAGCAGGGGTTGTCTCTGACTCTTGTGCCTGTCTTTGGGAACCTTTTCCTCAGTCTGGGTTGCCTCAGTCAGCCTTATTACAAGTGGAGGTGCCTAGTTTTACTGCAACTTGATATGTCATGTTTGGCTGATATCCATGGGAAGCCTGCCCTTTTCTGACTAAAAATGAAGGGTTGGGGAAAAGGAGAGATGGGAGGGGAGGCACTAGGAGGAAAGGAAAGGTGGAAAACTGTGGTTGGGATGTAAAAAAATAATTAAAGAGTTTGGAGTTGCAAACAATGAAAAGATACAGTATTAGAAGATAGTTTTAGTAAATGTTTAATACTTGTTAATATGAAGAGATATTTATGCACTGTATGTATTTGAATGAAAGATGCAAGAAACAAAAAAGTGCACAGTAACCTTTTACTATAAAAAACCAACACACACACACACACACACACACACACACACACACATACACACACACACACAGACAAGCTGTGGAGTGAGATACTTTAAGAAAGTGATAGAATTCTAGGCACTTGATTTAGATATTATTCAACAGCACATAGACAAAACCCCCTCATACACTCCTCATTCCCATAGAGAAATATGTGGCATGAAAATCTATCAATATCAGTTAATTGAGCCAGGTGGTGGTGGCACACGTCTTTAATCCCAGCACTTGGGAGGCAGAGGCAGGCAGATTTCTGAGTTCAAGCCCAGCCTGGTCTTCAGAGTGAGTTCCAGGACAGCCAGGGCTACACAGAGAAACTCTGTCTTGAAACAAACAAACAATCAGTTAATTGGGTCATATTAAGTTAATCTGATATAAAGCCTGTACCAAATACTGTTCTCATGCTAGAGATATAATGGTGTGAGCGTCTAAGCAGGCATGACCTCTGCCCTGAGGTGTCAGTCCTTCTGAGGGGCAGACAGCAGGTTCAGGCTGACACAGTGATAAATGTAGTGAGGAAGCCATGATGATGGAGAAACAAGACCCATGGTCTGGTCCCAAGAGTCAGTGATGGCAGCCTTTGGGGGAAACCTGAGTTCACAGATAAAAGGCAGGTCAAGCACTTGAAGCTAGAGAGTCTCCTCCAAAAGATCCTGATGGTTTGGAACCTTCCAGAAGTAAGGTCAGCTGGGGAAACAGACGGCACACTGCTGGATGACTGTTGATTCTCTGCCTGCAGGGTTTAGAGTTTGAATGAATGGGATAGTGAGGAGAGGGAAGGGTGGAGAGGGAGTATTTGGACTTGACCTTGAATCATCTCTCAGAGATCATCACCAATGGTTCAAGGGTTCAATAAATGAGTTAACCTTAGTGTCTACTCTGTAGGAAGAAACCATTATTTAGTCACTTAAGGGGGTGGGGGATTGAAGAAATGACTCAGAGGTTAAGAGCACTGACTGCTCTTCCAGAGGTTCTGAGTTCAATTCCCAGCTCACAACCATCTGTAATGGGATACAAATGCCCTCTTCTGGTGCATCTGAAGACAGTGTACTCACATAAAATAAATAAATAAATACAGAAAGAAAGAGTAAAATCTTTACAATTAAAACAAACAAACAAACAAAGTCATAATAAGCAGAGTCTTGCTATGCAGCTTAGTCTGGCCTTTAAGTTCCAGACCTTCATAGGCTTCATTCTTCTGGGAAAATATGTAACATAAAAACGAAATAAATGTTTCTGTACATACTAATTGGTTTAAAATCAATCTCTGAAGGATAGTCAATCATGTGAAATATGCTTTTTCCTTAGCATTTTAAAAGCAGACATATGTATCACATAATCCCATTATGCAAAAGAGTGTAGATAAGGCATATGTTATACAAAATATAAAGAAAACTGTTTGGGGAAATATGCTAAGCCAAAATGTAATCATGGGTATCTAAAGAGATGACTTTTTTTTTGTACATTTCTGTATTTCCTAAAACTTCTACAAAGAATAAATATTATTTACTATACAACATTTAATTAAAGGACATTTAAAGGTATATGAACTGTATTTAGGGACAGAATACAGTTAAAAGTTGATAACTCTTCTCATGATGAAGAGGCATGAACTCTTCTGAAGGAATCACCAGACTTGGTGCTACAGCTTAGATCAGATTCCAGATTCTTTGAGATTTAATTTTTTCTCTCCTAATGATCCAAATGGTAGTTTTTTTCCTACTGACAATACAACATAATTCTCCTTATTCCCAGCTACACCTTACCCGTGTAACTAATATATGCACACATTTGCATATAGAACCATGTTATTTGTATATGACTTAGCCATCTAAGCCTGTGGTTCTCAACCTGTGAGTCTCAACCTTTGGGGTCCTCATATCAGCTATTCTACATGCCATATATTTACATTAACATTCATAACAGTAACAAAATTACAGTGACAAAGTAGCAAGGAAATAATTTTATGCTTGGGGATCATCAAAACATGAGGAACTATATTAAAAGGTCATAACGTTAAGAAGGTTGAGAATCAATGCTCAGTCCAAGCCATGTTTAGAAGAATTGTGAGCCATACTGGCTGCATTTGTTGAGTAAACAACTTACATTGGATCAGTCCTGAGGGAACTTTCCAGGGAGGTGCATGCAAGTGACCTTGAGCCTTCTACAGTACTGGTTTCCAGAGTCACTAATAAAAGAGGTAAGCGACCACTGTGTGGACCCAATAACCCTGCTGACTTAAGATATTGCTCCCTCTTTGTAGAACTTAACAGTATCTTAATAGGAGAGTGAGGACTAATCTTTGAATACTAATAATGTTAATCTTTACAAAGGAGCCTGAACCTGGATAGTAGGAGAGCTGAGGTTGGTTTTCTGTTTGAGGTATATCTGGAGGGAACTTTTGATGATCAATGCAAAGGCTATTTTGGAAGGAAATGATTCTGCAGAGAGGGAAGTAGGTAAAGCAGAGAGAGCGGGGATTTTAATGGCAAGGGGTGAGGATGCTATGCCCACGCAGTGCCATTTGCCTCTTCCTACAATTTATTCTTCTCTCATAGATCTGGACCAGACTTTCCCTTCTCTCCACTCTTCCCTGTACCCCCCATCTGTTTCTCTCCCCCAGACCCACTCCTCCTCTGTTTCCCTTCAGAAAAGATCAGGCCTCCCAGCGATATGAACTGAACATGGCATATCAAGTCAAGACTAGACACATACCCTCATATCAAGTGGGATAAGGCAACCCAGGAGGAGGAAAAACATCCCAAGTGGAGGCAAAAAAAGTCAGAGACACCCCCACTCCCACTGTTAGGAGTCCCACAAGAATACCAAGCTATAGAACCATAACATATATATGCAAAGGACCTAGCCAAGACCCATGTAGGCTCTATGATTGTTGCTTCATTCTCTGTGAGCCCCTGTGAGCCCTGCTCAGTTGATTCTATGGACCATGTTCTCCTGGTATCCTCCACCCATCTGGCTCCAACAACCCCTCCTTCTCCACTTTGACAGGGTTTCCTGAGGTCTGCCTAATGTTTGGTTAAGGGTCTCTGCATCAATTGCTGAATGAAGCCTCTCTATGACCATTGGGCTAGGCACTTATCTGTGAGTCTGACAGAGTATCATTACTTTCCTACAAGTTAAACCCTTCAACTCAACCTTCAACAATATTCAATCTAGGGATCAACACTGGGTTTTAATCAGGAGCTGGTTATCTCTGGTGTTAGCTGGTCTTGCTGTCTTTGACTGTGTCTTGTCCCTTCTGCTAGCCTGGGTGTCAGTACTCCTGGGAGACCAGTTCTCTCCGGGAAGAATTTGGTTATGGAGAGCTATGGCACAGGATCAGCTCCAGGCACAGATCCTGTCCCAGGCTGCTCCTCGGTTCCTGTTTCCTGAGATCTCCATAATAGTTTTTCTTAATATGAAGGTTTCAATCTTGCTATAAACTCTAAGAAAATATAGTAAGCTTCATAATCTTTGGGATTATATTCCCTTGTAGATATTTCAAGTTGCAACATTAAGATATATAACTAATTATTAATGTAAGATTTAGGAGATAGCATTGGAAAAGGGGCATTACTCAATATAATAATACTCCATAATAGCCTATTTTAATGTAAGTGGGCATTGCATTAAAATGAGTTGAAAGAGATTCTATAAGCATTAGAGAATGTGCTCTTCTGTGATCTGAGGCCAGACTTATGCTGTGACTCTCTTCTTCAGTAGATGGCAGTATTCGTGTTCAATTCAAAACCTGGGTTAGAAAGAGCAGGGACAGAGTGTGATGGTTGGCTGAGCTGCCCAACCCTCTGACACAATAAGGAAAGAACCAGTGAAGTGAGGGTTGACTGGTGGGGAAGCCAAAGGCTAGAGGGCAGCCAGTTTCTGAGGATCGGTAGTCCAGAAAGCACACACCTTCCTCTCCTCCTCTCCTCCTCCTCCTCCTCCTCCTCCTCCTCCTCCTCCTCCTCCTCCTCCTCCTCCTCTTTTTTTTAGAAAAGCCCAGACCAGTCCTGAAAAGCTCAGTCTGCTCTCCACTGCCACCTGCTGTTGATTGTGGGGATGTCTCCACAATGGCCAGATGGAAAGTTTAAGGTGACTTCATGTAGAGATGAGAAAGCACATCTGTTGTAACAGTGCTGACAACACATGATAGACTTTTTAAACTGTTCCCATCTTGGTGGCATCCTGGCGGGACTCTCTGGTTTTATTCTGCACTCTCATGCTCACTAAAGAGGCTGAGCACATCCCCACACACTTAGGCAGAGTACTTACATATCCCCCATTCAGATCTCACCACACACTTCAAACCTGCACTAAGTGACCCATGATACCTACTACAGTGTAAGTGAAATGTAAATAGTTGTTAGAGTGTATTCTTTAGGAAACAAGAAAGAGGGAAAAGGTGTTTCCGTTTATATGTATTCAGTTTGGATACACAAAATAAATTTTGACACATAGCTAAGTCTTTGGATCTCAGATTTTGGAGGGCTGACTATTTATTTGAAGATAGGAGAGGTGTGTTGGTTTCACTCACCCTGGGGAAAAAAAACCTGAGAATGCTCAAAGGAAAGATTGGTTGATTTCGCTTTCAGCAGTGTTATTTCACAGTTGGCTGGAATCACTGTTTGGCTGATGGGGCAAAACATCATGGTGGGGGCATGCAATGGCAGGGAAGCTGCTCACCTCACGGCCACTAGGAAGCTGAGACAGTAGGCACTCACCTTCAGAAGCACCCCTCCCAATAAAAACCGTTTCCTAATAACCCATTCTGTATGAATTCATCAATGGATAATAGTCGACTTGCGTGATCCAGTCACCTCTCATTAGCATCACTACCTGAGAATCAAGATTTCAATACCTGGGCTTTTGGGAGTCATAGTTCATATCCAATTCAGCTAGGAAACTTAGCTTGGCGAACTCTACATGTGCTTGAAATGAGATGTGATGTAGGGATCTTTTATCCTTTCTTTCAACCTCATCTTCCCAAACCGGAGACTGTCCTGTGTTCCTTTGTGTGCTGGACAGCTGGGTACATCTATGAGGGTAACACATGAGCATTCTACCATCAGGTTCTAGAAACAGAAGGCAGTGTGCCAAACCACACGGGAAAGCACCTTTGGCAGGCATGAGGGGAGTTACAGCTTCACTTGGGAATCCTAAGGAAAAGGCAGTGCAAGGCAGGGGAGTTGGTTTAGGACAGCGTAATCTGAACAGTTTCAGAGTGTAAGCCACCTGGAGAGCCCTCGTTTCCCGGCCCCAGGATGATGCCTCCTAAAGTGGGGCTTAGGGTGAATTAGTCTGTATAATATACCCCAGGCATGCTTCTACCTAACCTCTCTAGTTCTAAGAACTGGCTCTAGGCTGGCTCTAGGAGGAGCAGGATCTCCCAGCAAGAAAGTTTAAGGAGCTGAAACATCATAGTACCACAAAAAACAAACAAACAAAAAAAAAAACAAAGAAACAAAAAAACCAAAAAACCAGTATGTCTTTTCTATTCAAATTACCTCTGCCATTTATACAATCATTCTATAAGTTCTGTAGTTCTGTTCCTCTAGAGAACAAAGATTAATACACTAGGCAAGTCTTCAACCACTGAGCTACCTCACCCCGACTCCGGTTGTATAGTAACATAAATTCTTAGTATATTAATTACTCTTTGGGAAACCCCAAGTAGTGAGCCCAAAATACTGTATCTGATAAAGATGTAGCAGTTTTCCTAGTAAGTGAAAAACCCCTCATTTGAACTCCCAGCTGTTTCTGGCAGACCTGGCGCATGCTCATTAAGCTCCCTGCTTCCTGTTCTGGGATGTGGACTCGCCCTTACGGGGAAACAGACACAGGCTTCCTGTTTGAAAGCACTGAGTTAGAAGTCATCATGGCCTGTGAGGTCCCCAGCCCGGTTTTCTGCAATGGCAGCAGCCTGTTTCTATAAGTGTTTTAGGGATTGCCAATGAGAAGGATACTAAGTACACAGAAGTTTAAAGGAGCCCTCTAGCGTTTGTGGAGTGGTATGAGTGGAAGATATAGCCAGGGCTGCTAGAAAATGGCTGAAAGTGTTAAAGATGCTACAGAAATAAACAAAAGGAAACAAACCCACACTGGAGCAGAGCACAGGACTTAAAAAGTGCGTGTCTTAGTCAGGGTTTCTTTTGCTGCAATGAAACGCCATGACCAAGAAGCAAGTTGGGGAGGAAAGGTTTTATTAGCGTATGCTTCCACATTGCTGTTTGCCGCCAAAGGACTGGAACTCATACAGGGTGGGAACTCACACAGGGCGGGGAAACTGGAGGCAGGAGCTAATGCAGACGCCATGGAGGATGCTGCTTACTGACTTTCTTCCCCTGGCTTGCTCAGCTTGCTTGTTTATAGAACCCAGGACCACTAGCCCAGGGAGAGCACCACCCACAATAGGCTGGGCCCTCCCCTCTTGATCAGTAATTGAGAAGATGTCTTACAGCTGGATCTCCTGGAGATATTTCCTCAAGGGAGGCTACTTTCTCTGTGATAATGCTAGCTTGTGTTGAGTTAACACAAAACCAGCCAGTACAGTGAGGGCACGATGGCTGCCGTACTGGTATACTTTGTGAAACAGGAACACAGGTGTTACAAGGTATTAAGAAAAAAAAAATGAATAGTTACTTGATAGTAACTTTACTGTGGAAAAAGGCTGAATTGCTTCTAAGTAGGTGGTTTTAAAACATCAACCAAAGTCCACAGGGGGCATCCATGGCTCCAGCTGGATATGTAGCAGAGGATTACCTTATCTGCCATCATTGGGAGGGGAGCCCCTTGGTCCAGTGCAAGCTTGATGACCCAGGATAGGGGAACACTAGGCAGCTGAGGCAGAAGTGGATGGGCAGGTTGGGGAGCACCCACATAGAGGCAGGGGGAGGGAGAAAGGGATGGAGGCTTGTGGAGGAAAACTGGGAAGGGGAATAATATTTGAAATGTAAGTAAAATAACCAATAAAAAAAATAAAACTCCATGCTGCTTCATTTATTCACCATTGTAGCTTTTTATAAAGACATACCTGTTCTGTGGCCCTTCAGAAACTACAGTTCAAGGACTCCACTTTTTCTCCTTCCTTTTTTTGTTCAGTCATCCACAAAACGAAAGATCCAGCTTGGGCAGTGGCCAGACCCCCCGCCCTGACAGCACTGCATTCCTGAGTGCTAGTTCTGGTAGACACAAACTGAACAGGAAATACAAATGCAAACTACTTTATTATATGTTTTCAGTTCACGAATATATACAGTATGTATACAGCATTGCATCTAAGTGGTTACACAGCATCGTTGTAGAAAGCTGTTAGGCATGTTGATCGGGGGTGTGGCAATCATTTTCTAGCACCAGGGCCCTCCAAGTATATGGTATGCCAAGAAAAGAATTACTTAAGAGTATATTGAGGGGAAGATAGAAAGTGGTTCAGAACTTACTTTAAATGTGTCTTGTTTTTTCTTAAAATTTTTATTATTTAAATGCATTTTATACATCAAACATAATAATATTGAGTATTTTGAGAATCAACACATAAAAATTTGTTCAACTTTTATACTCATATCCTTTCATACCTTAAAAATATCATTAATGAATATTTAATACTATCCATAACTAAGGATCCTATATCTAATGTTGAATACTAAATTGTTTCAAAACATTCAAAATATTCTTTGGGAATTAAGCATAGTAAAAGAGCATAAAATATTAAAAATGAATCATTAAGAAATATATTGAAAAGCCCTTTTTATCTACCACCTGACATAGTGAGAGAGTATCTCACTATATATGCATTATATATCTGTGTACATTGTCTAACTATAAGTTTACTTAAAATTATCAGTGTTTCTAGGAGAGAAATTATTTTATCAGTAAGTATATTTTAAAAATTTCAAAATAGCAAAAACTCTTTGAATTTAAACATTAAGAAAATGCTAATTTCAAGCAGTGAGAAAAATTATCAATAGTTCTATATTTGTCAAACATGATTTTAATGTTTTCAACTGTTAATATTCAACAAACAGAATAATTATTTTAAGATATATTTTGTTGTTATGTTTCCCTTTTCATTTGTTTTTGTTAATTTGGATACTGTCTCTGTGCCCTCTGGTTAGTCTGGCTAAGGGTTTATCTATTTTGTTGATTTTCTCAAAGAACCAGTTCCTGGTTTTGTTGATTCTTTGTATAGTTTTTTGTTTTTATTTGGTTGATTTCTGCCCTGAGTTTGATTCTTTCCTGCCATCTACTCCTCTTAGATTTATTTGCTTCTTTTTGTTCTAGAGCTTTCATGTGTACTGTCAAGCTGCTAGTGTAAGCTTTCTCCAGTTTCTTTTTGGAGGCACTTAGAGCTATGAGTTTTTCTCTTAGAACTGCTTTCATTGTGTTCCATAAATCTTGGTATGATGTGTCTTCATTTTCATGAAATACTGTAAAGCCAGCCTTTAATTTCTTTATTTCTTCCTTGACCAAATTATCATTGAGTAGAGCATTGTTCAGCTCCCATGTGTATGTGTGCTTTCTGTTGTTTTTGTTGGTATTTAAGACCAGCCTTAGTCTGTGGTGATTTGATAGGGTGCATGGAATTTTTTTCAGTTTTCTTGCATCTGTTGAGGCCTGTTTTGTAACCAATTATATGGTCAATTTTGAAGAAGGTACCATGAGGTGCTGAGAAGAAGGTATATTCTTTTGTTTTAGGATGAAATGTTCCATAGGTATGTGTTAAAAGCATTTGGCCCATCATTTCTGTTAGTTTCACCGTCTCTGTTTAGTTTGTGTGTCCATGATCTGTCCATTGATGAGAGCGGGGTATTGAAGTCTCCCACTATTATTGTGTGAGGTGCAATGTGTGCTTTGAGCTTTAGTAAAGTTTCTTTTTCTTTTTCTTTTTTTTCTTTTTCTTTCTTTCTTTTCTTTTTCCAGACAGGGTTTCTCTGTGTAGCCCTGGCTGTCCTGGAACTCACTCTGTAGACCAGGCTGGCCTCAAACTCAGAAATCTGCCTGCCTCTGCCTCCCAAATGCTGGGACTAAAGGTGTGCGCCACCACCGCCCGGTGTAAAGTTTCTTTTATGAATGTAGGTGCCTTTGCATTTGGAGCATAGATGTTCAGAATTAAGAGTTTATCTTGGTAGATTTTTCCTTTGACCAGTATGAAGTCCTTATCTTTTTTGATAACTTCTGGTTGAAAGTTGATTATATTCGATAGTAGAATGGCTACTCCAGATGGTTTCTTGGGATCATTTGCTTGCAAAATTATTTTCTAACCTTTTACTCTGAAGTAGTATCTGTCTTTGTCACTGAGCTGCATTTCCTGTATGGAGAAAAATGCTGGGTCCTGTTTATGTATCCAGTCCGTTAGTCCATGTCTTTTTATTGGGGAATAATTGAGTCCATTGATGTTAAAGATATATTAAGGAATAGTAATTGTTATTTCCTGTTATTTTTGTTGTTAGAGGTGGAATTATCTTTGTGTGGCTATCTTTTTTTGGGTTTGTTGAAAGATTACTTTCTTGCATTTCTAGGATGTACTTTCTCTCCTTGTGTTGGTGTTTTCCATTTATTATCCTTTGAAAGGCTGGATTTGTGGAAAGATATTATATAAATTTTGTTTTGTCATGTTTTCTCTATCTATGGTAATTGAGTTTTGCTGGGTATAGTAGCCTGGGCTGGCATTTGTGTTCTCTTAGGGTCTGTATGACATCTGTCCAGGATCTTCTAGTTTTCATAGTCTCTGGTGAGAAGTCTGGTGTAATTCTGATAGGCCTGCCTTTATATGTTACTTGAGCTTTTTCCCTTACTGCTTTTAATATTCTTTCTTTGTTTTGTGCATTTGGTGTTTTGTGTATTATGTGACAGGAGGAATTTATTTTCTGGTCCAATCTTTTGGAGTTCTGTAGGCTTCTTTCATGGGCATCTCTTTCTTTAGGTTAGGGAAGTTTTCTTCTATAATTTTGTTGAAGGTATTTACTGGTCCTTTATGTTGGGAATCTTTGCTCTCTTCTACACCTATTATCCTTAGGATCTTCTCACTGTGTCCTGGATTTCCTGGATGTTTTGGGTTAGGAGCTTTTTGCATTTTGCATTTTCTTTGACTGTTGTGTCAATGTTTTCTATGGTATCTTCTGCCCCCAAAATTCTCTATCTCTTGTATTCTGTTGGTGATGCTTGCATCTATGACTCCTGATCTCTTTCCTAGGTTTTCTATCTCCAGGGTTGTCTCCCTTTGTCATTTCTTTATTGATTCTATTTCCATTTTTAGACCTTGGATGGTTTTGTTCAATTCCTTCACCTGTTTGATTGTGTTTTCCTCTAATTTTTTTTTTTTTAGGAATTTTTGTGTTTCCTCTTCAAGGAGTTCAAACTGTTTGCCTGTGCTCTCCTGCATTTCTTTAAGGGAGTTATTTATGTCCTTCTTAAAGTCCTTTATCACCATCATGAGAAGTGATTTTAGATCTGAATCTTGCTTTTCCAGTGTGATGGTGTATCCAGGATTTGCTATGGTGGGAGAATTGGGTTCTGATGATTGATGCCAAATAACCTTGGTTTCTGTTGCTTATGTTCTTATGCTTGCCTCTGGCCATCTGATTATCTCTAGTGCTACCTGCCTTTGATATATCTGACTGGAGCCTGTCCTTCCTGTGATCTTGGTTGTGTCAGAACTCAGAGTTCAGCTGTCTCTGTGATCTTGTGATTTGGGGATCCTGGGATCCTGAGATTGTGGGTGTGTCAGAGCTCAAGCTGCCTCTGGGACACTGGGATCCTGGTGTGACCAAGCTCTTGGGATCCTGAGATCCTGGGATCCTGGGTGTGATCTTGGGCATGTTAGAGCTCCTGGGAGTGGAACTTCTGGGTGTTGTGGGACTGGCTGTGGAGTTAATGCCCCTGGTCTTCTCAGGGAGCAGCCCAGACCGAAAGGGACTTTAAATTTATCTTGAATCCATTTTTTTTCCTTAATAGAAAATAATCTGCTGACTCATTAAGTCAAAGTTTGCTTTCAATAAACTGGTCAACATAAGATGATATATTTATAGTCTATTATTTTTAATATTTAGTCATAATTGAAAAGCAACATTTTGGAGGAGTACTCTTAAAATATCAAAACGTGTGGAAAAATCCTATTTTGTGAAAAATATCACCCAGTTTATCAAATGTAAATGACATAGCACCCAGTTACATAAAAGACTGGATTTGTACCACACCCTGCTATGTCTAATGGGGACCACTGACAGCAAGTTATTAGAGTCATCAATAACGAAAACCAAAATTTTAAGTAAATTTGAAAATACCTTTTAAAATTTATTTAACTGTGAATATAAATAAAATGTGCAAATATGGAACAGAATAGTAGTTTTGTTCCTAGGATCAAATAGATTTGAAACTGTGAGGAAAAGCAGGCAGGTCATATTCTGGAACAATGGCAAGTGCTGGGCTTAGCCTGCCATCAAGACCTGGGAAAGCACAGAAAGTAGGGCTGGGAGGGGTTTGTTTGTTTGTTTGTATGTTTGCTTCCTGGTCAGTGTTAATGTATTATTTAGTAAATTAAATACAACACATAATGGGGAAATAGTATTTTTACAATATCTCATATTTTATAAGCTATAAAAATAAATCTTTCTGTAGATAAAAAAATGGAAGAATAATATATGTATTACAAGTTTTAAAAAATATAGCAACATCATGGCTTGGCCACATTATACTGAGTCCTTAAGTTCTGTAATCACAGATTAGATCAGAAATCGTTCATCCACTAGTGTTTTGGTTGCCAAATTCTTTTGTCCTACTGTATTGCGGATAAATCGAAAAATCTGGAAAAGCAAAATAATTAAGAAGAAAATTAAATATGCAAACAATTTAAATGATCTAAATTAAACTAGCTAATTTTCCCAATCACTTCATATCATGAATGAGATGCTTTAACTATTAGATATAATTATTTTAAAATATACATATTAGGAAATGTTCTATGAATTAATATATACTTATCATGCTCACAAGAATATACTTTTAAATACGTAAGGAATTTAACTTCTGAAACTACGAAAGATCAAAAACATCTCCCTGGTAAAGGCAGAATTTGTCTATGATTCTAAATCCAGGAATAATAAACCATGTAGTAACTTATGCATCCGTCACGCAGGAGGGTGTTTGGGTACCATTTCTTGAAATAGTCCACACAGTGAGGCTGTGTGCAATTGGGTACAGCCCTGGACCACGTTCCTAGTGCTTGCTCCCCCTGTCTGAAGGGATTTAGGAAAATTCGTGCTTACTTTTGGTATGTGGGAGACTGGTGGTAGTTAAATATCTTCCTAAATGATAAAGCCACCTCTTCCTTCCACTGCATCCTAGAGCATTTTATTGTCCCCAGGGGCAGAATGCACTGGGGTCTGTTGAATGGCTCTTCTTTCCTTTGTTCTATTCTAAACATTTACCAAACCCTACTGAAAGTGGATGCTCTTATATTCTGTTAAGAAAATAAATACCCCACTTCTAACATTTCTGCTTGAGAAGAAATCAGCATATGCTGTTAGATTTACCTCTTGTTGCAGGTATGTGAGGAAGGATGCTAAAACAAAATCCTGGCAAGCCAAGTCCACGACACAGAAGAACAACAGATCAAAGATGAGGAGCGTGGCCTCGTTCCCATAATACAGCACACTGCTGAAAGAATGGCTTTCATCTACAAAAACCATTTGGAAGATGTGTCAAACAGTGACAGAAAAGGGCTATGCTATACCCTCTGGTGACAGCAGATTAAACATGAAGTATGCTATGGCTCACACTAAAGTAAAAGGTGTTACGATTCCAGTCAAAAATGGAGTCAAAGCACCCAGAAAAAGTCAGAAATAGTAGTTATAACATCAAAGCAAATGTTGATACTTGCTCTGGTGTGCATATGCTATGAACAACTTTAAAGAGAAGTTAGTGAATATTCATCCTCTGCTTATAGAACTAAAGGCTAAAATAATCTTAGAAAGAGTGTCTAAGATAAAGAATAGAAGATAAAAATCCAAGTCATAGCATGAACATTCAAGAATTCTTGTATCAGTTATCTATAATTTTTGCCTTCTTTGCACTCAGCACACAATTCTGTCCTTTTGACAATTTGAACACCTTTTAAAAAGACCTGATAAGGGCTATAGACCCTGTTACCATGGAAAATAAACAAAAAATCCAAATGTGTACCAACTCTTCCTCCCAAGAGTTGTTCTGTTATATTTCGTTAATGACACCTCTTCCTAGATGTCTCAAATTATCTTCAAGTACAACATAATCTTTGCCCTCTTTCTCTCAAACTTTGTCTTCCTCTGCATACCCTGACTAGGGAATGGCAACACTATTAGTTACAACTAGACATCTAGGCAATTATTGTCTTCTACTCTTCTCTTTTAAAAAAGTTGTTGTGGGTGGTGGTGGTGGTGGTGGTAGTAATAATATGTACCCAACACCCTCTCCTAGTGTACCTAACACCCTCTCCTAATGTACCCTAACACCCTCTCCTAGTGTACCCTAACACCCTCTCCTAATGTACCTAACACCCTCTCCTAGTGTACCTAACACCCTCTCCTAGTGTACCTAACACCCTCTCCTAGTGTACCCTAACACCCTCTCCTAGTGTACCTAACACCCTCTCTTATGTATCCAACACCCTCTCCTAGTGTACCTAACACCCTCTCCTAGTGTACCCTAACACCCTCTCCTAGTGTACCCAACACCCTCTCCTAGTGTACCCT
>NW_022196896.1:24681728-24699032 GCF_008632895.1 Mastomys coucha | reverse complement strand
CTAACACCCTCTCCTAGTGTACCCAACACCCTCTCCTAGTGTACCCTAACACCCTCTCCTAGTGTACCTAACACCCTCTCTTATGTACCCAACACCCTCTCCTAGTGTACCCAACACCCTCTCCTAGTGTACCTAACACCCTCTCCTAGTGTACCCTAACCTACCCCTAGCAGGTTCTGTTTTATGTTCTTTACATATGATAATTCCATAAAACCTTTAGAAGGTCATACTAAAGGTCACATTTTACACAGAAAGGGACTTTAAAAGATCAGAAAGGTTAAGCAACATTTGAAGTTCAGAAAGACAGTGAGTTATAGAGTTGGGTTTTAAACTGAAGGCCAGAAGTCTTTGAAGCTATTTTCCCAATGACTGGCTCAACTCTTCAACTCAGCGTGCACCATGTTGCCACAGCAACTCATCCCCCTCCATACTAGATCAGTGTACACACACGTCCTAGCCATCCCACTAGCTGTGCCTTTTCACTACGTGTCCTCACCAAAACCAATGCTGCTGAGACACTCTCAAAACAGACAGATCTTATTACCTTTAGAAAGACAGGGTAAGAAGAATGGAATGACACATTTATTAAGTAATTTTAGTATTTCATACCTCCATGGATCAATTTACATATTGCTGATGGTGCAAATTTTTTTTTTCTGGAATGACTAGTCTATAAGTTAAAGCGAAACTCACAAAACAAATTCTTTTAAAACTTCTTTTTAAAAATGGGGCTTGAAAGATGGCTCAACAGTTAAGAGCACTGGTTGCTCTTTCAGAGACCTGAGCTTGATTCCCAGCACCCATTGGCATGGCTCACAACTGCCTTGTAACTGGGGGCTCCACTGCCCTTGTCTGACCTTGGTAGGTACCAGGCACATACATGGTACACAGACCATATATTCAAGCAAAATACCTATAAACATAAAAATTAAGTATATAAAATATTTAAAAATGATTCCTATTACTAGTCATTTTCTTAAAGACTTTGGCTAAAAATGAATTAGATATGGAAGATAAACCATATAGTATCCTTTATATATTTTATAAGGCTATCATTAAATTAATATTCTAATAAAATCTGAATTTAATGTATTTTACTATCTGTTTGAGGTATATAGCTGATTCTGAATGTGGCCCTTTGCTTTCTTGTAGTCATATATACATATATATGTATATTATTTATATATGTATATATATATATATATATATCTTGTAGTCATACACATACACATACATACACACACACATACATTTCAAAATAACATGGAACACAGAAATGACTATAGTTCCATCAGGTTGACCTAATTAAGTCCCCATTGATTCTATATAAAATTACAAAAATCAATGAAAAAATAATCCTGCCTTCCCCAAGCTCCACAAGGACATGAAAAGTCACCGTTGTAGAAGATGCTCTTTTCCATGGGCTCCATGAATTCCATCCCAAGGATTCTTTCAAGAAGCAACTTATCTTTTATAAAGTAATCCATTTCTTTATGAACCTAGTTTGAGAAGATGGTTATGTAAAAAAACATAATGAAATAAATGTTTTTTAATTAATGAAATGTTAGAAGTAGATAAACTGAGGACTGAATAATATACAAAGGAAAACTTGTATAAAGTGAATCACTCCACTAGATTTTAAATTAATATTAATTTTTAAATGTTAAAAATTATTTTGAAATGTTTTAAATCTTAAATTCTTAAGTTTAATATTGAAAATCTTTAATTTTAATTTAATATAAAATTAAGATTTTAAATCTTTAAAATGTTAAATTTAAGGCTAGATATACTGCAAATTGATTTTTGATGAATTGAAATATGATGCTTTTTAAAAACACAATCATAGTATAAGAATTTCAATGAGAAATAACATTTTGGTGACATAAAATTCTAGTATAGTATAAAATTCTACCATAGAATTTTATGGGACATCTATAAGGGAGTCATCATTTGCTACTGGGCACATTAAAAATTACAATTTTCTTTTAGATAGTCTAACTTTATGTCTGAATCATAAGTTGTTAGTGACCATAAATGCTTTTTAAAAAATATTATTCCTAAGTATTAAATGTGACAGGAAACAAAAACACGGAGTTCTCTGACATGGCTGACTGAAAATATAATTGAATTCCCATTTAACTTTTCAAAATCAGCAGACAACCCTGGTTTGCATACAGACATCCGAATACATACGTGGTCAATGAAAGAGCCAAGGAACTTATTCATTGCGTGGTATGCTTTTATGCTTTGTTCAAAAGTGCTCGCTGACGAACTCAGCAGTCTGGCAGGGCCATTTCTCTAATATGCAAAAGAGAATGTATAAACATAACACGCCTCATACTTTGGAATTTAAATGACCTTAAGTATGGTAAGATACATGTGAGCAATACTTTATACAAACCCTTGTTAAGGTCT
Source organism: Mastomys coucha (assembly GCF_008632895.1). NCBI lineage: Eukaryota > Metazoa > Chordata > Mammalia > Rodentia > Muridae > Mastomys > Mastomys coucha. The sequence continues at coordinate 24,696,617 of NW_022196896.1, read as the reverse complement.
CATGAATCCTGTCATAGTGCTGTCTCATCTGACTAGAAACTGCAATCTGAAACGTCTGCCCATCCGTGTTGGGCACCAAACCTCTTTGGCTGCACAAGTTTTCCTGAAAAAACAATGTTCAGGATTTAAATTAAGATAGAAATGAAGATAAAAAGAAAGCATACCATTTTCCTTCAGTTTGTACCACATGTTACAAGGTTTACTAACCTAGTGCAATCTTGCTGATACTAATACTAGTATTACTCAAGACTCCCCACTGGCCAGATCCCACCACATTCCCTTCTCCACGCTCACTCCAGCTTCCCTGTAGTCCCTGTCACCTCCTTTACTCTGCTCTACTTAACTACTGAGTCCACTGTGTATTTGGTATTCTTAGTTTTCTTGGTAATAACCTTACTGTTCTTTAATGCTTGTAAGAAAAGACCGAACAGTGAAAGTTATGGACAGGTCACCTTCTCACAAGATTACACACTGACAAACACAAACTCATCATTTTTGCACTAGCTCACTGCCTAGCCAGTTTCCACTGATGGCTCATGGCCCCATCAGATTCTGGCTTCATAAAACCTGGTCACCTACTTCAGAACTTGCTACTGTCTTTCATCTGATCCCAGTCAGTGAGCTGTACAGCCTTTGGTTTCCACAAACTTAAAGGAAGTAAATATAATGAGCTTCTCTATTTTAAATAAAAATTTAAATTAAAAAAGTACAGGCATTTGTGGAGAATGAAGACTGTATAAACTATGCAGAGAACTAAGAAAAGAACACTAGCTATAAATTTCAACATCTGGACTAAAAAGTATTTCATTTCCAGCTTTTTTCTAAGTCACAAACACAGGCAATAACAACAAAACTGGAATCACATTTTTCTTTGTTAAACATTATATCCTGAGCAATTTTCCATGTCACTACATAGTCTATAAACCATTTGGGGGGTTAGAGAGAGTGACTTTATTTATATATAAAAGGTGGCATCATAGAAATGGCACCTAGGTACAATCTGATACCTCTGCTACTTGGTTTGATGAATCCCCAGTCTTCATAGCTTCATCTGTCAGGTAAGCCATAAAGATGGGGATCTTTGGGGCCTTGAGGTCCTTCACTGCGGTGAGCAAAGGGTCTTCCTTCCTCTCGAGCTCCATCATCACTGAGGCACACATGGAGAACTGCAGTGCTCAGGGGCCCAGTACCCACTGCCTTGCTAGTACTTGATCATGTGTGAAGAAGTGATTCTTGTTGACCTTCAGCTGCTCCCCAGTCCTCCTAGGCATTTTCCAAGAGACTTATGCCTTCCTCTTCCTCCTCCTCCTCTTCAAAGTTATTGCCACTAAGATTGTCCTCATTGTCTGACATGAGGACAATGGACTCCCATCTTTAATATGAAATACTTAAGCGCCAACTTCAGAGATTTTATTGTAAAGGTAAACCAACCAACTTACATAATAATTTCAAACTTTCACATGTGTTTTTCTTGTGCAAAAATCTTGACTCTAAGTAGCGACTGTATTTTGAATTTTCCTCAAGTTAAAATACATATAATCAGTCAGACTATAGAGACCCAAGAAGTTCCTGGTATATACTACTCAAAACATTTTCCATTTGTCAAAATATTCATGATAACACTTGTTTTATGGGTGCCCATTTTATTAACTACTAGTTTCAAAAAAGTATGGTAAGTTGAAGAGGGGAAACCATGGTTTTGGATATCAATATTCTGATATATTAGCTATATCACTTTACCCTAATTTGCTATCTTTTACTCATGACTGATATATGTCTTATGGTAAGGTAAATAAATTACTCATTTCCTAAGACTTTCTATTTGTTATGCTTTTAATGTCGCAGTTGGGCATCTTTTTTTCCCAAGGGCTTATGGTTTAAATTATTACAGGTAACCTTCCAACTCAGGGCCACTTCTAAGAGCTAAGCAAGGGTTTAGGTCCTAAGCCCTCCAGGTCACAGACATGGGCTCAGTGAACCCCTAAGGCGTTAGCACCCCTTGTTCTTTTTTGAGGAAGTTCTTAGGGTATACAGTAGAAAGAGCAGAAAATCAGTCCTCGTTCAGGTTCCAGCATTACCAACATTTAACCAATCTTTGTTTCATTTATCTCCCCAGATTTCTTTTTTCTTAGGGTATTTTACAGCAGACTTCAGATCCTGTCATTTCACTTGTGAATGTGTAATAGGGACTTAGTAAAACAACTACCACTGTCATTTTTATAACTAACAAAATTATCACTTATTATAAGGTAACAGCAAAAGCATTAAATCATACTTTATTCAAAGTCCATATGTTGAGCTTCACTGCTTTGTTTCCTAAGCGTCCCTCATACATGGCATCTCCTCTCCCCATCAGCCCTCCTCTCCTTTTATGCCATTGCTTTGTTAAAGACAGTCATTTGCTGAGTGGCCCTCTGCACACTGAATGTGCTAAGTACTTTGCTCAGTTCTGTCTAAGTTGTTCCTCTAGTCTTTGCTACTTCCTACAAAACTGTGGTTAGATCTAGAGGTTTGGTTATCTTCAGGCTCAATTTTCACATCCTAGCAGGAAGTGTATAGTGTCAGCTTGCTTCGTTTTTAACTTACTAAAAGGAGTCACTGTGTCCTGATCATGTCAGCCTGACCCTTCGTTAGAGTTCGCCATTGACATGCACTTGTTTTAAGATCCACTGATGACTGCAGCCTGTTCTCATCCATCTACTAGTCACAGTGAAATGGTGATCTCCTAACTTAAATGTCCTCCTCTTCCTGCTGAGGAAGAGCTTTCCTGTTGCACTTGATTACTCTGAAGTGCAGTTCATGTGGAAACTACATGACAAACCTAGGCTCTATTCATACTCAGGTCATGACTTGGTAACCCTGCAACTTTCAAAAGTCATTTGTGAGGATTACATTTCCAACTTAAAGAAGATGTAGAATATGTTCTTACTGCCTCTCGCTTAAGGTTCATATTCATTTCTTCCATGTTAGTGTCTGCATGGCCGTGGACTGACCTCCCATGGATGTAATATCCAAAACATCTGTGGGATAGTAGGAACACTGACACCTGCAGGAAGAGAAGAAAAAAAAAGCCATCAGGGGCTCTGCCATAAAGCAACCAAGTAACTTTTTGTTAAATTCATTCCCTTTTACCCAAAATAACAAGGATTGAATTATAGGAAGCATATAAAGTGTAAACCAAAGCAGCAAGGAAAATAATGTGGTTTTGTATAAAGTTGATGGGAAGGAGACTGGAGCTGTTTTCTAAGAATGTCTGAAAAAACCTCAGGGGCCATAGGATGGATGAATCATTAATTATTCATAATTAAGAACTGCACATAAAGAAAAAAGTAAGGTAGGAGTATTAACTTGTGGGACAGTATATGTATTCTTCAAATTATCAGCTTGTTGAAAATTAGATTAGCAATCCAATCATCTGGAGCCAACTTATGAAACTGCTATACAACTGTGTGGTGAAATGTACGGGCATTTTAATGCTTCTCTACACATACCTGTCTCTTTCCAAAGTGGAAAAGTAACAGTTGCAAGATGAGATCAGAAAGTACTCACATTACTCATGGAGCACAGATCAACAAACTGCCGGATTTTGTCTTCTATGAATCTCTCATAAAAGGCAGCGAAGAAAACAACCTGAAACAGTTAGTCATGATCATGCAAGCTGCCTCGTCAGGATGAAACCGTAAGTCACAGTCGTACATGCTGCCTCGTCAGGATGGCCACCTTCCTTAATAACCACAAGTGCAGCATTTTAAGAAAACAGAAGTTCCAACCAAGAGCACAGTGGCCTCTAAAGGTTCCCATAGAATAAAATCCCATTTGTCTGTTCTTAGTCTATGCTCAAAGGAAGAAAGATTTAGAATTATGTCAAGAGTTCCTGAGTGACCATTTTAGACCCTCCCCACCATTCTCCTATCCTAACCTTTACTCTTCTTTGTTAGCTATCTCACATTCCTGTAAAATATCTTCATAGCACTTGCCACACTCTAGTTAGCGTTTGTTAGTTGGGGCTTTCACACAGATTCAACAGTTTCTATTACATAAAACATGCATGAACCTAAGGATAGATTAGAGACTCCATAGAAGCTCAGTTATAGTATGTCCTTAAACTAAACAACAACAACACACATATACTTTTAAAGAACATAAAATACTGATAGTCAAGATTTAAAATATAGAAGGAGTGAACACTAAAGCCTACCTGTTAGAACACTTGTGAAGAGGTTAGACCCACTTGTGAAGAGGTTAGACCCACTTATGTGTAGTTTTAAAACACTACCGCCTTAGCCTGGAACCTTGGCAGCAATACCAGCCCCTCCTGGCTCCTTTTTGTTCCACCCAACTAAGCTCTGAGATAGCTGCTGCCAGCCCTGACCAAGCTTCTCTTTACACCCACCTTTGCTCCAGGAGGGGTCACATTACCAGCCCACTCAAGACCCTTGAATCCATGGATAAAACACACACACACACACACACACACACACACACACACACAGCTGTTACCTTTTAACTTGCCTACTGAGCACAATTGCTGGTGTAGATATCTCCCACCTGGAAAGGCATGCCCTTAGCAATTTATTATCTCCATTTTTCCTTCTGCTCTAATAATCTCAGTGGCTTGTTCCACCTAGTCCCTGCCAAAAATGTTTGGCAATCTTCCCATAGCGGAGGCCACAGGCCCTAGCTGCCCAGAGACCTTACATGACTGCCACATTCTTTTAATTCCAAAGCATGGCAGAAAAGCCCCTTCTCTACTTCCCTGTGGCTCCTTTTCCTCTTGGTCCCCACCTGTACCTTCCACCCAGCAATTGGCTCCTGGCCTTCTTTACTGACAAATCAAGAGCCAATTAGGGAACTAGTATCAAAAGCTCCCCTTCCAGTTAGACCTGCTTTTGACAAAGGAAATCACAGATATTTGACGGATGGCCTTAGAACAGACAGAAAGGTTTTCTTATTGGTCTGAAGGCAAAGTGGGAGCAAGAATGAGGTTAGGCAGAAGTGGCAAGATTGCCAGCTACTGTCCTAACCACCTTCCCCTTTCTTCTTAGCCACAGACCTGCCCTTTAGTTAGGACACACAGATGCCCAGTGGAAGGCATCAGCACAGTTAGGTGTGGCCACAGGAATGACTTCTAGCCAAGAGGATACTGAATGGTACTTCACAAAGGCTCTTTGGTGTTTCGTGTTTTGTTTTTTGATTTTTTGGTTTGTTTGAAAATTTTTACTTCTTTTAAGTAAATGTGCATGTGCATGCAGGTGTCTAGAGAGGCCAGAGAAGCCAATGATCCTACGAAGCTGCAGTTCCAGTGGCTGTGAGGCACATAGTTTGAGTGCTTGGAACCAAATTCTGGTCGTCTGTTAGGAGCACCAAAGTGATTTTAGCTAGCTTAAATCACCAACTTGATCTGACCCAGTCACTTGAGAAGGGAGATTAATTTGGGGGCTACCCAGGTCAGATTGGCCTGTATGCATGTCTGCTGGGGAGTGCCCTGATTATTAAGTGATGTAGGAGAGCCCAGTTACCTCTGGGCAGCACCATTCTTTGGGTAGGTGGACCTGTCCTGTATGAGAAACCTAGTCACGCATGAGTTCATGGGCAGGCCAGCAAGCAGCCCTGCTACACAGGGAGGCTTCAAGTTCCTGCTGGATTTTCTGCCCTCACATCCCTCTGTGATCACCTGTGATCTGGAAGTATAAGTCCAACAAATCTTTCGCCCCCTAAGTTGTTTTTGTCATTGGTGTATGTCACAGCCACAGAGTCAAAGTAGAACATGCTCTTAACCACTGAGTCATTTCTCCTTCCCCAAGACTTAAAAAGGGAGAGGAAAAAACTAGACTCCCCATTAATTTCCTCCTATAAATCCATCAACTGTTATGTCCCAGGAGATGGACTTAGGGCTGGGGGCTCCCCATGGCAGACAGCAGGCTCCTGGGTCCTGATGACAACAGCAAGCTGTCACTATGGCTTCTGCTCTTCCTTTTCACAGGAAGGTGGAAGGGGAAGGAACTATTTCTTGTTACATTTAATGAAATGGGAAATGCTTTAGCTAGCATTCCATGAAACTCCCTCCAATGATGCTACTTTAAACTCAGACACAGTAGCTATGTTCACAAAACACAATGGCCTGTGCACAATACTTCCAAATATTAAACCCACACTCATCAAAGGATCTTATTTCAAATTCTATCATGTGTGTCCTCTCTCCTGGTATTAAATTTACTAGCTTTCACTAGCTCCAGTTCTGTAGCTTCAAGTTTGAACAGTGTCACCAATGCTCAAAAAGTGTACATTCCAAAAGTCAGTTCTCAGGATGGGGGGGTGGAAAGCCCCCCCCTCAGGTTGAAGAATGCCACATGAAACCAATCCAAAGGAAAATGATAATTTAAACAAACATGTAAAGAAAATGACATATAAAAAATATAAACAACAAGAAAAAGAAAATATAGTGCACATCTGCCCTGGATCTGAGTCTCTAAAAAGAGTCCCTTTGGAATTCACAGCTGATAAAAAGTGAACTCTGATGCCAAACTGCCTGGGTTCAAATTCCAGTGTTGCCATCTCCATGAGTGTGACCTTTAGCAACTGGTTAACCTTCCAGAGCCTCATGTCTCCTGCCTTGTCACATGAGGATGCTGACTAACCCTGTCTGTGGAGGCTGAAGTACAGACGAAGTAGTTAGCTTGTATAAAGCAGTATAAAGATTCCCACATGCCTGGATCATGATACAATATAGAGAGCTTTATTACTCCTTTGCCACCTACTTTGTGCTGTAGGACCCAGCATCTGAGAGACAAAGGAACACAAGCAGGGTTCTAAACTGGCTGTGCCATTTACCTGCATTATTCCAATCACCAGCCAGATAGTAGTAGCCACAGCGTATCTCAAAATTCGGCTGTAAGGAGCTGTGTAGTCTGACGGGTCTCGAGAAAGGCTGGAGGATGAATCCATCAATGCTAAGTTTTTGAATCCCACAACCTGAGGGAAAAGGACAAATGAGAATTTAAACAGACATAGGAAGAGAAGTTTCTAGACTGAAAATGAAATATTTTCTCTACCTACATGCCTTGAAAAACAAGCTTAGAAGCAGTAGGAAACTTAGACACAAATCAAAGCTAAGTCTACCAATAAATTAAACAAACAACTAGCAATTCATGAGTATTTAACACACACCAGAAATGTTGAGTAGCCATTCTACAATATACCTGAACATTCTACCATGTCTATGTACACTGACAATTCATGAGTATTTAACATACACCAGAAATGTTGAGTGGCCATTCTACAATACACCTGAACATTCTACCATGTCTATATATACTGACAATTCATGAGTATTTAACATATACCAGAAATGTTGAGTGGCCATTCTACAATACACCTGAACATTCTACCATGTCTATGTACACTGACAAGTCATGCTGTATACTATAAACATATAGTCTGTGTGGAAGGATGTGCTGGGAATTAAATGTGGGGCCTCCTGGATGCTAAGTAATTGCTTTATTATTGAGCTATCTCCTCCTGCACAACACATCCCACTTCCTATAACTATTTGGAGACGAGGTCTTACTAAATTGTCCAGACTAGCCTTGAACTTATTCTCAAGGCCAGACAGGGCTTGAACTTGTGATCCTCTCACCTCAAATTCCTAAGTAGAAAATGTACAATAGTGTAGAAATAGTACAATAGTCCTGAGGCAGGGGTGAGAATATGAATCATATAGAAGGGAAGTTTTTGAACGTATATAGAGGGGATCACCTGAAAGCTACTACAACTAATCCATAACAATCAGCAACAGAGGTATTTTATGCAAGGACACTAGCAATTCTGCCACACATCACTGGTACTCTGGCTTTAGGAGGCACAAGGTAGAATGGTAGTACCCAGGGCCGCAGGGAAGGGAAACGGGAGATTGTGAACTGTTGTATAGGAATGAAGAGCTTGGGTTGTAAGACAGAGCTCTGGAGGCAGATGTGGTGAGAATTTGTTACAATGTGGATGTACCTACAGCACTGAGCTTCGCATTTAAAAGTGGTTCTGATGGGTAACCTTCTAACGCCCCATTACAGTGTGTTTAAGTTTTGCTTTTGTTTATTTTATAGGAAGGATAAAGGGGGAATGTAAAAGACATTTCCTTATACTGTTTTGCCAACAATACTTCACCATAGAAAACTGCTGCTCTGTCTGAGAAATAATTGAAATGGCGCTTACACTTATGCAGTGCTAATAGGCCACAGCATATGATTATATAACAGCTCAAACATACCTCCAAGAAGAAGAGTGTGGTAAGCACTTGAAAGAGTGGATTAATTTTTCTCACAGTCTGAATCTCATTCCATTCATTTGCCACGAAATACGTTCTCCATATGCTCACAGGGACAGTGGCGCTCCGCACACCACCCTCACCTGGGAACCCAGGGGACAGCAAGTGAGTAGAAGCATTTTCTCTTTGTGCTGCAGGCAGCAAGAGAATTATGGCACAAACACTAATTTCAGTTACCTTCAACAGCTTTAAGAACTTTTCCTTTCGGCCGTTCCCAATCAATAAAGAATATATCTATGGTAATCTGGGATATGAACTTATGCAAAAACTGCAGAGCCTAAAAATAACATACAACAAAACACTGGGAAAGTGTCATCACTCAAGAGCAATTATAAAGCTGCAGGTTCATTACAAAGCACAGTGTAATCACAGAGCACAGACCAAGTGGATCCAACTGCCACACACATGTTAATTCGCCTTGTTTTTCTTTTTTCCCTTAAAATAGGAACATGAGAACAGAGGAGCTCCCTCCTCCTGCTCTCCTACAGGACCCTTGCATAAATGACTCCCTTCCTCTAGGCTCTGTATGTTGTCTGACTTCTTTATACAAAAGGTAGGTTGCAAAGCCCTGTGGAGGCAGTAGATACCCCTGCTGCCTTTTCTGTCTCTGGAACTGAGATAGAAAGCAGTGTGTTGTTGAAACATATTTCTCTCAGTTACAGAACAGTCCATCTAAACCGAGTTCTCATCTCGGGGGCATTACTGATTAAGGGATAAAAATCCAAGTACAGGGTGGTAACTCTCCTGAAGACTTCCTCTCTCAGTGGGCAAAGCAGACACTTCACTTCCAAAAGCCAATGGGATGTAGCCTACCAAATAGGTATGTGAGGAGCTGTCAGCTTCATGGGGGAGACACACCTTGAGGGGTGGTTGCCACAGAAAGAGGGGGAGGGAGGTTAATGCGAATTTCTACAATTCCAACACAGCACCAGACTTAGCTTTTCATCTTCATTAACAAAGAGACAAAATCCACTATGGAAGGTATTTCATCCCATTTTAAAGAAAAAGTTAAACACTGAAATATCATTTTGTCAAATTAGCTGTAAGTTATGATTGCTAATGCAAATTTATAAAGTCTTTGAAGACATGATGTAAGGTATAACTTTAAGTGGGCACATTTATTAAAAAAAGATACATTTCCTATCTAAAATAAAATAACTGATGCTTTCTTTCAAAACCAAAAAAATTTAACACCAAAAATTTTAAATGAATTTGAAAGACTGGGTTTTTAGCAGGCTTTTGAAATTGGGTAAGCTGTTCTTTGAAACATACCTTCATAGCAAAGGCACACCCCACATAAGTAACGAAACGTTCTTCCTGAACTGGCATCGGCAGCAAAACAGAGACTGACTTCTGTGCCTATAGTAACAATAACACAAGGCTTTTACTACACAATTTATACACCAAAGGAAGCACACACGCAGCGAATCGTGTTGTCCTCCATACACGGGACACCAAGGGAGGGGGGTTAGCAGCTGTCTCAAGGAGCTTGAACAGAATTAGGTCTCTTATAAAAACAGCTTACTAGTTATTCAGATATTGACATTTAGGTTAAATTCAGAAACTCACTCACTTTGAAGAAAATAAGCCAATAAAGACCTGTTCCCACTGTGATGATAAAAAACACATTGGCCAGATCACCAGCATAGTACAGCAGGAATTTCATAACTGTCTGCAATTTAAAAAGAATTACAATTGTTAAAGATTCCATTTGTTACCTGCTTATTACATTTATTTCTGCTAAACAATTGAGCAGAAAATATAAGCTCTATTTCACTTTTATCATATATAAAATAGGAATAATAAAAGCAATTCTTTTATTTTAAGAACTTAAAAGTATAAAAATACTTTTCCTTCTTACTCTTTCTGTGTGTATGTGTTTGTGCATGTGTATGTGTGAGGGCATGCACGTGTGTATGCATGATCTGTGTGCATAAGTATTATGTACCATGGAATATATTTATTTAGAGGTCAGAGGACAACTTTATAGAGTCAGTTCTCTCCTTCTACCTTTATGCATATTCCAGGAGTAGAAATTGCTGAGGGCCACTGCAGGAGGAACAACAAATGGCTTTAGAACTCATGGAATGCGGTCCACTGGTTACCAGAGTCATATGGGTAAGCTTCCATGTGGCATGGCCCCAAGGACCACGTGTCCTGAGGACTTCATGCTGTTATGGAGCTCAGCTCTGCTTGCTGCCCTCACATCCCTCTTAATCTAAGAATTATATGAAAACTCGAAGGGGGCCCAGCCCCTCACTCAGCAGCATCTCTGACACTCACAATAATAATGCTTGATCTCTTTCCAGATTAATGATTCAATGAATACCGTAGAGAAGAACTTAGAGACATAGATTGTCAGCAATGACTACTACCTTTAAAAAAAGATTTGGAAAAATAAAGTTGTTAGTGAAGCTAGGTTGAGATGTTTTTACTACTGGCTCTGATGTAAAAAAAAATCTTAGGGAACATTTTGAAGTTCAGAAAGGCACACCCTTACTAGTTAAATAGGGACGTTTTGTTGGTCAAAGAACAAGAACAATAGCAGTGCTGGCTGATGTCACTCTAGTGAAAACTGATTTCTTATACCCATGCACACTGAGTGGAAACTGCCCTCAGTTTCCTGATATGATTTATTAAGATTTGCTGATGAACACATTCTGAGGATTTGAGGTAGATATGACTGATTTTTTTATATAAAAGTTTAGATTTATGATTATTTTAAGATTCTTACAAGATTACTTTTAAAGAGTAATAAAATAATTACTCCTTTCTTTGTAACTGCAAATTGCTGCCTGCCAGTAGGAGACACTGGCTAAGAAACCTTGCTTGCTCACACTTTGTTAATCTATAACAAGTAACTTAGTTATAAATGTACATGGGTTTGGGGGAATAATTTGTCTTATGTTTATCTGTACTACATATTGTTATTTCTTGTAAAGGTATTGGGGAACACACCTTTTCTTAATCATTTATTAGAAGAAAACTAAAATATAATCTCATTGTAACTTTAGGCTTGAAAGATTTTGCTGGAATATATAAGTTATGGAAGAAAGAATAAAGTATGAGAGTTGGAGCATCCATCAACTATATGTATGTGTAAGATTTGTGTGAATGGGGGCTGGAACATTATTCCTTCCACCCATCAACTATGTGTGTGTGTTTGTGTGTGTGTACATGTATATATATATGTATATATATATTTATATATATATGTATATATAAAGCTTGTCTGTGTGTGTGTTAGGGCTTGCTCTATCTACCAATTGTGTGTACTTATGTATGTATGTATGTGTGAAATGTTTGGAGCCTGCTTGCTGGAGCTTGTTCTAACCATTCTATTTGTAAATGTGTATATGCTTCTCTACAGGTCTGTATACATACATGTATGTATGTGCATATGTATGTATACATGTATGTGTGTATGAAGTTATTGGACTATGCCTTTTGTTTTATCCACTCAGTGTGCATGTGTGTCTGTCTATATGTATGTATGTATGTATGTATGTATTGAGGTATGTATGTATGTATGTATGTATGGATGGATGGATGGATGGATTTTCCCTCTTTCCTTCTCTTTCTCATCGGCTCCAAGTAGTTAAGAATTCATAGTTTTTCTGCTGGCCACAGAGAGTGCCAGCCCCAGTAAATTAAGCTTTGTTCCCTCAGAGAAAAGTTTGTTGAGTAACTTCTCTAATCCTCTGGCAGCAGCCCCTGTAGTATCTGGATCTACCCCCATCAAAGGCTCTAAGCATGAGCCCCCAATGGCTGCCTGCCTCAGTTTACCCACCACGTGGATACCAAAGCTGGTTATTGGCAAGAACCCAGGTCTGATAGCCTGTGTGCAAGTACCTTTACTTTACTGAGCTGTTTTATTGGTCCATGAATATTACTATGTTTTATTTATTTATTGATAGATTTTAAAAATTATTTTAATATTGTATGGTGTGTGTATGTGTGTGTGTGTGTGTGTGTGTGTGTGTGTGTGTGTGTTTGTGCAGGTGCCAGCAGAGTCCAGAAGAGGACATCAGATCCTCTGCAGCTGGAGTTACTGGTGATTTTGAGCTGTCTATCATGGATGCTGGGAACTAAGCGTGGGTCTTCTGCAAGAGCAGTTAGACTTTTAATTACTGAGCCTCTCTAGCCCACTGAGTATTACTTCTAATAGTAATATATTGTCCACTCATTTCCTCAGGCCTGAAGCTTTGCTTCATATATCCACATGCTACCAGTTACAAAGACCAACTGAGTTTGCCAGGTATGTTTTCTCCTGAATCCTGTTCATTCAATCCCTGTTTCAATCCTTCTCACCTTCTCACATCTCTGGACCCTAGAGTTAGCATTCTTAAATATAAATTGGGTCATATCACATTTTTCTTAAAAATATAAAGTGACTACTCACTAAATTCTTGACTCCCAAGAGCCTTCACATCATAGAACAAAGCCAGCTTTCGACTTGGTTCAGATGCTAGCTTCAACCACTTGCTCAATGCTAAGCCCTTCACGGTTCCATTTCAAATCCTCTGTGGAGAGCAAGTGCCATTGTTTTATCCAGCATCCTTCCCTTTCTCTATCATCAACTCTGAGGGCAGGCTCCGCTGTCTGTGTTACCATCACATCACCCAGAACATGACGCTCTACAACAGACCCTAGCGTTCACTGTGGGACAAGCAGTTTAAAGTTGACCCATGAGGAAAGAAGGCCTGCTTTGACTATCCCAACAGGAGCCCAAGCCCTCTTTCTCCAACTCCCAATTACCCTGGCCCTGGAGTCAGGAGGACAGCCTGGCTACACGAGTTAATTCAGAACCTTTCTCACGCTCTTCATATGGAGGATGAAAATGCTAGCTGCTGTTGAGTTACTCAGAAGTTAAGCAGAAAGTCCAAGCTCTACTTCCTTTTTGCCATATGTAAAATGGGAGTAATAATAGTGCCCAGCTAGGGAGAGATATGAGAAGATTAAGAAACTATACATATGAAATTAATGTGCCTTATTATTCAATAAGTGTTAGGCAAAAAACCTCAAAGATTATATGAGAAGTAAACTAAATTTAATGGAGTAAAAGGTAGAAGATTACCTTTTGGTATTGAGATGGGCAAGTTTTCTAAACAAAATAAACATTATATATATATATATATATATATATATATATATATATATATATAAAACACACACAAAATTCATATGACTGTGTGGAAGTTAAATAAATACTAAATGTTAATTATATATTGACTGTTAAAGGTGTGGATAAAAGGTAGTTCATACATTTGCATAAAAGATTTCAACATGAAAAACAAAAGGAGATTAATATTTTCAAAAGACAAGCTCCTTCATATGAATAAGAAAAAGAAGAAACCTAATAGAAAAACAAGCAAGAGATTTAAATAGCTCACATAAAAGGGAGTCTAATCATTTACAAAGTATATAAAAGAATGATGAGATGGCCGAGCAGTTAAGAGCACTTTCTGTTCTTCCAGATGTCTGACTCCCAGCACCCATCTCTCACAACCATCTTTAACTTCTGTTCCAGGGGATCTGGTGTCCTCGCCCTCTTCTGGTATCAGGTACATATGTATTATACAGGTATACATGCAGGCAAAATGCCATACACATAAAATAAAAAATTTAAAGTACATAAAAAAAATCAAAGAAAAGAAAATCAATGTATGCCATTATATTGGCTAAAATGGAAAAGCCAAAACATATGAAGCATTGGCAAAGACAAAAATAAACATGATGGTGGGGCTAGGGAGGGACTATGGGTGGGGCTAGGGAGAGACTATGGGACCCTGGGAAGAAAGGGCGCTTGCATATGTTCTATGGCTTCAAAATAATTTTCCTAACTTAAACCCAGAAAAATCAGAAGCAACTTTCTTCTTCATCTTCTAGCTGTATCTTATGAGAAAGATTCGGAATAGTCAAAAGATTAAACATTTTCACCTAAAAACAAAAGTGTACCTGTAAATCAATCATGGGGCTTCCGATGCGCCTCTTCCATCCCGCTGTCTTTAAAAGAGATGATAACACAGCCAATCCACCCAACACACCCAAAGCAATCTAAAATAGAAAAAACAAAACAGAGAAGAGAAAAGAAAACATTTAGAACGTACCCTTCTTCTCATTGGTATTGAAAACCTCTGTAAGCAGAAACTGAAAGTTTCTCAAACACTGAAGGGGAGCGCTTGAAATTACATGGGAGCTGAAAGAGATTCCAATGGCTAAGTTTGGGGGGAAACTGAGCAAGAAAAATGAATTGCAGCTGGGCAGTGGTGGCACGTGCCTTTAATCCCAGCACTTGGAAGGCAGAGGCAGGTGGATTTCTGAGTTCGAGGCCAGCCTGGTCTACAGAGTGAGTTCCAGGACAGCCAGGGCTACACAGAGAAACCCTGTCTCAAAGAAAAAAAAAAAAAAAAAAAAAAAAAAAGAAAGAAAGAAAAAAAGAAAAATAAAAAGAAAAATGAATAGCAATGGAGTATAAAATCACCCACATTAAATATCCAGGGGATCATATTGACTTAAACAAAAATTTGAATAATTTGTGAGGGCAAGGGGAAAGCTCTGCTTTATAT
>NW_022196896.1:24661728-24679228 GCF_008632895.1 Mastomys coucha | reverse complement strand
ATAGTCAGTTTTCTCTTTCCACCGTTAGGTGGTTCGGAGGGTGGAGCCACACTGTCTGGCTGCTGCGGAGCACCCTTATTCACTGAGGAACCAGCTGGCACTCCTCTTTTATTTCCTATATTGCAGTTTCTTGAGACTTAGCTTGCAAACTGTGGGCAATTAATAGTATTTAAAGAAAAGAATACTCGCATTAAAATAAATGTAGTCACTAGGAAATTTTAATCCAGAAGCCTTTTTTGTTGTTGGCATGCTTCTGGATTTTCTTCTCTCCTACTAGTGTATTTAAATCCAGTGAATAGAAGCTGACTTGACCTAATTGTTTTTGGTACTACAGATGAGGAAAAGGTCTCATGTAAGTTGCATTATGTCCCTCTTTTACAATGGTTCTCAGCCTATAGGTCATTACCACCGCAGGGGTCTCATATCAGATTATTTACTTCCAACTCATAACAATAGCAAAATTAGTTATGAAGTAGCAATGAAAATAATTTGTTATTATTACATAAATTGCAGCATTAGTAAGGTCAAGAACCACTGCTCTTTGATGAGAGTGTGATCACAAGCAGGATAAGTGCACTACACTAGCTAAGCCACGTAGAAAACCAATAATATAGATAATAATAAAATGTGGAATGACAGACATCAAAAGTTATTAGTGAGTGCTGGTGATAAGGAAAGCTTATTTCCTATTTCACATGTCCCAGAGGACAGGAAGTCTCCTAGAAATCTCAGAAGGAAGTAAAGCATCCAGGACATCCTGTTTCACAATGTCCTCCAAGAAGGAATGCTCTCTCGGAGGGACAGACCAAGGAAGGCACTGGCCATGTGTGACCAGGGTTTTCCAGGGCTATTCTTTGGTACCGCCTGCCTTTTGGGTATACGAGCTCTCTGTCTTTCATAGGTGGGCCCTCTCGAACACAGAGG
This sequence comes from Mastomys coucha, assembly GCF_008632895.1. Classification (NCBI taxonomy): domain Eukaryota; kingdom Metazoa; phylum Chordata; class Mammalia; order Rodentia; family Muridae; genus Mastomys; species Mastomys coucha. The sequence continues at coordinate 24,678,304 of NW_022196896.1, read as the reverse complement.
GCCTTCACTCTTTAGTGAATCAGGGCTGCAGGTCCAAACTTCATTCTCTGGTCCATCTTTGTCCTACTAGTTACAAAGCTGATGACTTTCATCTGTCTGTCTGTTGAAGCATGTCTATCCAGCAAGCCATGGTATGTTGAACCCACATATATTCACTGTAATTTCTGAGTTGCTGGTTCAACCAGGCAGGGAAACAAAAAGCAAAATGATCAGAAAAGATGGAGGCAGATGCTATGTGCCTCAGTGTAACACTATAGTAGAGGTGCTTAGCCGCTGATAATCCTTCCACTGAGACAATGAAAGAATGGCTCAGTGGTCAAGAGTACATACTGCTCTTGCAGAGGACCTAAGTTCAATTCCCAGTTCTCAGGTTGAGTGAGCCATCCTCAATTCCACCGTGCTTCAGCTCAGTTACAGGGGAACCTGATGGCTCTGGCCTGTATGGAACCTGCAATCACTTGCTGTCCTTCCCCCCACTACATATATACACATAATAAAAAATAAAAATGTCATCCACTATTGCTTTTTAATATTCAACATCCTTAAGAGCTCAGCTTCTCTCTTTCATTAGACACCAATAATTAAGATTTGAATATATAAAAAAAGGGATTTGTTTAAAACTTTAAAAAATATTACCCTTTAACCATGATAAGCTACAACAGCATTATAGTAGTATTTATAAATACAAGGGTACCAACTAATAACGAACTCACCTTCGCAGACTGGCTATGAGCATTTTTGATGTCAATGTCATTGTAGGCAATGGTAAGTAAGGGAGTATATATGTTTCCATTTTTTGTATTGGGTACAAGGCGTATGCTGTTAAAAGAAAATATACTCAAACTTATAAATATACATAACCCCTTAGGTATATACTTATCATTTCTTTTTCATTTTTATAGACTGTCTTGATATTTTAGTAAGGACTAGAGGAGGCTCAGTATAAACTAAGAGTTAAACCATAGCTCATTCTCATTGGCTAAAAACTTTAATACTAAAGAATACTCCAGGAAACAAGATCTAGGGTCTGAGATATACATATGAAATCACGGAAGCACTGTGAAACATGTATAAGGAACATCAGAAAGAGCCTACATGCTACCCAAACAAAAAGCAGATAAAATGTGGACTTTCAGATAAGAAAGATGAATCTTTACTAAAACACATGTTACATTTAGTTTTATTTCAGGCATAACTTGGCAACTTCAGTGTATTAGTAGCATATAGTTAGTGAGCCCAAAAAGAAAAAATGGCCTCACCAAGGCCAAGCCTATCCTGATTAGGTTTGATTTCATCTTTATTAGGAATTCTGCACTGGCAGATTGAGCACATGTTAAAGCACAGTGCACATGGGTGTCAGCATGAAGTATGAGAAAGCTCCCACAGTGCCCAACTCATAAGATTACTATGAGAACAAATGAACAGCGAGAAAATGATGAGCATATTAAGTGCTTCAAGTGTAAAACTAATGCATTTACAGCATACATTAGAACACGCTGGAGTTGGGGGTTCAGTCAAGACCTTACTACTACACGGAAAAGAGAACACAGGCTGCATGGTGACACACTAAGGTGGGGTATTTAAAAGGAGGGGGATGCTGGGTAACCTGTCAATATAGACTCAAGATTCTAGACAGAGAGCCACGAAAGGAAACAGGGTTGGGGAGGCTGAACACACTCATTCCTAAGCTCTTACTCCAGAACCATTGCAGCCACTGATATTACCCCCTTTCCTCTCTCAGCCTACTGTAATTCGCTAAGTATAGAGAAGCCAAGAACATGAATTTGTACAAACTCCTGAGGGCGGCTGGTATCAGTTTTCTGCTTTAACCCTTAACCTTTATTGGACTCTGCCAATTTATACATCTCTAAGGAAAGCTTAAGTGTTGTTTCAGCTCGGTTCTCCCTATTGTCTCAGTCTGATAATGACTGGTAAATACTTTCCTATTTCCTCCCAACTCTATTTAGTTATTAGGTAGCTTTTTACCTCAGTGAAATCTGGGTAGCAACTCGAATTACTCTTGGCTGATTTCCTAGGTCATTTTCTCGTCCACTTACTGCATCTACTAAGAAAATGCGCCGAGTCAGAAGCCACTTGCTGGAGCTACTGTCTTTTATTATATAAAAAAGGAAAAAGAGGCATTAGGAAAGCTGCTTTCAAACTGCTTAGAATGGCACTCACACACTTACTGAAGAAATCAATATTAAAACCTAGACTTTTGTTTTATGTAAGATGGCCACAAAGAGCTACTACTGTAAGAAATTGTCAGCCATCTCTGCTCCCTGCCTGGATCACATTTTATAGCATGAGTAACAACAAAAGAAATTAGTTTGTCCCAAAAGAGGGTCAGAAACAGTAAAGAAAAAAGTTTCAATTCACAATTCTACTCATTTTCCTAGGGATATACTGTCAGCAAGGGTATGATGTCTTAAAGTACTGAATATCAAGTTAATGAATGTCCTAAAGCTACAGAGGTAGCTTGATTGTACCTTAGCTCATACTGTATAAAATCGTACACTAAGAGAACCCATATTCATTCTCATCATCCCCAGATTCCTGAAATAATCATGTAGGCTTATGTCTATTGATTTCAGCTATGAAAAAACAGGGGGAAATGTCTTACCTTGGTTCACAAACAGTTTGTTATGTTGAAGGTTTAGGTTTAACACTGGTATAGCCCAAAGGTAATGGTGTTGCTCTTCATCAGTATATTCGAGGTAAACATCATAAAATACAGGACTGGGAAAGTCAGCCAGGATTTTAGAGAGAGAGATTTCACACTAGGAAGTAAAATAAAAATAAATACCACAAATCAAAATTAGAAAGCATATTAAACATTTATTATTTTAATTTTATAAAGTGTCTTTATAGATCTGTCCCAACACCTGGAGTAACTGGGAACAGTGGGACCAGGCACACAGGAACTCTGCCAGTCCAGTAGCAGGGGTTCCTTCCTGTCTGTCTGGGCCAGTGCTCTGAGCAGACCTTGGGCTCAAACTCAGAAGTGAGTCCCATAATACCCAGAGGAAGCTCTACTTCCTGGAGCTCTAACAGGCCCAGGATCACAAGATCACAGGATCACAGAGACAGCTTGACTCTGAGGAGTTCTGACACAACCAGGATCACAGGAAGGACAGGCTCCAGTCAGATTTAGCAAGGGCAGGTAGCATTAGAGATAACCAGATGGTGGGAGGCAAGTGTATTCTCGAGACAGGGTTTCTCTGTGTAGCCCTGGCTGTCTTGGAACTCACTCTGTAGACCAGGCTGGCCTCGAACTCAGAAATTCACCTGCCTCTGCCTCCCAAGTGCTGGGATTAAAGGCGTGCACCACCACTGCCCGGCTAATACACACTATTTCTTAAATGAATGTAATCTGTTCTCTGTGGGCTGAGAATGAAGACAACCACTCAAATCAAATAGCTTTGACCATTGTAGGAAATCTGTATCCAAAAATCATGGCTACATTTCATTCCTTGGTGCAGCAGAACTGTCAGCTCTTAGCTCAGCTACTATGGAGGTAAAATCCTTTGGTGATGTGAGGGTCATTGAAATTCAGTCTTATTACAGTGAACTCCAACATTGAAAAATTGTCCTTATTTTGGGTTTATACCACAGTAAAAGCCAGGATTTTAAGCTCTACTAAAAACAAAACAAACAAACAAGCAAACAAAAAGTTTTTATCTATTTATGTTCATTTAAAAAACTAATAGTGATATATTATTTTAAAATATACAGTTAATACATTTGGAGTTATTTAAAGTTTATATTGAGAAAAATGTATGTATTTTCAGTATTGCTGTAGACAAGCATCTAAATAAGACTGTTTAGTTGACTTTTGTTTTATATCAAGCAACTTTTATAATAAATGTTTTTACTATTACAATATTTTATAAATTTTAAAGAATATGATTAAAAAACCCAAAAGGTATGGCAGGTATTGAAGGTGGGGTCTCTGGGAGAAGTTGGGGTACAAAAGGGAAAGAAGAATGTGATGTAATTCTGTTTAGTTAAAATGTTTTTAAATGTTAACAAATTCACATAAATTGAAATTATGTATCTTTTCTCATCATAATGCACTAAAACTTAAATCAATAGAAAAATTTTTAAAAAGTGTCTTTATATTATTTGCATATACTTCACAGAGATTTCCAAAATATAAATTTCTAAAAGCACCACTCAAAAAAAGAAAAAAAAAAAGCCAACTAGGAAAGAACTTTACTGTTTACAATCTATAACATGAGGAGACTGGCTTCCCTTCCAACACTAAGTGTATATCAAGGAGGCTTAGACAGTGCTGTCCTACAGGATGAAGAGCAGGGTTTTTGTTTGTTTTTGTTTTTGTTTTTTCCCCGATGTATAATTATGCATATGACTGGCTCCCTTCACGAGGGCTAAGCTCATCTCTGACTGCTCCCTACCAGTCTATACTGGTGTGGTGATACCAACCCAGCACAGTTCCTTACCATGTATGTTCCAGGCCCTCCTAGCTTCCCAACATTACACATGTGGGTTCTTCATAAATTCCTTACTTACTATGTTCCATCCAACATCTGTTTATTATATACCTGGAGAATCACTGACTCTCCAGTCCTTCTGTGTATCCCTGAGAACTGATGTCTCATACATATCTACAGTAGAACACTTGAACAGTTTCTGCCATTCTCTGCCTACATAGCTAGTGTCGTTACTGAGCTGTGAACTACTTTTCTGAGTAACAGTCAGTTATACTGCAGTAATATGGCTTTACACCTGTTTACCTGATGCAACCATTTGGTAATACCCTAATATTACTGGGTCCCACTGCAGCACAGACACCAAGTTCCTCACTTAATTGGTTTATGAATTGAATGGACATCATTGAGAAAATGTGGAGCATATCACCATGCACTTCACACCTGTAGAGTCTCCCTCTGTGTAGTTCACATTGTTATAAAAAGATGACAAAAACCCTATAAGTCATATTCCTGATCATAAAATTCATGTTCATGGTAGAAAATTTGGAAATTATAAGATATAAAACAAAAATAATCTCTGGTACAACTGTCCAATATTAATCAATAAAAATGTTTATTTTCTTCTAATGACTTCTCATGAAGGCACTGTTCACTGTGGTTTTGTTCTACGTGTATGCACATACAAGACGTTAAAACATTTTTATATGCTACTGAACACCTTTCAAATGTTAAATGGCTCACAATATTCTTTTGTACTATACTGTAATGTCAAAGTGAAAGAAGGTCATGATGGGAAGGAGAAAGGAAAGTTTGGAGATGGATGTGTAAGGGGAGGTTCTGATTCTAATATCTAGTTTCCTAATTGGTTCTTGATTTGTCAATAAAGAAGGCTGGGAGCCAATTGTTGGGCAAAAGGTATAGGTGGGCCTCCTGGGTCCCAAGGTGAAAAGGAGAGGTAGGGAAGGGAGAGGAGGGGCTTTTCTGCCTTGCTTTAGAGTAAGGAGGATGCTACAGTCATGTAAGGCCTAGTTCGGGGAGAACTAGGACCTCTGCTACAAGTGGGTGGCTAAAGATGTTTGGAAGGGGCAACTTGGAGCAAGCCACTAATTTTAGGGCAGAAGGAGAGATGGAGATAATAAATTGGAAAGGGTATGCATTTCCAGGTAGGAGATATTTTCACTCAGCAATTGTACCTAGTGGGCAAGTTGTAAAGTAACAGAGCCGTCTGTGTGTCTTTTGTCTGTGGATTTGGGTGGAAGCTGGTGGCAAGACCCTGGAAGCTGAGGCAGGTAGAGAGAGAGGCTGGGTTGGGCTTGGCAGCGGCCTCTGGGTGGAACAAAAGGGAGCTGGGAGAGGCTGGTAGCATGGCAGCTCACCGGCAAAGGCGGAAGTGTGTTTTTAAAACTACACACAACAGGGATGTATTAAAAGAAACAGAAGGAAGCATTGTTATTTTATTGGGTAGTAAACTGAACAGGGAATTAAAATTTTAGTAGCCTCTAAACATAAAATTGTATTTTAACTTTATTATAAAGTGCTCAGCAGGGACATTATGTTTAAGACACATAAGCCTGGAGGCAGTTAAAGAGTTGACTATGAAAGCTGAACACTGTAGAATATTTAAAACTCTATAGGTGCTAATGTACCTTTGTCTTGATGATTAATATTTTCTGTGCCCAGACAATAGAAGATTTATTAATTCATGAAATTGTTATTACCAATAAAATAAATTTCTGAATTAAAAAAATTTCACCTATCATTCCAGTTACTAGAATGAAGTGAAAATACAGGCTGTCTAACAAGTGGAGTCACACTCACATTTTGCTGGTACGTTGTCCCAAAAGAATATGCAGCATCTAGTCTTCTCTCGGTGTCTGGACACAGCTTCAGCAGAGAACACAGCTGGTAAGTATCTCTCATAGATTTATTTGTTCAAAGAACCCTCTGTGAACATATGCTCGATTTTCTACTTTTTGTAATGTGTGAAAACCACAAAAAACTAAGTATTATTTAAAAAACAATTTTAAGAAATTTCAAATTGGGGCTGGCAATATAGTTCAGGAGGTAAAGGCACTTGCCACTAAGCTTCAGTCTCTTGGACCAGAAGGAGAGAATAGAGTTGTCCACAAATTGTCCTCTATCTTTCATACATGATATATATATATATATATATATATATATATATATATATATATATATATATATATGCGTGAACATGCACACACACGCACACACACGCACGCACACACACATACACACATACACTGTAATTTTAAAGTTCTCATTTAAAGCATTAGGAACCCTTCCACTGATTCTCTTCAAGCAATACTCTAGTCTGTTCTTCTAGTCTCTGCTTCAAACAAAAATAAAGTACATTTGTAGTATTTTAGCTGGAATCATACTTACCTGTAAAATACCACCTTCTAAAGTTTGCCATTTGATGAAATTTCCTCGTATATCATAGGAAGCAGCAACAAACTTCAGCTTTATGTTTTGGTTAAAGAACAACAACAGTAAATTTATGATAAATATTCCTTGGAGGGTATTTTTCATTATTGACTATCTTTTCAATATTAGCACTGTTTTTGTTGAAAATTGAAATTCCACTACATGTATTTGAATGTAAATTATTCCCATTACCTATACAATTCAACACTGTAAACAGGACTGCTGTTTTGCAGAGGCGTTCTTTTAGGATTTAGAGGCAGCACTGTGGCAGGTACCTTCCTCTCAAATCTGATACGTGGGATGTGTGTGAGGAGAGGTCTAGGACCTCATTCTGGAAAGCTCAACAATGAGAGGTGAGAACTAGGGGCTGTGACATTCTGTGAAGTTTCTAGAAGCTATCTTAGAATTATAGGCGCATATGATAGAGAGGTGTTTGCATGAGGTGGTGAAATCCCTCGTCAACCCTCCGAGTGCCACCACACCTACACAGTCCAGATGTGTATGCAGCCAAGTGAGCAGACCAACCCATTACTCTGTAGTTTCGATGAGCAGTTGATATTTACATAGTTGAGTCTGTAAACTTTTCAAAATAATCTTGGAAACTAACAAGTGTGATTGTCTCTTTTTTCTGACACTGGGGACTGAGGGAATGAAGCCAGGGCCTGTGTATATCAGTGGCATACCACCCCTGACCCCATCCCCAGCCATAGTTATTTTGTGTGTAGTGACTGCTCCTGTGATACAGGGACTCGTACCTGGTTTTGTCCTTTAAAACTGAAATTTGTAGGAAGAGGTGTAGTACTGAGAACTTGAGGAGCCAATCCTGGCTGGTCTCCATAGAACAGCCAAGGAAGATTCTGTCTCCTACAATCAGATTCGTCTTAATAAGTGGAAGAAGTAGTTCATATTATTAACATTTAGGAAATAACCACTGGAGTATTTAATCAATCCAAAATTCCTCACCAGAATGGAATAGAATGCACACTGATCAATCCAGCAGTGCTTTCAAAGATGTAATGGAACAGTCGACAAGCATCGAATGTGGTAGAGTCATAAGAGTTCATGTTCATCACACACATATTTCCGAGAGCTTGGCAAGATGTCAGGTTGGCGTGAGTCTACACAAGGAAGCGGAGCACATTAGCAATGTAAGCAAAAGTTAATAGAAAAATTATGTCTCATTTAATTGTACTTAATCTACTAATTAGTTTATATTTTCTTTTCTTTGTAGTACTTTTTCTGTAACTCATGTAGACCATAAGCTTTTAAGTGTGGGCTTTGCCTGCACATGCGTCTGTACCATGCACATTCCTCGCATGTGCGTCTGTACCATGCACATTCCTCGCATGTGCGTCTGTACCATGCACATTCCTCAAGCAAACAGAGGCCAGAAGGCTTCAGTTTCGTGGGTATTTACAGATAGTCGTGACTTACCATGTGGGTGCTGGAATTGAACCTGGGTACTTTGCAAGGGCAGCCAGTGCCCTTAACTGCTGCATATCTCTAGCCCTGCCCAAACTCTTAATACTTGAAGATGAATAACAATAGTTTAATTATAAATTTTAGACAATATATTAGCATGACTACCAGATGTAGCACAAACATAGAGAATGATATTTTAAAGAAACTATTAGAATAGTTACATTTTAAGGTATACTGTGATTATATATTATATCTGAAATAGAATTTATTCCACTTTGCTTGAGTAATTTGTTTTTAAGAACAACAAAATAAAATCATTAGTTGAATTTAATTGCTCACATTTCTTTCCCAGTTTTCCCTACCTGGAAAAAGAAACAAACAAAAAACAAAAAACAAAAAACAAAAAACCATCCACTTTGTTATTCAAGTAAAAAACTTTAGAAAAAATGTACCTTTTCCTTTCTCATATCAGACTTGTTAGTGAGCCTTGCTGCTCAGTCTTCACATAAGAGGCAGAGCTCAACGTTTCCCTTATTTCTCCAGCCCCATCCAGAGGCTCTCTCACTCCAATTACTTTAACATGACTCCAGACGATCTCCTGCTGTGGCCCCAGCAAATGTTTTCTTCCTGCTACAGCTACTTTCAAAGCCTGAAGGCAGGTCTTCCCCAGAGCCACCAACTCCCTGTAGCTGTGACTCTGCCTCCACTTTGCCTGCTCTCTCTGCTCAGACCCTCCTACCTACTCCCAGCTTCTTAAGCACACACCCCCACCCCCACACACCCACACATCCCACTTTTACTTTTTGTCCTTTATTCTAATACTTACTACACTATTAACAGTCTGACATTTATTTGGAACAAATGTAGAGGAACGACAAGTACATTGTGATGAGTTGTATGAGGGAGTTTTCTGTCTTCTTCTGCATGTCAAAGCTGAGAACATACCATGACATCTCCTTCCTAAAGGACATTCACTTTCTCCAGACAGTAAATTACAACTTTAGTGGTGTGAATGAGAACCGGCCCCGTAGACTCATGTTTCAATACTAGGGTCCCAGTTTGTGAAACTGGGAAGGATTAGGAAGTGTGGCCATATTGGAGAAAGTGTGGCCATGTTGGAGGAAGTGTGTCACTGGAGGTGCCTTGAGGTTTCAAAAGACTCCTTGCCACTCCCAGTGTTCTCTCTGTGTCTTCTACTTGTGGATTAAGGTGTGAGCTCTCAGCTGTTCCTGCCACCATGCCATGCCATCATGGACTATAATCTGAAGTGTAGTCCAAGTAAATGCTTTCTTTTATAAGTTATCTTGGTCATGGTGTTTTGTCATAGCAATTAAGAAGTAACTGGCTGGTGAGGTGGCTCAGCGGGTAAGAGCACTGACTGCTCTTCCAAAGGTCCTGAGTTCAAATCCCTGCAACCACATGGTGGCTCACAACCATCTATAATGGGATCTGACTCCCTCTTCTGGTGCGTCTGAAGACAGCTACAGTGTACTTACGTATAATAATAAATAAAATCTTAAAAAAAAAAAAAAGAAGTACTAGGATAACAATAAAATAACCCTGGAGACGGTATTTGTAAACTGCATAATATCTTATGTATTCTATTTCAACCCAATGGAAAGGCTTTATTCTTCTTATAGTACATAAATATAAAGGTATGTATCTACTTAGAAAACATTTTGTTTAAATTAAAAAGACACTACAATTCATCAATGTAAAATTAATTTTAAAAACATTTAAGCTCACCCAGCATGCAGCTGCTGTTGCCTGCAAATACTTGGCAAACCATTCTGAATTTAATGACATGCCCTATAAACAGAAAGGTGAAGACAGGTTTAAATTCAAAGGAAGATTCCTTAACCTTATGTGTTAGTCTGGCTTTATAAACAATGAAGGACTTGAGAACAACCTTTGGAAGGTCCTAAAATCAGAAAACAGCTATCTGTCCGAAACCAACCAGAATCGCCAGACATTACTACATACATTGACTGAGAAGTGGCCAATGTAATTGCTTGATTGTTACTAGAAAGCAGGAGTCTACTGGGATTTAAAAATGCTGGTGAGTGTGTTCTACAATTAAATCTGCATGACAAAATAAAGCTACTTAGACAAAGGATATAAGGATGACAATCTATGTATACGCTCCTAAGGTACACATGGGTAAGGTCACTAATACAAAGTTGATAGAGCCAGACTGAGTACCACACACTTAGTATTTATTGACTGAGGATTACTATAAGTGTATTAAATTGATGATCACTAAAGAATTAGAATAATTTCTACACAATGGGGAAGTTGGACTCTACAGAGTAACATCTAACATCTCCAAAATAGTGCTTGATAAACAATGAAGGACTTGAGAACAACCTTTGGAAGGTCCTAAAATCAGAGAACACCTGATTATCCAAAACCAAGCAGAATCTCCAGAATCACCAGAAGACCTGGCATGCGTGGTTTTGTTTTATTGAGAAAGGCTTCTTGAAGCCCAGATTGGTCTCAAACTCACTCCATAGCCACCTATGACCTTGAATTCTTGATCCTCCTATCTCCACTTTCAAGTGCTACAACGACAGACCTGTGTCATCAAATCTGTTTCATAACTGATTTTTGAGGGCTAGAGCTATAAGCCTCTGGCCAAGATGCAACACTTTAAGATCTACCCATAAATCTTGCTAAAAGCTGAGCCACTGAGAATACAAGGGTGACAAGAGATTAACAGAGGAGACACAAGCAAATTAGTTAGAGTATGGCATCACAGCTATCAAACACGGTTAAAATACAACCATGAAGTAAGGTTTTCATCTCTTCAATAAGGAAAATTTTCTCTTTTAAGAAAATGCGTAAATGTGTAGAATAAGGTTGAAGATAAAACATACACAGTTACTTACATGCACACTCACACATATTCACACATGCACAAATGTTTTCTATGATAGAATGTCAATGAATAAATGTGGAAGGTTATTAAAGGAAATAATCACAAAAGGAGACAAGCTCCTGTGCTAAGAGCTGGTGAAGTATAACCTTTGAAATTCTCACCACAGGATCTGTGGCCATGCCAACCTGACTGCGCCTGATCTCAGAGGGTAAGCAGGATTGGGCTTGGAGAGTGCTTGAAGGAAATGGAGAGTTCAGGTAAGCATGCTGACTTCATGGCAGCTGTTCAATATTAGGAGTTTCAGTGATGGGACAGGTCGACAGACACTGCATGCTGTCTGACATGATGTAATGTGCTGAGTTGAGTACACCGTTTTTTCTTCCATGGCTTTCTACAAAGCACACATTGAATGTACCAAAAGGCAGCCCAGATGCAGGCTGGGAGTTATCCCACAGGTGGTAAGTCCTGGGACCTGAACTGTCAAGTTCATGAAACACAGGGAAGGACTGTGGACCTACCTCACGCTGGAGAGCAATAAAAAGATATAACCTCCAAACGTCTGCTAATCTCAAGAAAGACACATATTGTTGTGACTTTTTGGAAAATTTATTTCATATTTCAGTTTTACTTATGTGAAAAGGTAAATGTATGTAAATTAAAGGAATGAGCTAAGATATAGAAGAGAGTACATTTTTAAAATGTAGTGTCAAGCCAGCTGACTCCGGTTTTTAGCTGTTTGTATTTTACAGTGAATTACACATAATTCTTCCTCAATTTGTCTAAAGGAAGAAATGCAGAGTAACCTTTCTCAAACAAATATGCAAGAAAACAAAACCCCAAAAAACCAAGGAACCAAAAGCCCCCAAAGAACCATACTCACAAGGTCTCCATAACGTGCAGTGGAGATCACACGCTGACGAAAGTTCCCCGTGTTGCTGAAACATAGTCCGCCTGTCTTCACAAATTAATAAGAGAAAAGTATCCAATTACAGAAATGTATCATCTATTGAATTCAAATATATACTTTATCCACTTGATTGTTCTTACTAAAATGTGAGGCTCTGGACATGAACAGGACCTGCTTGTGTTCACAAATGTTGGTTCACAGCGGACACACCTGGTCGATATAACAAAGATGATTTTTTAAAATGTTAGTAAATTACACTGAGCCTGATTTAACAGAGAACTTATCTTCCTAAATGACACATTAGAACATAGTAAGACAGACAGGCAATTTACTATATAAATTCAAAACATTAGCAAGACTTTACAGAGTTTTAGATCATTTTGATGTTATAAGGCAAAGTATAAATGAAATTGGACCAGCCGGGCAGTGGTGGCACATGCCTTTAATCCCAGCACTTGGGAGGCAGAGGCAGGCGGATTTCTGAGTTCAAAGCCAGCCTGGTCTATAGAGTGAGTTCCAGGACAGCCAGGGCTACACAGAGAAACCCTGTCTAAAAAAAAAAAAAAAAAAAAAAAAAAAAAAAAAAAAAAAAAAAAAAAAAAGGACCATATTGTTAACTACATACAGGAAGATGTATAGAATGACACATCTAAATACACTAAACAGCAGAGATTCTAAAGTCATTAGCCACCAGCAGAGCCCAACAACCTCATCTAAACAGTGCTAAGTCAGCCTGGATAAGAAGGTCTATCAAATGTTCCTAAGTCAGCCTGTGTAAGAAGGTCTATCAAATGTTCCTTTTCAGGGTCAGCTGAGAACATGAACATGGTTACAGTTTCACCAAACCCGCAAGGGCACTTTACTGGCTTCCTTATTTTCAGTTAAGGAAGGAGTTAGAATGTTCTGGACTAGTTGGGGATTCAGATGGGCTTATATGGACATAAATGACCTACAACAGTGAGGTTGAGAAACAGGCTACCCCATGGCATGGAACTCAGACCAGGTTTGGGGAAGGATCAGAGGGACAAACTTATAAGTCAACCCAGGGGCAAATTTTGGTTATTTTAGCACAAGTCAATCAGAGTTTATAAATAATATGCTGCTAAGTTTCACAAGGAGATCTGTTACTTTCTACAACAAATTTAGGAAGTGAAGAGAAAAGCAGTGCCAAGAAGCAAGTTACCAATGTATACTTCTGAAAAAACTGAAAAGGCTGGAGTAGGTATAACATGTTTATACTGAAGGAACTGTGTACAAAGGGACGTGGTTGTGAATTTGCATGCTTGTGGTAAATGTGTACATAAGAAGGAAACAGAAACAATACATCTGGGCTATAAATCAGTGTAACTGAGTTATGAAAAAAATTTATTAATATCCCGTTTGTGTCACTTTGAATGAGAATGGTCTCCATAGGCTTATGTATCTGAATGCTTAGTCATCAGAGGATAGAACTGTTTGGAAAGGAGTAGAAAGTGTAGCCTTGTTGGAGGAGATGTGTTGCTGGGGTTGAGCTTTGATGTTTCAAAAATGCAGGCCAGGCTCAAAATGCCCAAGTAAATGCTTTCTTTCGTAAGAGTTATCTTGGTTATGCTTCCTCTTCACACCAAAAGAAGAGTAACCAAGACATCTTTCCATGTACAATTACAGTATAAAATGGCTTTAGAATCACACTCTGTACATATTATACTAAATCTCATGTATAAATTATCTAATACCAAAAAGTAGCTGTCTTTTGCTAACCAATTAGTAAAGCACAATGCTCAGACCTTTGCATAGTTATTTTAAGACGGGAAAGGTTGTGAAACTATGAAATGGAGAATATACTTCTGTTCTAAATATAGGAGACTGACTATCTAAAGCCTAGCTATTAGATTAACTGTACTGGCTGGTTTTGTGTGTCAACTTGACATAGGCTGGAGTTATCACAGAGAAGGGAGCTTCAGTTGGGGAAGTGCCTCCAGGAGATCCAGCTGTGGGGCATTTTCTCAATTAGTGATCAAGGAGGTAGGGCCTCTTGTGGGTGGTGCCATCCCTGGGCTGGAAGTCTTGGGTTCTATAAGGGAGCAGGCTGAGCAAGCCATTGGAAGCATGCCAGTAAGAAACATCTCTCCATGGCCTCTGTGTCAGCTCCTGTTTCCTGACCTGCTTGAGTTCCAGTCCTGACTTCCTTTGGTGATCAACAGCAGTGTGGAAGTGTAAGCTCAATAAACCCTTTCCTCCCCAACTTGCTTCTTGGTCATGATGTTTGTGCAGGAATAGAAACCCTGATAAAGACAAAGGTTAATCCAATACTTGAACCCAAGCTTCCATGGATTCTGAATCTCACCCCTTTAATGCCTACTCTTATTCTTTCTTGGGACAAGCACATGGCACATTAAAGTAGGAGATCAATGAACTCAGTTTTCAGTACACTACTCACCTGGTTCCTAAAGCATTGGCCTTTGTAAATGAGTTTTCATTTCCATCACAAAGCTCGCAAGTAGCTTGGGATAACAATGACCCACTAACATTTCTTTCCACTGTGCAAGATATAAAGCAGTGAGTGTTGTATTATATACTCTGAAATATTCACATGTACCTGTAATTATTAGTATGATCATAATTCTCAAAGCAGCACCATTTGCTTGAAAGGCATGCCAAGCAAAGTGATTATAACAGCAAATCAATATTTTCCCTAAACAAAATTTCTCAACATCTTTCCTTACAAAACTTTCCTGGAGTGAGGAGACAAATTATCTTCATAGATCACTGGCAGGTTGTCAAAAATGTGAGGGCTTCTAGTAACCTCCAAATTCACATTCCCCACACAACATTAAATTTTATTTTTAGACACGAAACCTATAGACATGCATGTACCAGTACATAACAACATTCATTGAGGTGTAGAACAGAATGGAAATATCTAAAGCAGCAGAATGGTGAGACACATATGATTATTTTTCAAGTTATAATAGATTTTGTCTCTGAGGGTGTCACATGCCCATCTATCATTCTAGCACATGGGAGGTGGAGGCAAGGGGATCAGGAGTTCAAGTTCATCCCTGACTACATAGTGAGTCTTAAGCCAGCCTGGTCTATATGAGTCCCTGCCTCAAAACAAACAATATAATATTCATCTTCTGGGCAGAGAGGAGAGAGGAGCTACAAGGGTATAACACAGATAAAAGAAGGTGGAGTCTGAATAGAATTAGAATATGTTGTATCCAAGTACAAAACTGTCAATCAACAAATGTAACTGATAAAAAGTAAAAATATTACATAAATATTACACATTATAAAATATTACAAAATTATTATAAAAATATTACTAATTTGTAGGATGATCCTTACATTTATTGAAGAACTAGGACCTGTAACTGTAATCCATATTATAAAATTTTCTTTAATTTGCAGTTTGGTTCTAGGTACTTCTGTGTGTGTATGTGGGTAGATGTGATGATGTATTGGTGTGCAGAGGTCAAATGGGTGTCTTCCTGTATAATATCCTACCTTACTATTTAAGACAAAGTCTCTTGCCAAATTGCGCTCATGTGCTCGCATGCACACCCCACTCCTGGTGCTGGTATTATACACATGTGCACACACTTGGCTTTCACACAGGTTCTGGGGACCCAAACTCAGGTCCACATGTTTGGCTGCAAGTACTTAACCCACTGAGCCACCTCTTCAGACCTTTGCTTTGGTATTTTTATTTTTATGGCATTTAACAATTCTTATGCAGTCAAATTTATCAATTTTTCCTTCTGGGGCCTTAGGGTTGTTAATTTTCTATACTTAGAAAAAATTTCATACAAAAAATGTAAGTTTGTCTTTATTTTAAGACTTTTTATGCTTTACAGTAAATATTTAAGTAGTGGATTTAGTTGGAATTTAAGGACTGAGGTAGAAGCCTGATTCAGTGTTTTCTTAGCACCAGTCAGCTGTCAGTCAGTCTCACCCTCACTGATGGAAATGCCAGTTTTTCACACCAAATTGCCACACTGATTGTATTCATTTTGTTTTAAGTTCTACAAATGCTGCTGTTGAAAGCATAAAATACACATTATATCTGACAGCATAGTTTCCTCTAAAAGAATTTTCAATGTATTTTGTGGTATAAACTTGAGAATCTATGTGTGTGTGTGCATATATAATAAATTCTGGTTGAACTTATTATTAATATCATTTCTTAATATACAGTTTGGCAAGGCAGCTGACAGTTTTTATAATATTTATTCATCTCAACCAAAAAGGAAGAGTATATTTTTTTAGGAAAGTTTACTTTTGGCAGTCCCTCCGAGCTGCCATGATGATCATGTGACCCGAAGCTTTTCTTTTATCGTCTTTTCAGATGTAGGCTGCAGCCATGTGGCTGACCGAAGCTCTCCTGCACTGGGCACCAGCTGAGATTTACAATTTGCTGGCTCTGAGCTGTTTTTCTCTTAAACTCTAATAAAATTGCTCATAGCTTAAAAAAAAAAAAAAAAA
>NW_022196896.1:24654280-24661691 GCF_008632895.1 Mastomys coucha | reverse complement strand
AAAAAAAAAAAAAAAAAAAAAGCCTTCCTTCAAAGTTCATTTAAATATACCTTCAATTAATTTATCTTGTACATTTCTTCTAAAGCTTGTTTTACTGCTCCTTATTTTTTTCCTTTTTTATTAGATATTTTCTTTATTTAGATGTCATATTGATATCTCCTTTCCCAGTTTCCCCTCCGAAAAAAAGAAAAAAAATAAAATAAAAAAAAATAACAAAATAAAAACAAACCCCTGTTCCTTCTCCTCTACCCCTGCTCACCACTCCACCTGCTCCTGCTTCCTGGCCCTAGCATTCCTCTACACTGGGGCATAGACCCTTCACAGAACCAAGGGCCTCTCCTCCCATTGATGACCAACCTGGCCATCCTCTGCTATACATATGCTACTGGAGCCATTAGTCCCACCATGTGTACTCTCTGGTTGGTGGTTTAGTCCCTGGGAGCTCTGAGGGTACTAGTTAGTTCATATTGTTCGTCCTCAGGGGCTACAAACCCTTCAGCTCCTTGGGCCCTTTCTCTAGCTCCTTCATTGGGGACCCTGTACTCAGTCAGGGATGGCTGTGAGCCTCTACTTCTGTATTAGTCGGATACTGTCAGAGCCTCTCAGGAGACAGCTATATCAGGCTCCTGTCAGCCAGCACTTGCTGGCATCCATAATAGTGTCTGGGTTTGGTGACTGAATATGGGAAGGATTCCCAGGTGGAACAGTCTCTGGATTGTCCTTCCTTCAGTCTCTGCTCCATAGTTTGTCTCTGCAACTCCTTCCATGGGTATTTTGTTCCCCCTTTTAAGAAGGAATGAAGTATCCACACTTTGGTCTTCCTTCTTCTTGAGTTTCTTGTGGTTTGTGATTTGTACTTTGTGTATTCCGATCTTCTGGGCTAATATCCACTTATCAGAGAGTGTATACCATGTGTGTTCTTTTGTGCTTGGGTTACCTCAATAAGAATGATATTCTCCAGATCCATCCCTAAAAATTTCATAAATTGTTTTTAATAGCTGAGTAGTACTCCATTGTGTAGATGTACCACAATATCTGTATCCACTCCTCTGTTGAGGGACATCTGTTCTTTCCAGTTTCTGGCTATTATAAATAAGGCTGCTATGAACATGGTACAGCATGTGTCCTTATTACATGTTGGAGCATCTTCTGGGTATATGCCCAGGAGTGGTATAGCTGGGTCCTCCGGTAGAACAATGTCCAATTTCTGAAGGAACCGCCAAACTGATTTCCAGAGTGGTTGTACCAGCTTGCAGTCCCACCAGCAATGAAGGAGTGTTCCTCTTTCTCTACAACATCTGTTATTACCTGAGTTTTTTAATCTTAGCCATTCTGACTGGTGTGAGGTGGAATCTCAGGGTTGTTTTGATTTGCATTTTCCTGATGACTAAGCTCCTTATTTTCTTATATCACATTTGGAATGACTTGATTTTTACATTAGAATATACCTTTTACGTATTAATTTTGCAACTTGAGAAACTGTGTTTTATATGATTTCCTTGGGTTTTCTAAACATACAGTGACTTTAAATTGAAGTAATGACTTTAGAAAACTTTCTTTCAGAAGAACACTTTCAACTCTTAGCTGCATATAACAGTTTCTATCCTTTTCCAAGTATTAACATTAACAGACATGCTAGTTCATGCTCTTGAATTGGGAAGAATTCTTAAAATTTCTCTTCTCAGTGTCTGCTGTATTAAGCATCATGACATTTTGCACTACAATATTACTCATACAACTACAAAATCATTTAAATTAATATCCTTTACAAAATAAACACAAAACTCCATCACCATTATTTTATAAATGTTATTCTTACCTAATATATGGCCAGTGGGACAGTGGCACTTCCCCTCAGCAGTTAAGCCACCAGGGCAAGAAATACAGTCCCAGCCGTCTCTGGTAACGCCTTTCTAAAATTGAAAAAAAAAAAAAAAAAAAGGAGATTTTCTTTTTAATTGATTTTATTCTTAACTGATCATATAAATTCAAAATTAGTTTTTCACCTTTCTTTTTAGAAGTATAAAATACAACAAAACTCAAGGTAATTTAGTCAATAAGAACCCAGTTATGTTTACTCTTAACAATTCCAAAGTACTCTAATTTTTTTAAAATTTAAGTTTATTGGCTTTTAAATTTTAAGTTATTATTCTAAGTGGGTTTATGACAGGCTAACTCTCTAGTGATTAATTTGAGTTAAGAAAACAGTAGAACACTGATCTAGCCGCTTAGTAAAGAATACGAACAAAGGTTTTAATAAGGTTTGGCACTATGAAGACTTGACCTCATATCACCTGGTTTAGAAAAACTCTGGAATAACTTAGGAAGTTAGACAGGTGGTGAGTAGAGAAGACAGGAATAGGCGACCAGAAGGTCAACCTCCTTGGTTTGCATATAAGAAGTTCTGCTTTGAGTAGAGGTACATTCTTGCGGAGGAATGCATGGAGGTGTAGCTGTAATACCTTATAAACAAACATTGTTTTCAAATCCAATCTTTCATAAACTGACTCCAGTAATCAGAAAGCCCAGAGATAAATTCTGAGCTCTGGCCATCAAAGCTACCATGGCAAGTGGCGCTACTGGTGGGGACTCCCAGCAACGGAGAAGGCAAAAACAAACCCACTGAGCACAGAACACAGAAAACTCACACACTCAAACCCAATGAACACAGAAAGCCCACAACCTGGGTGTTACCAGGGTTAGGTTGACCTGTTTGTTACAGATTTTATAAGTTTTTTAATCATACCCAATATGCTTACAAAAGTTTTAGAATTAAACCCAAACCAAAAGAGTATCAGATTAGTAGTAACAGTCTCTACTGGGAATAGACTGTCCCTTTATTTTGTTTTGTTCTCCTTTCTGTCACAAAGGCAACTGGCTCACCTGATCTGAGACAGAAATTTTAGACAAGCATGGGTGCGTCTAGAGGAGGGAGCCATACCCCAACTCCACAGCCCACTTTTAATTGAAGTTAGGCAGCACAAAACCAAGTCTAATATCATGCATACCTAAAACATGCCAGAATCCCTCCAATACTGAATCCAGGAAGCTGAGAATAAAGAAGCCTTAGAGATGGGAAAATTCTGAGCTGTGCCTGTAGACAGAGGCTATTGCAGGAGGGAGGTGAGCCACACATCAGCCAGCAAAGAGTGTGCCCACACTGGTCTACTTCTTTGCTTTCTCCCCCTCCTGGTAGGTCCGGCTCCTAGCTCCCACTTTGCAACAAACTTAGATCCATCAATGATAATTTAGGACATTTACACACTGTGCACTAGGGAGACCAGACAAAAACAAATGGCTTGGAGCTTAGAAAAGAGAAATAGGGAAAGGGGAATCTCTTTTCATTTCCCCTATCACTCTGCATATTTGTAAAGACCCTGAATAATATTAGGATATGACTAAGGGGTACTGAGGTCAAATTTGATTGCAAAAATGAACAATTGTAGGGGCCTGTAAGTCTGGCATTAGGTGGAGAGGCTGACGGTTTTCCAATAGGCATCCCAAGTGGGAATGAGAGGTCATGGAATAGCTGTTCCCATGGATGAGAGGCAAGGAAGGAAAAAATGTCACTGCAACTTTTAGTTGCAGGCATCCCCAGGACTAAAGGAGGACTAGAGAAAGATACAGCCATTCACTGGGTTGTCACTGTATTCATTGGGGATCAGGGCCTTAGGCTGGCTAAGCTGGAGGAGACTCAGGGCCTGATAACAGAGGTGCTTTCATGGAGGCCAGAAGGCAAGGACAAAAACTAAGCTCTAGGAGTGGGGTCCCATCCACTGGGAAGGGTTGGAAAACAGTCTCAAAAGCCATGAAGTCCTGGGGAAGCTGTGGGATTACAGGCAGTTCCAAAGGAAAGGTGGGAGAAGAGGGCAGGAGCGGGCACAACAGCCCAGCAGGATGGGGTCAGGTGAGGAGGGCAGACCCAGCTTAAAGACTGTGGCTGGGGGTACATCAGCTTCCAACAGTACCAGAAGGGTGCTGGACACTCAAGGGCCACTTCCTCAAACTCAGGGAAACATTTATCCCCATCGAAGGGGAACTAATTGGTAGGTAAGGAGCTGAGCAATCAGTGAGCTGGAAGGTGAGTCTATTGTGGGTAGACTGGAGAGGAGGGATATGGACCCAGTGAAGCTTAGCCCTGCAAGGGGGATGAATATAGGCGTGAGGAGAGCTTATCCAGCCACAGAACCAATGTAAGTGCTACAGTTCTTAAGGGAAAGGTATCCTGACCGTCTGGAACCAAGGCATACCACAAAGTCACACCGAACCACACAACATATCTCACACAAGAGATTTATTGAGAGGGAAAAACCCAGGAGGGCAGCTGCCTCTGCTTGAATGAGAAGCAGCAAAGAACTAAGCAGAACAGGGTTTATATACTATTTCTTGGGAGCAGAACTTTCCAGGGTTGGGATTGGTGGGATTTCAAGTACTGGCTGAGCTTGGGCTTTTCTCTCTTTAGAGTGGGGTTGGGTCCAGCTGTTAGGGCAGTTAGTGTGTCCTGTGGATAGAACCTGGTGATTTGATGTCCTCAAGGGAGGGGCCTGGCCACTCGTGTGCCTGGAGGGCTTAAAGTTATAACTGGAGTCAGAGAGACTAATGCTAAAACTGATACAAATTAAGACTTTGTTGAAGAGACTGGGGTTATTAATGTTTTTATATTTGGCATGCTTCTATAACACTAAGAACCTACAATAGCTTTAATAAACTTTTAGACTTTAATTAATTTATCCCAGGACTATAGTCTATCCATATCCCTTCATAACCAATCACTTAGCTACAACTAGTACTTCCAAAACATGAATTAAATATAAATATAGCAATCAGATCTACAGGATGAATAGTTCAGAGGATGACCGCTAATGACAATAGATTCTTAGATTTAATTTTCTAATAGAATAAGAAACAACAATAGAATTCAGAACTGTTAGAGACTCTTAATTAGCTGAAATGATTAGAAAACATATTTCTATTAATTGGTAATTAGCTCATGAAATTAGCCCACTAGTTGAATTTCCCTGAACTAATATGTAATGAGGAGACTAACCAAATTTCGAATGATTACATTTCTATTGATATAACTGGCATTGCATCGACTTACTGTACCTTATGTAGCATTATGAGTATCAATCATCATGTAAGACAACCAACATGGTACATCTAAGATGGTGAATGCTATCTGCAGCAAAGAGATTTTACCCTGAATGGCTCTACATAGGGAATAACTCATAGGTGAGTAACCTTCTCTTCTTTATACCCTAGTTACTCTGTGAGGCAAATAGAAATAGTTTTTCACCGCTTTGTACTTGGAATATCTGACTCAAACACTTTCATAACAAAATGAAATTTTTTCCCAAAGTTTTCTTCTTTGCTTTATTGATCTCAAAATATATACTAATAAAGTTAGCTTAATAAGTTTAAAGTATGTGGACAAATGGGAAAGATTATATTGAAGTTTGAGAGACATTTATGACTTTTTCTCAAAAGTTATTTTAAAATAAATTATTCATACCATGTTTTCTGGACACTTTTTACAAATAATGGAAGGTCCTCCATTATTAGAGATCATATGATATCCTGGTAGGCATACACAGGAAGTTCCTGAAAAGAAAAAAAAAAAAGCTGATTTTTTTCTTAGTAAACAAAACTTTAAGACAGAAACTTAACAGTTCTTAAGATCTTGAAGTTTGAAGTTTGAGTGGTGGTGTATGCCTGTAACCTCAACACATGGAGGAAGAGACAGGAAGTTCAGGCAGGAGTTCAAGGTTAGCCTCACCCACAGAGAGTGGGAGGCCAGAGTGGGCATCATATGAGACCACAGGTGTCTCTTTGTCTGTCTGTGCATGTATATGTATCTATGGGTCTGTGCATGCACATGCAAACACTGAGTGGGTCAATCAACTCTATACCTTGCTTCTTGTTTAGTAAAATGTAGAAAAAAAACCAGGACCTATCTAATAGGTCAAGGCTTAGAAATATGTCTGGCATTATGATGCTGCTTTTTAAATTGCAATTATTATTATTAAACTATGAAAACTACTTACCTAGGAATTACATTTCCACATCACTTAACCATATGTGGGTGTATTTAGTGAGTTTTAATTTTGTCAATATCTTATTGGAAAATTACTTTCATTCAAATATGTCATGGCTACTCTTTGTCTAGAAAGAAAATAAATGTTTGTAATTACAATTAAGATCAGCTAGTTAAAGAAAGAATACTCTAAGGACTCTAAGTAGAACCAGCACCTGTAGGAGTCTATGTACAACACACACGTCTTCATTCAGAGTCATGAAAGCAGTACAATGCAGAACACGTTTGCACTTCACACACCTCTCTGACACAGTGATCTGCACTGCTCAGTGCCTTGAGGAAGACTATATCAGGCCTAAAGCTGCAGAGTTAACCAATCTGAGATTCACAGCATTTTAGAGTTTAGTAAATAGAAAAAGACTTATTCTAGGTAGTTTAAGTGAGAACGGACCAACTGATGCAATTAAATCTAAAAAGACATTGAGAGCAAACAGTAACAATCAACAACAATAAAAGGGATAGGTCCTAAGGAAATCTATAATCACAGATGCTGGGAATACATAGGTAGAAAGTGAGGGAAGAGACAAGAGTTCTCTTAGCTTCCAGTGTATGTCACACAGATGTCACCACATCTGGGTTTCAGTTTCCTTTGCTTACAAAATCTGATCATAGTCACGGCTGCAAACAGCTTTAAATTACCTTGAATTTGGAAGTAGAATTAACGGTCACACGAGTTTACTAATTCACACTTCCTCCCTTGTTTTCCTGCCAGGGTAGCTCACGAGACGCCTCAGGTTATTTCTTTACTATTTCTATTCTACTTAGGAGGCTTTCAGGTGCCACCCTAGGGATCCCCTTCGAGGGACTGACCCCTGGAAATGAGTTCCTGGGTGAGGGTAGGGTGGTGGGGCCAGGCTTACTGATCTTATTAGTGTGTCAACTGAATCCTCCCAGGAAACCTTTTCTTAGGTTTAGTGGCTGTGCATTTTCTGAAACATTC
Source organism: Mastomys coucha (assembly GCF_008632895.1). Lineage (NCBI taxonomy): Eukaryota > Metazoa > Chordata > Mammalia > Rodentia > Muridae > Mastomys > Mastomys coucha. The sequence goes on along the minus strand of NW_022196896.1, from coordinate 24,654,657 downwards.
TTCAAATCAGATATCTGGCTGTCGGGAGTGCTTCCTTTTGGTCAGAGTCCATCCACCCCCAAACCGCCTCACCTAGTGCATCCCGCCGCTGGTTGGCGCCACAGGGGACACAGGACAGCGCCGAAATGTCAAAGTACTGGTTGAGGTCGCAAGTCTCCGGCCGCCGGAAAGGGAAGGAGAAGATCTGGGCCCATGAGACTTCACAGAGAACTAAGAGAAGGTACGCGGTGCCAGTCTGGGATGAACAACGCGATCTGACCTCCATGGCCGCCACAGGCCTTGTACGCGTCACCATGGTACCCGCACCCTCGGTAGGCAGTCTTTCGCTCCCCAGCAGTCTCCTCGGTGAGTCCGCTGAGCTGATTGGACAACAGGGT
>NW_022196896.1:24652829-24654217 GCF_008632895.1 Mastomys coucha | reverse complement strand
AAAAAAAAAAAAAAAAAACCTCAGCCTTGCGGCGCCTGGTTGCTAGGTTACCACGCACACGCGGGAAACAATGAATCAGACATATATTAAATAAATTAGGGGCAGATATTTAAAAACTTATTTCAAACTCTGGAACTCAGTCAATTTAGCGTGTCAGGAACTAATGCTACAGCAACGGAAAATATCTGGTTATGGCACTTAAAAGTGTTTAATGGAGGTGGCAATAGCACCTACATGAGAGTTTACCCAGGGAATATAATTTTCACAACAAAGGAGGTGCAGTATGCTTTTACATTAATTAAACACCACTGAGGATGGGGATTGTTTCAGGTTCCGAGCTTGAGTTTTAGCAAAGCAATACAGACAAAACCCTCATTGATTTTATATGTAATACCAGCATATCTTTATGACAAACCTAGGAGAAACATTTGCCTACTAGATCTCTGTTTTGTGCATAAAGCATCCTACATATACACCTCTTCTCACTTGGTTTGAGAACCAAATTTGGACATACATGAATGATATCTACTAAAGTACACTCCCTTGCAGAATGTTAGGGCAACTATATGTTAGCCTAATAAAAGCCTTATTCTCCCTCTTTCCCCTGTCCTTTCTTCTCCGTCTCCCAGAGGATAACTCTATTTTCACTCCCAATAAACCTCTCACGTGAGAACTGCCACAGAGTGTGATTGGTTGGGAATTGTCACATAGATCTAACAGCGCAGACAAAACCATCTGAAGGGCTGCTTTCTGTAAGACCGACTTCAGGCAAGGCAGCCTGCAGGCCTGTACTAAATACAGCTTGCTTTTCTCAGTCTACTCAACTGCCTTGTTTTTCTCAGGCTTAACGAAAACATCAGCAGTAGAGGATAAAGAAATCTCCAGTTATCCTCTTTCACATCTTTTCCTTATCCTGAAAAGAAAAGAAGAAACCTGTTTGGTTTGTATATTTTTGCTATTACCTCCCGCGGATTGGAATTTTTCTGGGTGGGTCTGGGCTTCTGGATTAGCTAGGACAAGGACAGAACGTGCACAAAAGCTCCCTAGGACCCAGGCCAGGGAACAGCCTTCCTCACTCCCCTCTAACCACCTTAAGCGGCGCAGTGCGTCTGCGCCTGTGCTTCCCGAGCGCCGGGGATGCTGGTTGGGCCTGGAATGCGCCTGCGCAGCCAAACGGTGCGTCGGATTGTCCGGACCGGGTGGAAGTGTGGTCTCCATTTCCTTCCGGCCGCGTTAGGGCCTAGTTGGCCGTGTGGAGGCTGCTGCGTGGAGGAGCGTCCCAGTCTGCGTTTGTGTGGTGTGTGGTCCTCGCCCAGTGCGAAGCACCCCTCAGGATGGCGGGCAGGGGGGAAGGAAGGGGGTGAGAGCCGAAGCACGGGCAAGCCTGC
>NW_022196896.1:24641849-24643775 GCF_008632895.1 Mastomys coucha | reverse complement strand
TTTGGTCACCTAGAAGGTGGCAAATTTGATTTTGAAAAATATAAATTGGAAAGTTTTCCAGAGGGAAACGTTACATCTGATCTAAATTTAAATTGTGGTTCAGGTAGAATAATTCGTGTCATGATATCGAATCTTCCATTTAAAGCCAATACTAATGAAATTTTAGACTTTTTCCATGGTTATAATGTCCTACCTGATTCAGTTTCAATACAGTATAATGAGGAAGGATTACCTTTAGGAGAAGCTATTGTTTCTATGACAAATTATAATGAAGCTCTGGCTGCTGTTAAAGATCTAAGTGGTAGACCAGTTGGTCCCCGCAAGGTTAAACTCAGTTTACTTTAGAGGGCCTTTCTAAGTAAGCATTTTTCTTCCACAGTATTGATGTAGTAAAAGTATAGGTTGTTTTTTTAAGTTTAAATTATTTAAAAAGTTTAAGTTGTTTACAGGTTAAAATGTGTTGTGCAAGTCTGGTTTGCTTATTAATGGACATGTTTTTACTCCATGATTTAAAATTACATATGTTTTGTTTTTGAATGGGGAATTTCCCGCATTCATTTGGTTCCTTGACGTTATAGATAAAATTTAGTCTTGTAAAAAGTGTTGTTACATTTGTCGATGGTGAATTTATTTTTGACTTTGTTTTTAACATCTTTTTCTCAGACCATATAAGGAAATGAAGGCTGACTGATGAATCAGGTTTGGTACTTTTATTGCTCCTTGCCTATAGGACTGTTTGTGAGATTTTGTGCTAATGTCTCCTATAAACTCTTAACTAGTCCAGAAAATGAACTTTCTGTGAAATAAAATTTACTTATGTAAAGCCTTAGGAAAATCTCCAAATTTGTGTTCACAACTTTGAAAAGTTTCATAAAAATAAAATTGTAAGTGAAATACTTATTAACTTGTATTTGTATAACAAGAACAAAGACAAAAACAAAAGAATTGCTCTTGGGTTGTATGAGCTTCTTACAGCTATATTTAAGCGTGTGCTGTGTGGGACAAAGAATCTGCAGTAATGATGTACAGGGCTCTGATTTCTTCAAGATTATTCTATCCTAAGAACCGGGGCCTAGGGTTCATACTAAGTAGATTGCTACGTTAACACAAAATGTTCTGAAAATAGTAAAATAATCTGTTTAGGGTAAAAGGGGAACTGTCATGCTGAAAGAATATGACACTTTTTCTAGGAAGTGCTTACGTGGGTTATGGTGTTCAGTTGAGCTTCAGTACTTTGTACTCACAGACTGACTAAATACAGATTTCTGAGTGAATTTTGACTTTTTTGATACCTACATTTTGCTTATACTCACTTATATTGTACTTGTCCACAATTATACAACTAGTTGATTTATAATAGGAAATGAGAAATGAAATTTAGAGTAGTTAAGCAAGGTGCCTGCAGTTCAGACTAAGTTAGGGAACCAATTTTAACACCAGCAGATCCCTGATTACACCCTGTCCATAAATATTTTTTGCTGTGTCAATTTAGTACATGGTATTTTTAAATTTAGTAACATCATGACAAAAATATTTTAAGTAAATAATATTTCCTTCTATTTGCATTTAAAGAATGATAAGAAATGTGGTACTTAAAATGTTAGCAAAGTTAGGAAGAAAGTGACTTAAGAATTTGTGATTTTTTTGGGGGGGAGATTATATTGGTTTCCATATCAAAACTCTTTGTTTTCATTTTATGATTTTATACTTTATATGAAACAGTTTTACAAAGTTCCTTCCTCCAGATATTTCACACACTGAGTATTATAAACAAAGTTTGTTTTTTTTATATGGTATGTAATTTAGTTATTGCAGAAGTGTAGGATACTTTCAGTATCCTTTTATTGACTTAAAGAACCTGAGAAGCCTTCAAAAGTTTCTGTTTTTACTAGTAAATATCCTACTAGGAGTAAATGAGAAAATTGT
>NW_022196896.1:24640069-24641370 GCF_008632895.1 Mastomys coucha | reverse complement strand
ATTGGTGTATTTGTGTGGAGGCTAGAATTTGAAGGTGGTATCTTGCTCAAATACTTTTCACTTTTTTGAGGCAAGGTCTCTCACTGAAACTGGAGTTCACCAATTTGCTGGAAGGACTGGCCAGCAAATCTCCAAGATCTTCCTGTATTTGCTTCCTCAAAGCTTTCAGGTTCTTATGTGCAGTAAACTCTTTACTGACAGAGGCATCTCTGTCAGCTTCAGATTTATTATTTTGTAAACTTCATTATAAACATTTATTGTAGAAAACTTGTCTCCTAAATAGTAGAATGGGAACTGTTATTGTACATCTCTAATACTACCTTGAGTAACCTGTTGGTTTAACTTCAGTTGGCTATCATAGTAGTTAATATTTATACCCTGGAATGTAGTAAATAGAGCAAGTCAGAGTACTCTGCTTGTTTGTCAGTTCTTGGGAACTGACCACAACTGTTTCAGACACATGAGAGAATAGTCCTAAAGCTTCATGTTTTCATTACCCAGCTTCAATAATTTCATGACCAGTTTTCTGTCTATGAACAGTAGGTATGCTGGGAGTGTATTCCTTTTAACAAGACCCCCAATGTCAGTTTGCATTCAAGTCATACTTTTTTTCTGTTCAGAATGTACATTAAAAATAGTAAAACATATCTAGAAAGTAAACTTAATCCTTATGATATATTAAACCATCTAGAAGTGTTCATTCATCAAGCAGCTGAGAATATTGTTAAAAAGCAGTGACTTTTCATCCTTATTACCTATTAATAAAAAATAAAAAAGTGACCTTGTCACTTTTATTTTTACATTATACATTAGCTGCTGATGTTCATAACAATAATCTGATAACCTTAATTTTTATTAGAAATGGAAAATTATAGGCTTTTTAACATATTGATTGCCTGTTTTGGGGGGCCAAGGAGTGCTGGGAATTTATCCCAAGGCCTCAAAATGCCTTTTAGACTATTGCTAACCACCAGCCCATTTTTCACATTTTTAATGTAGTTACATGGATTCTGGTTGTATTAATAGTCATATAGTGGCTTTATTTTTGCCTTGCTTCCCTTAAAATGTGATATTTAATATAAACATGTTTATATAAGGAATCTTAATGTTTATCTTTTGTTTTGACAGTCTCAGGTACACATTGTTAGTCCTGAACTCATTGATGCCAAGGATGACACTGATCCTCTTGCTTCTTCTGCCTTCCATGTAGTGGGCGAACAGGCTTGTACCATCACACTTGTCCTTAGAACATTTTCTGAAGAACAGCGACTGCCCAGAATAGTTTGCTGTCTCAGACAGCA
>NW_022196896.1:24627768-24638450 GCF_008632895.1 Mastomys coucha | reverse complement strand
AAACAACCTGGCAGTATTTGCATAATAATCCTCAAAGTGGATGGTAGAACCAAGTAAGTCTACTAGACGGCAATGTTGACAATAGACATGATGTGCTATGGATTGAGAAGATACTACCAGCTATACATCTTACGTGTTTCCCTTGGATATCTTTTTTTTTTTTTCCTCTTCGAGACAGGGTTTCTCTGTGTAACCCTGGCTGTCCTGGAACTTACTCTGTAGACCAGACTGGCCTTGAACTCAGAAATCCACCTGCCTCTGCCTCCCAAGTGCTGGGATTAAAGGCGTGTGCCACCACTGCCCGGCTCCCTTGGATATCTTACTTACAACTTCTCTGAGGGTCATTTACACCACCCAGGATACACTGGGCTACATTTGAATAGCAGAAGTGGGTGTGTGTTGCTACAGACAGATGTTGCTAAATAGCTCTAGTGTATACATACAATCTTAACTCTATCTAATCCCCAGGAACTTGATCTCAAGTTAGTAGGGGTAATATTAAAAATAACATAGTATATAAAATTCTTAACTGATGTATAAGATTCAGTTTTAAATAGAATTTTATGTGCAACATAAACAATAACTTTATGGAATATGTATGTCAAGAGTAAAGTAATAGAACTGTAATTTTGCAATGGGGAAAAAGATGAATGTAAAAGAAACAGTGGACAGAATTCAATGACAAGTTTTACCTATGCAAATTTTATTTAAAATTGCATTGTGAGATTGTTTTATTGAGTTTTAAAATTCTGAGGCAAAGCAGATTTTGGTACATTACAGTCACTTTAGGGGTTTGGCTATTGAACTAAGGAGCTATACTCTGAGTCCATGAGTTATGTTTAGGAAAATGCCACTCTTAGGTATAATTTCTAAATAGATTAACTTTACAGTTCAACTCTAGCATTTGTGTTTATATTAGATAGATCAAATCTACATGAGCACTGTTCTGCCTTTCCCATCTGTTTCCTCAGTGTTCTGCCTCAGAGAGAAAGTAGAGTATGATTACAGAAACCTCATTTTCAGTGAAAGATGACATCCGGAAATAATACATTGTATGAGGTTACCTAACAAGGGAAACACTTTTAGCACTGAACAAGACAACAGCTCTAATTCCTTTCGAGGTTTTTTCTTTTTTTAGCTCACATGTCCAGTACCAGATGTGCACTTAGTTGATAATGAAGAGGTGACTTGAATTTGCTCTTACATGAGCTAAACAAGATGAATAATCTGATAGATATATAGAATTTCAGAAAACCTATTGCAATATAAAACAACATTTTAAATTGACTACTAAATGAACATCTAGGTAAGCAATGAAACATTTTAAATTGGACAGTAAATGAACATCAAGATAACCAACTTACATTCATAATTACAAATCTCGTTAAATTAGGAAAGGGTAAAAAATTGTACAAGAACCATTCAAATTGATAAACAGTATAGAGCCGTCATGAGTTGTCCTGACAGGCAACTAAAATCCAGTGTGCTGTGCATTTGTTGGTTGTGCTATGATTTGTCCTTGGTTCTGTTTGCTTTGCCTACTCTCAACTGTCATTGACTTCATTGCAGGAGTGCACATTGGAGCCACCCTAACACTACGAGGATAACAGCAGTCTGGACTTGCAGTACTCCTAAATGTTTTCAATGTTTCCCAAGTCTCCTTATTTCTACTTAGCCTATTTTCCTAACAGATGACCATTCAAGATCATCAGGTGAGAATTTTGAACACCTTCCTACAAACTCTTCCACTTTTTTTTTAATTGAAGTTTTATTGCATTATGATGATAAAAAATACATAATTTCAATTTATCTGAACTTGTTAACATTTAAAAACATTTTAAGTAAACAGAATTACATGACATTCTTCTTTCCTTTTTATATCTCAACTCCTTCCACAGAACCCCCTTCAATACCTGCAATACCTTTCTTTTTTGTTGTTGTTGTTATGTTCTTTAAAGTTTTTAAATATTGTAACAATAAAAATGAGTATTATAGAAGTTGTTTGATATAAAACAACAATCATGTAGATGCTTATCTACAGCAATTGTTTTTCTCAATATAAATTTTAAATAACTCCAAACATATTATCTTACATTTTAAAATAATACATCACTAATATTTTTTAAAATGAACATAAATAGGCAATGTCTTTTTGTTTGTTTTTTTTTTGTTGTTTCTAGTAGAGTTTAAAATCTTGGCTCTTACTGTGGTACAAGCCCAAAATAAGAACAACTTTTAGACATTGGATTTCATTGTAATAAGGCTGTGCTTCAATGACCCTCACCTCACCAAAGGATTTTACCTCCATAAGTAGCTAAACTGAGAGTTGACAGTTCTGCTGTGCCAAGGAATGAATTGTAGGCATGATTTTTGGATATAGACTTCCTGCTATGGTCAAAGCTTTTTGACTTGAGTGAGTGACTTCATTCTCAGCCCACAGAGAACAGGTTACATTCATTTAAGAAATGGTGTGTGTATTAAGATGGTTTGTCTGTGAAGTCATTTATACTGATGTCAGTATATCCTTAACGTAAACAGGTTGGTTTATTTCAATAGTTTTTTCCACAATCTAATGTCTTTCAGCAGCTGTGGTGTTTTGTTCATTAGCATTTAAAAATTTTAAGGTAAATAAAGCACTATGTAATCTATCTTTGTGGGTTTTGTTGATCCCTTTTGTCTATTAAGCTTCTCCTTTAGAGTTTGATTAGATCTCTTCACAATCACTAGTCCTGTAGGGTTGAGTGATATACTTGTAACATGTTTTATATTATGATAACCTGCTTCATCTTATTAGAGATAAACACCGGACCATTGTCCATTTTAATTTGTATGGGTATTCCCATAAGGGCCATAACTTCTAACAAATGTGTAATAATAGAAGCAGCCTTTTTGATGCTAAGGCAATTGCCCATTCAAATCCTGAACATGTGTCTATAGTATGGTGCACATAGTTCAGTTTACCAAACTCTGTAAAATGGAAGACATTCATTTGCCAAGTGTCATTTCTTTGGGTACCCTTAGTTCCTGTTGGCAATGGAGTTTGGTTATATAACGAGCAAGTAGTACATTGCCTCACAATTTCCTTGGCTTGTTGCCAAGTGATAGAGACTCTTTAAACCTCTGTTGATAACATGGTGTTTTTTAATGGAATTCTGAAGCCCCTCGTACACTTCCCATCAATAGCTGGTCAATTTGATTATTACCTTGTCCCAGATGGCCTGGCAGACCTGTATGGGATCTTATGTATGTTATATATAGTGGGTAACATCTATTTCTGATCATTTGTTGTAACTGAATAATCAATTTAGAATCATCCTGAATAAGTTCATCAGTCTCTATGTGTAAAACCCTTTCTGTATATTGAGAGTCAGTTAGTATATTAAGAGACTCTTGAAAATCTGGCAACACCAAGATTATTGCATATAATTTAGATTTTTGAACTGACTTATAGGGACTCTTAACCACCTTATTTTCATCTTCTGATTTATATCCTGTCTTTCCTGATTTCCTGACAGTGGAAAATGTAGGGGCTCCAGATATTGGAGTTCCCCTTTATTATATGAGGGAGAATCCAATTAATTTTTTTGATGAACTGCAGCCGCCTGCTTTTAGGGTACCCATTGTTAATCTCTCCCAAGAAGTTACTTTATGCTCTTTGCCAGTGTTCATCTTGTGTCCGTAGAGAGGCAATTTCTGTGTTAGTAAAAGGTACCACAATTTCAGCTGGATCCTTTCCAACTAATTGTCGAAATCTCATTTTTCCTTTTAATATCAATTTAGAAACCTTCTCAATGTAGGTTTTTAGTTTCTTACTCTGTTTATGTGTTAAAAATATCCATTCTAAGATATAATCTTCCCTCTGAATGAGAATTCCTGTAGGGGAATGAGTAGAAGGTAAGATAACTAAGATGTAGAACATCTTTGTGTCAATACGATCTAGATGTGTATCCTGTAATTTCCTTTCTACCAAAGCTAACTCCTTCTCAGCCTCAGCTGATAGTTTCTTTGGGCTATTTAAATCTTTATGACCTTTTAAGGTTTGAAGTAAATTGTTTAGCTCTTGAGTGGCCAAGCCAAACGTAGCTAGTTATCTCCCAGTTGCTTCTGAAAATCATTAAGGGCACTTAATTAGTTTCTCCTGATTTGTACCTTTTGTGACCTAACACTTTGTAGACTTATATTATACCCTAGATAATTAGTAGAGTCCCCTTTTTGTATTTTTTTAGGGGTGATTTGCAGTCCCCAGCAAGGCAAGATCTTTGGTTTTGTTTTTTTCTTCATCAAACATTCTCTCCAGGATATATCTGGATCAGCCAATAGGATGTCATCCATATAATGATAAATAATGTATTGGGGAAATTGTTTGTGAATCATTTCCAATGTTTATTGTACAAAACATTGACATAAGGTAGGGGTATTTAACATTCCTTATGGCAGGACTTTCCACACCAGGGCTATCCATACAATCTAATACTCTTTATTCTACAGAACTAATGTGGGGAATGTACATTATACTGTGCCTCTTCAATTCTGGTTCTTTGGCAGGATATCTTTCTAAATTTACCAATCCTTAAGAGCCAAGCCAAATGCTATCTTTCTCCTATCCAGTAGCTAGCAGCTCTTATTCTTACTTTTAAGGGTAGTTGTAATGATACTATTTTTTGTTCAGATGTCTCTTACAACTAGCCTTAAGTTTCTTTCGTGAAAGGAACCCTGTTTTATCTTTCCAACTATTCCAAATAAATGGTGCTAATTAATTCCCTTTTATCCAGTGAATGCTAACTCAAACATATTCTGAATTTTGTGGAAGCAGAGAAGCAAACTAATACTAAGGGTTGTTCCCACATGCTTTGGCCCTTTAATACAGTTTCTCATGTTATGGTTGACCTTAACCATAAAATAATTTTGTTGCTAATCCATATCTGTAATTTTTCTATAGTTGTAGATAGTGCAAATATCTGTATTTTCTGGTGGTCTTAGGTGACCCCTATAGTTTTGTGACCCACAGGTTTGAGAACCACTGCTGTGAGCCCTCTCATATGATACAAATGGAATCAAGTGATACAATTTGGTATATAAGAACTATATTTTACGTCAGTTCAAGTGTAATTAGATTTTACTTTGAGGTCAATGAACACTGACATCCTGGTATAACAGATGGTTGGTTCTTGGTCACATAGTATTGAGAGGGAATATATTTTTCTTTGAACATTCCTTTGTAATCTTTTCTAGCAAGAAAAAGAGGATGATATGGAATGCTTGAGATAAACAATTAAAGTAGTATTAAAATGAACTCATTTACTGTAAAAAAAACAGATTTACAGGAAACCAAGTTTTGTCCCTCTGCATTATTTTCTTGGTTGCAAGAAATCTTTAGGTCACATGATTTCCTGTCATATTTCCCCTGGTTCCAGTGTCATAGATGCTAGATGGTGTATATAACAGAAGTGGAGGGCTTATCTATGCCATCATAAATTTTTGCTAGGCATTCTCATCTCAAGCCTTTTGGCTTTAAGCCTGGGACCTACCTTTTGGATTAATGAAATTATGTTTTATAGCTATGTTACTGGACAGAAAATATTACAAATGTACAAGTATGTGTGTCATAAAGGTTTTTTGAAAATGAATTCATTAGTTTTCAATCTACATACTACATATATTTTCATTCATTTAAATAATGGCTGCTAAAAGATTATTTGTAGGTAAGTCATCATTAAGAAACAACTCAATGAGTTAGATATTTGAGAGGTACCAAACTAATTAGTACAGCAAGGTTCAGGCTATTTCACATCTAACCCCAAACCTACGGTATGGTGAAATAGTGGTCTCCCTGCTGTTGTATGTAATTATTAAAAAAAATATATGCTAATGCCAGCTAGGCACCAGTGGACTCAGTCTGTTCCCAGCCTGGTACATAGCCCGAGACAGTGTTTCCTCTAGCCAATGCCACTTTCACAAACACCTGCTTTTCCTCTCCAGAACTGAGATTGCTTTCTTAGTCCCTGCAGCTAGCTGGGGTGCATTTTTGCCAGCCAGCACTCCACTGCAGTTACCTCTTTTCGGGAGCCCACCTGAGTCGCCTCAAATGTAAAATACCAGACAATCTTAGTTTAGAATCAACAGATGACAACTGCTGGGCACAAAATCTACCATCCTAAACCATCAACTATTCTGTTAGAAATCTTCTGATGGAGGAACCTGCTACCAGTTTTAATAGTTCCTGGTGTGTCTCATTTCCACCTCACCATCCAAAAGGGACATTCCTTCTTCCTGTGTCCCTCTTCCTCTCTCAGACTGGAATGACCTCTTCGCCCAGCTTTTAGCTTCTTGTCATCTTTATTATCCAAGCAGGGAAAAATTCAGCTACACACTGCTTTGTTGGTTTGTTTGTTCTTTTTTGTTTGTTTGTTTGTTTGTTTGTTTTTGAGTGTGGGGGGGAATTAGGGAGCTGTGGTGTAGGTGAAAAGCTTTAGAAAGTGAAAACTTCCTTTAGAGAAATATTCCTGCCCACACTGCTATGGACAGTTGTCAAAAGTTAGACCATGCTCAGCATAATCTAGCACAAGGTGCTTTATCCTGATGTACTCTGTACACTGTCCTTACATAGAAGCAACAACTGTGCTTTATGAAAAATTTGTCAGACAAATAAAGCCAATTTTTGTGTTCGTCTTCTACCACAGCCACTTTCAATATGAATCATATTGTATCTGTATCATATGTTGGTAGAGTCATGACCTTTGAGGATGTTTTTGAGACAAGAACATGAAACAAAATCAGTGCTGGTTTTAATCATGCAAGCTACTATTCCCTATTCAATAAAAAATTGGGGGCATATATTAAAACAAACAAAAAAGACTGGGAACTTCCATCACTCAAACATATGTCACGTATAATGGGGCTGCAACTTAAATGTTACTAGGATTTCTGTTTTCTCATATTGCTGGTGGATTGTAATTTGCCTTGGCAATATAGACAATTTCTTATAATTCCAGCATTTAGAATAGTACTCGACATACTAGCTGCTGTAGTTATCTCTCAGCAGCCGTTATCATAGGATGTAAGTAGCATACTTTCCATTTCACAACGATGATAAGGTTAATTTGTTCAATAGTTCTACACATATATGAAAGAAGTTCACAAACACATCTACTATACAGCCTTGAAATGTTTAGTTTTTTCATCTACCTCTTTTCTACAACCTACTTAGTAGCTAGCTTACCGAGAGCAGTGGTAAGTTACAAAGAGTATAGTGTGACATATCAAGGCATGCTGGAGCAAGGTGGAAAATCTTAAGGACTAAATATATATCAGGTCACAAGTCAGGAATAATAAGAGAAAGGAGACTGATAAAAAGGTATTCCAGTTTTGTGGGAAAAGTACACAGATCACTCCAACCTGTTATTAAATGCAGTATTTTTTCCTTGCAGGAAATGGTACAAGCCTCAAGTGTAGTAGACTTGAGAACAAACCATTTAGAATCAAGTTGTGATAGACTTTAAGAGTTGACTCCCACCTGTGCTGTAAGAAGAGCTGTCAGACCCCTGGGAAGTTTCTTTACTATATTTCAGTTTTAAGGGAGGAAAGAAGTATTTTTATTAAAGTTGATGGACCAACTAGCATAGTTGAAACACATAGATCTTTGCAAAGCAATGATTACATAAAAAATTGCTATTTTATAATTGTGTAAAAAGTTCAGCTCAATAATCTTAATAATATGGAAATGAGTGAATACAATACTAGCTTGAGTAGTTGAAGAGATTTATTTACTCAGTCATCTTTTTAAGAAGTGTAAAGGAAAAATAAAAGATCAGTACTTAGGGTTACACATAATAGTTTAGATCATTTCCATATAAACTGAAGCTCTAAAAAATTTGCACATTAATAGAATTTAGATGCAGACCTACTGCTAGGTATATTTTTTGTATATTTTGGTGGCAGCAGTAAAGACCTCTAAAGCTTTGCCATAAAATATTGCAATTGTGATAAACTCAGGTAATATGTTCTGAAAAAAAATAGAATTTTAAAGTCACAAGTATTTATTTAAGAGTTTAAGAACCATGCAGAGTTTCATTTTCTCTGTTATATAGTCTTAGTATTTTGTGTTAATATGACCTAGTTTTTGGACAGGACAAAATATAACTGAAATAAAGAATTATACTTAAAATTGTGCAAAGTGTTGCTATACTCACTATTCACTTTTTTTTTTCCCCTTCCAAGACAGGGTTTCTTTGGCTATCCTGGAACTCACTCTGTAGACCAGGCTGGCCTCGAACTTAGAAATCTGCCTGCCTCTGCCTCCCAAGTGCTGGGATTAAAGGTGTGCGCCACCCCATTACCCAGCTCATTTTCTTTTTTAAAAAGTTACTTCTCTTTATACAAAATTATTGACATTTATATGAAAAAAATGACTGAATTTTACATGACTGTATAATCCAGTACTACATGCCTATAAATATTTGTGTTAAAAATTTGAAACCTAGTTGGACAGTGGTGGCGCATGCCTTTAATCCCAGCACTTGGAGGCAGAGGCAGGTGGATTTCTGAGTTTGTGGCCAGCCTGGACTACAGAGTGAGTTCCAGGACAGCCAGGGGTACACAGAGAAAAACCCTGTCTTGAAAAACAAAGCAAAAAAACCAAACCAAAACAAAACAAAAAAAAAAAAAGAAACAACTTGGGGGACTGGTGAGCTGGCTCAGCGGGTAAGAGCACCGGCTGCTCTTCCAAAGATCCTGAGTTCAAATCCCAGCAACCACATGGTGGCTCACAACCACCTGTAATGAAATCTGGTGCCCTCTTCTGGTGTGTCTGAAGACAGCTACAGTGTACTTATTTATAATAATAAATAAAATAAATCTTTAAAAAAATTTGAAACCGATAAAAGACTCACTTCTGAAAATAGGAAACTGACCAACAGTATTTCTTACTTGATGATGTAGGTCGTGGGGAACTCTGTGGTACTAGTACATACAACTGATTATCATAATGAATAGCATTATATTTAGATACCATTTGGAATTTTATACTAACACCTCCAGAGATGTACAGGGATACCTTTAGAGATTGTGTAGCTTCTGCTAAGAGTAGGAATTAATTGCTTAGTTTTTAGTTTCCCTAAGATAGGGTAATAAAAAAAAAAAAAAATCCACAAAGGAGTGATGCCATTGTGCTACTATATAAGACTCTAGTTCAGATCAATAAGACTCTAGAAAAATGAAGCATTTCAACTAAGTTGCCTACCAAAGCCATTTACAGGGTATACAAAAAGAATGAATGTAAAAATAAGAGCATCACACACTTGTTAGAGTGAAAATGCAAAGTGGAAAGTTCAGATAAATTTGGCAATGGATATTTAGCTCTGAAACTAAACCACAAGCAACAGAAGAAACTGAATAGATGTCCCTAAAATTGAAAATGTGTGTTCATGATACCATCAGAAAGCACAGACAGCCAACAAAGTGAAAAAGCAATGGCATTATTTAGTAAGGAACTTATATCCAAAACATGATTAAAACAGCTTTTACAACCCAATAGTAAAGACCACCCAATTGGAATATGCAGAAAGGCCTGAATGAGCATTTCTCCAAGGATTATATACAAGTGGTCAGTAAACATTCAGGATTGCAAATCAAAAGCACAATAAGATACTACTTTACACACACCACTATGGCTACAATATGATCATTCTACTAAGAAGAAAGTACTGAGGAGTCAAAAGAATGTAGAACCATCATACTAGAAAGGATGTAAAAAGACAAAGCCATCTTGGAACAATTCCTCAAAAAGTTAAACATTTACTGAAGCATCCAGTAATTTAACTAATTTTTTCATTTTGTATTAATACATATTCAATATATATTCAATTTATGTATTTCATATAAACATGGAATGCAAAAATATATTTCCATACAAGAATATGTTTATGAATGTATAAACTTAGCATTTCCCTCCTTTCCAATGACTAGCTTGTATCAAGTTGACATTAACTAGCCAGCACAGAGATACTAATAGCAGTGTACTATCATGGATATCACAGATTAAAAATGCTGGTTTACATTTCATGTTTTTGGTTGGCATTCTCTGAATAAGTGACTTTGTGTATCTGTTTATTCTTAGTACCCTATAGTCCAGTTGGTGTAAAAGGAAACGGTTTGTTTAAGGTGTCTGGAATAGTATGTATATGTACATACATTGACCTGACCTGCAGGCCAAGTTATTTGGGGGAGCGAGGAGGACCACAACCTGGAATAAGAACGGGTGAGAGAAAAGACAGGACTCAAGGAAGCATTGCTTGTCAAGAGTCATTTACTTGTTTGAGCAGAGCATATTTAAAGCAAAAATCTTGGAGGGGAGGGGAAGAGGAAGGAGGGAGATGGAAGGTTACAAAATCTTCTGAGGTTGAGCTCCGGGGTAGCAGGTGGGGAGGGGGTGGATTTCCGTGAATGTTCTTTTCTCAGGGCCAAGCTGGATCCTTGTGATTGTCAGGCAGGATGTTAGTCTCAGGGTTCTCAATTAGCTGGGGCAGGATGTTTATCTCAGGGCTCTCATGGTTCCCAACATCTCCCCCTTGTCTGTAATAAGGTCAATTGGACCATCACAGTGAAGCGCCCTGGAATGAGGCCTCTCAACCTCATCTTTGAGGTCTCACGATGGGAGCCTGAGCCTGGTAGAGGGCAATGCTCAA
>NW_022196896.1:24627395-24627729 GCF_008632895.1 Mastomys coucha | reverse complement strand
GCCCTGTCTTAGGCGGTCGAGACTTAATGCCAGCTCCATCTCTGACTTACCAGGTCCCTTGTCATGGGGAGAGAGCCACAGTGGGTCAGGGCTGATGGCCTTAGGCTTTTTTGAATAGAGGGGAAGATGAGATGGACCTTTCCTAGCGAGACCCAAGGCAAAACCTATCTTTCCAGAGGCCCTCCTGTAAGACCTGAAAGTTGAGAGGCTGGCTGAAGGGCGGGAGTCTGGGGCATGCGAGGCCACAGAGATGGGAGCCTGTGATGGCTCTTCAGTGTCAAGGCGATGATAGTGGACCTGCGCTGGTTTGGTAGCGGAGTCAACCTGATTCTTA
>NW_022196896.1:24626006-24627385 GCF_008632895.1 Mastomys coucha | reverse complement strand
AGGATTCAATCTGGTAACAGTAATAAGGTCTCATGAAGAGGAGGGTAAAACCTTAGAAGGAGTAGCAGGCAAATGTAGCCAAAACAGGTCTGGTTTGCCATAATAGCCCTGTAGGTGAAAAGGTAGTGGGGAGAATTAACAGCCAGAGTGGGGAAGAAGGGGAATAGTAGGAAATTGTCTGATTATGGATGGCAGTCTCAACAATTTATAAATGGAAAGCCTCTTTGTTTTTCATCAGAGGCATATTTGCCTTGGCCAAGAAGTTTGTCTAGTGTCCATCGTATGGTGGAGACACAGTACTCTGGCTGTTGGCATGAGCCAAGGAGCGGCAACCAACCGTTGCGCCAGGTGAGGAACTGGCCCTGAGTCAGAACAGACTGAGTAACAGAAAGCCACTCGTTTGGTGTAAGGTAGCCATCACCACTGATACTCTCTAATAGGGAGAGGGTGAAGGAGGCATTTGGGCCATAGTTTCTGACAGCAGAATTGAGTTTTTCTAATTTTTTGAATGGTAGCCAGCGATAGACCGTGGGTATGGGAACTGAGTCATCGGTCTCACTTTCATTTTCATTATCAAGTTCAAGGTCGCTAGCAGACTGTTCAGCCTCCAAATCAGAGTGTTCATGACTAGGAGGGGGGTATTTGTGTGTGGACCGCAGAGGTGCAGAGGAAGAAGGAAGGCGGGAAGGGGTAGAAGAAGGAGCAGAGGCTGGGGCAGACGGGCGTGTCGCTGACCAAGTGACAGGCGGTTGAGGCAGATGAGGACTAGAGGCAGGAGCGGGCTGTAGTCCAAGAACGAGTGACAGGAAAAGTCAAGTGGAGTGACAGGAAAAGTCAAGTGGACTGAGGGGCGCTGTGAGAGACAGGGATGAGCGTTAGAGGAGGAAGAGCAGAGAGTTGAAAGGTGAGAAAAGCATTCCTGGAGTTGAAGAATCTCGGTCAGTTCCTGAATTTGGGAGATGAGGCGAGTCTTCATGTCTAAGAAAGAAGGTGGAAGGGCAGAGGCTATGTCAGGAGGCAGGGGAGGGGCAGAGGACAGGGTTAGGGGAGGCCAATCTTCAGAATAATAACGGACCGCTTCCTCCTCAAGGGCGGCAGTATCGCCAGGGTCTAGCGGTTCTTTGCGAGGAAGGCAGCGGGGGGGGGGGCAGAGGGAGAAGAGGTGGGTTTTATGGGTGCAGACGGTTGGCGGAAGACTGGAGCTCAGAGAGGTTTAGAAAGGCCCTTCTCCGCAGTGGAGAAAGGGTCGTAATAGGGAGGAGGAGGATGACATGAAGAGGGAGCGCGGGGGGAGGGGGGAACAGGGGAGGGGAGAGGTGGATAGAGGGGAGCAGCAGGAGCTGCAGCAGGCAAGGGCAGAATCTGACAGTCCTCCTGTG
>NW_022196896.1:24596005-24610954 GCF_008632895.1 Mastomys coucha | reverse complement strand
AGAAGGTCAAATAGGAAAAGTCAGTCCATATTTGACAGTCACAGCCATGAAATTTATGGGGAAAAAAATCTATTTCAACAATAAGTACAGGTTAGCATTCCTCCAACTTAAGGGGCAAGTCATAAGATAGGAGACTTTCTTGATAAAGGTATTGAAAAAATGGTATCAAAATCAGTTACACAATGTCAAGGCTGTCCATAGGTAGGACACAGCTGAAGATGCATCTCTAAATTTATTTAGGGTTACCACTGCTGATTGAGTACCAACTGTTCTATCATTAAAGTGATTAACTAACCTGTTTGGGTAGATCATCAGCTCCTGCTTCCTGATCTGCTTAAGTTCCAGTCATGACTTCCTCTGGTGATCAACAGCAATGTGGAAGTGTAAGCTGAATAAACCCTTTCCTCCCCAACTTGCTTCTTGGTCATGATGTTTGTGCAGGAATAGAAACCCTGACTAAGACACCAAGTAACATATATAGGCAGATTCACGAGAATTATGCTCTACTTCTCAATGGCAACTCTAAAAGCCAGAAGATCCTGAGCAAATGTCCTGCAGACTTTTAAGACCACAGATAGTATACATAAAACATTAGTTACTATAGATGGAGAAAACACATTACAAGACAAAACCAAATTTAAACAATAACCATAGAATCAGCTATACAAAAGATACTAGAAGGATAACTCCAACCCAAAAATGTTACATACACCCTAGAAAACACAGGAAATGAATAATTTCATACCAGCAAACGAAAGGCACACAGACACACAGTCACCACCATTGATCATTATATCTTAGCATCAGTGGAGTCAATTCCCCAATAAAAACACAGGCTGACATAATGGTTCCAAAATCAGGATCCATCATTTCTGCTGCATACAAGAAACACCTCAACATCAAAGATAGACATTACCTTAGAGTAAATGTTGGGAAAAATTGTTGAAGCAAAGGATCCAAAAGGCCTGCAGGTGTAACCATTGTAATAACCTAACAAAACAGCCTTTTAACCAAAATTAATCAAGAGAAATGATATTAAAGGAAAAAAAATCCACCAAGATAATTCATTTTCCAAATGCAAGAGCACCCACATTTGTAAAAGAAACATTACTAAAGGCTAAATCACACAGAACTCCACACATTAATAGTGGGAGACTTCAACACACTCAACAATGGCCAGGACATCCAGACAATAACTAAACACAGAAATAATGGAATTAACAGACATTATGACTTAAATAAACCTAAAAGATATCTTTAGAACATTTCACCAAAACACAAAACAAGGTACCTTTTCAGCACCTCACAGAACCTTCTCCAAAATTGATCATATAGTCACAAAGCAAGATTTAGTAGATACAAGAAAATTGAAATAACTCCTTGTATTTTTTTTTAAAGATTTATATGTGAGTACACTGTAGCTGTCTTCAGACAGCTACAGTGTACTCACATATTTTTTCTTCTCTCTGGCCCTGCTCGCTCTGGCCCAAAGATTTATTTATTGCATGTAAGTACACTGTAGCTGTCTTAGGACACCCTAGAAGAGGGTATCGGATCTCATTACAGATGGTTGTGAGCCAACAAATTTGGTTGCTACAATTTGAACTCGGGACCTTCGGGAGAACAGTCAGTGCTCTTAATTGCTGAGCCGTCTCTCCAGCCCAACTTGTATCTTATCAGACAACGGCAGATTAAAGCTGGATTTCAACAACAGAAGCAACCAAAAGCATCCAAAATCATGGAAATTGAACAACTCTGTACTCAATGATCTCTGAGTCAAGGAAGTGTTAAGGGTAGGGTGGTGGGCCTAGGGTTACTGATCTCATTAGTATGCCAACTGCAACCATCCCAGGAAACCCTTTCCTTAGGGTTTGTGGATGTGCATTTCTTCTAACAAGATATGTGGCTGTCAGGACTGCTTCATTTTGGTCAGAGTCCATCCACCCCCAAACTGCCTTACCTAGTGCATTGGAAGTGCCACATGGGGCATAAGAGAGCACTGAGACGTCAAAATACTGGTTGCGATCACAGATCTCTGGCCTCCAGAAAAGAATGGAGATCTGTGTCCATGAGACTTCGTTCGCAGAGAGCCAAGATAAGGCACATGGTGTCAGGATGGGCTAAAGAACATGCTGAAGATCAGGATCTGAATATGGTCACCAAAGGTCTGTAAGGGTCACCATGGTACCAGTACCCACAATATGCAGTATCCTGGCCCCCAGCAGCCTCCATGGTGACTCTGCTGAAGTGATTGAACAACAGGGTTCAGAAAAGAAAAATAATCTCAGAC
The DNA here is from genome assembly GCF_008632895.1 of Mastomys coucha. Classification (NCBI taxonomy): domain Eukaryota; kingdom Metazoa; phylum Chordata; class Mammalia; order Rodentia; family Muridae; genus Mastomys; species Mastomys coucha. The sequence goes on along the minus strand of NW_022196896.1, from coordinate 24,608,664 downwards.
TTGAAGCACCTGGTTGCTAGGTGCTGTGTACTACGCACACAGGTAAAGATGGATTAGACATATAGGGGTGGCTTTTTGAAATTTATCTCAAACTCTAGGACACAGTCTCTTTAGCTTGTCAGGAAATAATACTACAGCAATGGAAAATACCTGTTTATAGCACTTAACAGTATGTGCTTCATGAAGGTGGCAATGGGATGTACATGAGAGTTTATCCAAGAAATACAATATCCCCAGCAGTAAATGTGGTATGTTTTAAGAGTATTTTAATTCCACTGGGGGTGGGAGTTGTTTCAGTTCCTTAGTTTGAGTTTTAGCAAAGCAATACAGACAAAACCCTCACTGATTTCATATGCAATACGAGCATATCTTTATGGCATATAAAGCTCACCTCACCTCACTTGGTTTGCATATATATGCACATTTGCATATATATGAATGTTGTCTTTTAAGGTCGACACCCTTGTAGACAGCACAAATATATTTTGGCATTGCAGTCCTAGCCAATATATAGCTCCCAAGACAAAATGGCTTTTAATCTTTAAAGTTCAAATCTATTTTGCTGTCCTTTTTCTTATATTTGTATTTTATCTCTTTGTCCTTTTCTCTGCAATAAAATCACCAGGCACACTTTTTTTTGCTATCAGTAGCTTGCCTTGCATTTTGTTTACTCAGAAAAGATAAGGATTCCTGTGGGAATTTCATCTAAAGAAGTTAGACGACTTTTTTTTTTAAAGATTTATTTTATTTTATATGTATGAGTACACTGTAGCTATATAGATGGCCGCGAGCCATCACGTGTGAGGCTGCTGGGAATTGAACTCAGGACCTCCGCTGAGGTCAGCACCTCTGCCCTGCTCGCTCCAGTGTAACTCTGGGAATTGAACTCAGGACCTCTGCTGAGGTCAGGACCTCTGCCCTGCTCGCTCCAGTATAATTCATTGTAGCTGTCTTCAGACGCACCAGAAGAGGGCGTCAGATCTCATTATGTGTGGTTGTGAGCCACCATATCATTGCTGGGATCTGAACTCAGGACCTTTGGAAGAGCAGTCGGTGCTCTTACCCACTAAGCCATCTCACCAGCCCGAAGTTAGACGATTTTTGAGTTAGCATATCTTCCTCAAAAGACTAACATTGGTCTGGTTTGTAGAGTGTATGACAAAAGTTGTATGCTCTCGAGTGGATCCCTAAAAAGAAAAATCTTTTTAAAAAAGCTTTTGAGTCATTATTTTATTGAATTGCAAATAACTTATCTGGATACAGTTAAAGTTAATGAAGACTAAGAAAGGAGAGTTGGAATGGTTGGGATTAACCTGCAAGCATGCTGTGGGTGTGTTTTGACTCCAGTTTTCCTTGAGGATGTGCAACTTGACAAAACTTCTAGGAAATAGTGTTTATCTGTAGTGCAAGGGCTTGACATGGAGAAGCACAGTTCACTTCAAAATAACTAGACACTGTAGGCTGGCCAGGCAATAATAACACTAGGAAAGAATATAAACTAAAACCATTAAACATAGATTTGAGGTTGTACCATATATATTATTATTGTTGGTGAGTACTTGAAGAGCATGCAGGTCAGTCAATTCATAATAGCCTTAAATGAAAAAAATAAGCATACGTCTGAAGGTATATGATTATGGATCTTTGTTTGGCATACTGGCTCACCCCTCTTAATTGTAGGTGGCTCCCATGTGCCAGACATCAACTTTAAATTTAAGATATGAGTAAGAAAAGGAGCTGAACATCAAGTATTTTGTGTCTCTGCAATCAATGATGCAAATAGTTTCTCATATTTTGTGTTAAATATATTTTATGTTAAATATTTTGTGTTAAACATATATATATATATATATATATATATATATATGTGTGTGTGTGTGTATAAAACCTTTCAATCATTTTTAAACAACCCTGAGTAAGCATCTTCAATGTAACAGGCTTAGAGACATACTCAATGTTACCCACCTAAGATGTAGGACTTATTCATTAAAGTGGTAGAAACTAGGGGAGTGTGGTAATGACAGCTGAGAAGATATACACCAGTGAAGGAATGGGCTCAGAGAAAAAAAGGCACATGCTTTTTAGTATTGACTACAAGGTAGCCGCCAAACTTTGCTCTTTTTACAATATCAATACTAATCTGTCATCATCTTTCTGGAAATCACCATTGCTCTTATTAAATGGAGGGAAGAACTTGAGATTTAAAATTTACTTAAATTCTCTGCTTTTAATTTGCTGAAACAAATTTTGAAATCTGTCAGTTAAGCTGTAGAAGTAGTTTAACCTAAATGTTTTGTCCACTAACAATATAAATGCTGCATAGGGCATTATAACAGAGAAATAGTCTTTGGTACTAGCATTTGAATGATCATGTTTTATAACTAGGGGTATGATTTCATTAAAATGTTTGTGATAGAAGCCTTGCAGTATTAATAAGTCATAATAGGAAGCAGATAAAATTGAATTTTATAGTTAATGAGGCATAAGAGTGAATAGACAAACAATTTGAGGAATTTGGCAAAAGAAATGTTAGAACAGAAGTTTTTTAAAATTAAATATAAAGGAACTATATCTGTAAGAGAAGAGGAAATGCTCAACAGAGGAGATTTAAAATACCGAATTTTCTCTTGTTGAAGAAGAGTAAAGGACTAACTTAGAAGCCTGGAACAAATTCACAGGTGTATTATTCTGGGTTCTCTAGAGTCACAGAACTTATGGAATGTCTCTATATATTAAGGGAATTTTTTGTGATGACTTACAGTCTGTGGTCCAATTACCCCAACAATGATCAGGTGTGAATTAGAAGGCCAAGGATCTAGTAGTTGCTCAATCCCATGAGGCTAGTTGTTTCAGCTGGTCTTCTGTAGATTCCAACAGATGGGCTGGCAAGTAAATGCAAGCTGCAAAGAGTGAATCTTTTTCCAATGTCCTTATGTAGGTCTCCAACAGAAAGCGTGGCCCAGACTAAAGAACTTGTGCCACGCACACTTTGCGTGACAGCAGTTTATGAGGCAAAAAGCTTCAAGGAAGCCAGCCTACCTGCAACCCCTAACTCAGAGGTAGCCCAGATATGTCCTTGAGATAGTCTCGAGTGCTAGGTGCCCACCAAGATATGATTTACTATAATAGTTAAACAATATTAAATGTTGCTCTCTGACCTCCACCAATGTTCCAACATCCTAGTCAAACCCAACTTGGAACTTCGCAGGCAATGTTACACATTCAGACTAATTGCATCCAGCATTGTTAGGAAGATAATGAGGGGGGTATGGCATTGAAGTTTACAATTATCATAGAAGTTGATAATCCCAGGGCAAGGTCAACTTTTTAGTCACATACTACAGTTGAATCACTCCCAGAGATTAGAAGAATGAGACCACTGGGACATGCCTCTACTAGCCCAAAGATTAGCCTAGTGGGTCTTTACTAAGAATGGGTGGGACCTTGAGCCTCTTGAGATTTGAGCCTCTACCCTCCTGGCTGGCTTGCCCGCAGCTCCCCCCCACACACACACACACACTCTACCCAGGCCCGTGCAGGCCTGTGCATGATTGGAGCCCACAGGTGCTTCACAAGTCCAGAGGAGATGCCTGCTGTTTTAGACCCAGTGTGTTTCAGATGGCCTCAGATGTACCTCGACCTCTGAGCTGCCAGATTTTTCTTTTCTCTTTTGTAATGACTGTAAAAATCTGATGCCATTTTGAGAAAAACATTCAGATCCTACATTTCCTTGTGTTGTGTCTGTTATTTTTTTGTTCACCAATGCCTAGCCAACCTGTACCAGAACCCTGCTTCTCCCATGGGTGGAGGAGCCAAGACTGGCTGGCCTGAGGCAGACTTGTTTTGTCCCAGGCTGACCTTGAACTGGAAGATCTCCTTGCCTCAATCTCTTGGGATTAAAGGCATATACTACCTTGCTTGAGCCTAACTACCTTGCTTGGGCCTAACTTTTTCATAGCCACTGTGCCTCAAGATCTCCATGCCAAGATCCAGGTCAGAAACTTGTGTCTTCCAGCCTTAAGATCTGGATAAAAAGTTGATGTGTTAGAACATCAGGTCTCATCGAAATATACCACCCTAGGCCCAAACAGTTCCATGTGTAAGAGATTTAATTGAGAGTGAGAGAGAGAGCAGTAGAGGAAAGAGAGGAGAGAGAGAGAGAGAGAGAGAGAGAGAGAGAGAGAGAGAGAGAGAGAGAGGAATGTTCCCCGTTCTGACGTAGTGGCCACAGGTAAAGGCAAGAGGTGAGCCCAATGGATTCTGGGAATATGGTGGCTGTTGCTCTGGCAGCAGGACTGTGAGACATGCCCATTCGATGCCACAGGCTAACATACCTCCCTTTTTGGTATTATAAAGAGAAGGAAAGAAAAAGGGAAGGGGAAGCCGATGGTGAAAAGGGAACGACCCTCCCACTGGAATTTCGGGAGATGTGCACCCAAGGAAACACGAGAGACTGTCTTGATGCAAGCACATGAGGCAGTGTAATATCGGAGCTCTGGATCGACTCGTATCTCACACAGGAGACAGAGGAACCGACCATGAGGCTGGTTAATGTTCACATCAGGTTCCTCTATGGACAGTGGCTCATCTGTGGGCAGCTGCTGGTAATCCTGTAACAGGAGCTGATTAATAGTTTGGTTAGAAATTTTTTGTATTTGTCGTTGAATAAATGTAGAAACAAGATTAATGAGGCAGGGAGCAAATAATAACTCCAGGAAGATGACTAGGAAAGAAATTACAAACAGGAGTATCCATTTCCATATGGGGTTTTCAAAAATCCCAGAACTGGAGGTCACACAGTCCCTGAAATTTTTTATGTCTGACTCTAGCTCCTGGATTTTATTTCTTACTATCCCAGATTGGTTGACATAGAAGCAGCATTCTTCTTGGAGGAACAGGCAAAGGCCACCTTCTTTAGCTGTCAGGATATCTAGTCCCTGTCTGCTCTGAAGCACCATGGCTGACAAAGAATCGATCTGTTTTTGGATAGTAAGCACAGTTTCAGACATTTTTTGAAAATCGCTTTGAAACTAGGAAGTGAATGTATCATATTGGGATCATGGAAGTCATTATCTCTGCAACTCCAGTACCAACACCTATGGCTATTCCCGTAGCAACTAAGAGTGGCACAACTTGAACTGCCCTCTTATGCTAGGCAGCTATCATATCTACAACTGGGATTGGCAGGGGCTCATTTCCTTGGATTTCTCCCAGTTCAGGGAAAAGAAGTACTAATGTGCAAACTCCTGATCAGCTAGCAGATAGGCGATGATATACCTGAGTGCCACAAAGAATTGACGTGTTTTGGATTGCAGGGCATTGTGGAAGAGCTGATATATCAAGGGTTATGGTTCTATTGCAGTCTAGGGAGCTCAGCATTTCCACTGAATGAGTCCCAGAGGCCTTAAAACAGGTTGCCAAGCCAAAGAGAGGGACAGAGGTAAGGTATGTAGTCATGGTGACACTGGAGCCAGGGCAGCTGACAAAGGGTGAGGTAACATTACTTGGCAGTATGACCGGAGACACTGTAAGTGACAAGTGTGAGTTAATTCCAGGGGGTACACATAACCAGCAATCCTTAAAGTGTCCAGGTCTGGTGACATTAAGGAGTTGCTATGCTGAGGTCAAGGTCTAAAGTAAAAGGTGAAATGACAAGTTAGTGACATTTATGAAGGGTGATGTCAAAGAGGTAAGGACCTCAGAGGAGTGTTTGATTATCTCCCCTGCTTTTCCAATATCCAGGAGTTGGGCAATTGAGACATATTTCCTCTGGATATGGATGGTACTTACTGAGGCCCCAGGCTGATTTTTATGATAGAGCTTACCAACAACTCCTGTCTCCCACCTGGAATCCCATGGGTCTTGTATGTAGAAAAAGATTGTCTTCTGGTGTTGATAGAAGAAATGACTGATCCATGATCCTAGCATATGTATTTGTCAAGACCAATATGGGCAGCCCCCATATTCATCTGGCCATTTTCTACAATAATCTTTTGTCTGGCCAAAGAGAAAGCAAGTATAGAGATCATAATATTTAGATGGGATTACAGATACTGGGATGATAGCAATTTGGATTGGTTCCTGACACCTGGCTATGGAGCAGTTTTCTGACCCTATTTGGAAAGACTGTTTGTTATCTGTGGGGGTTTCTTGAACCTCAAATCTCCAGATATAAGGGCTACCCTGGATAGAAATGAACAGCAGGGGGAGGATGAGAAACCCATGTCTAATCCAGTGAGGTCGAGCTCTGCTGCTGGAGTGGAGTCTCATTTTCTGGGATTGGGGACAAGGTGGATGGTCTCATCCTTTGGAGCTTAACAGAGCATGGTCCTGTTAAGATTGATGTGTATGAAGAAGAGTCATTTTTAGGTGAAGGAATGAAAGGTTTGAGGTGAGACAGATGGATGCAATGATAGAGTTCCTCGAGTTTAGCAGCTGTAGGGGTTACAAGAATTACTTTAAAAGGACCCTGCCATTTGAGAGAGAGAGGTGATGGTCAATGACCTGGAGGGGATAGAGTACTTGGTCTCCAATGTTAATAGGCAGTGGACAGGAGACAGTGCATGGCCGAGGTAGATGGTGGTCAGCAAAGTTCCATAGGAGAGAATGGAGGTGACAAAATAATGGGGTAAGTAGATGGTCTGGGAGGGGAGAGCATTTAGGCGAAAGACCAAGAGTTAGGACTGGATGTCCATACATGAGTTCAAAGGGAGAGATGAGGAGAGGTCGCTTTGGCAGAGCTCGTAACCTAAAAAGAGCCAAAGGTAGGAGTTTTACCCAATCAGGTGAAGTTCCTGTGACAGCTTAACAAGAGTGGTTTTTAAAGAGTGATTAGTTCTTTCTACCTAACCAGAAGACTGAGGGTGGTAAGGAATGTGAAAATGCCAGGGGATGTCTAGGGCCTTAGATAGGATTTGAGAGACCTGGGAAGTAAATTCAGGACCACTGTCTGATTGGAGAGCGGCTGGGACACCAAACCGAGTGATGATCTCTTAGAGGAGGAGATCAGAGACTGTCTGAGCCCTTTTGTTAGTTGTGGGAAATGCCTCTATCCACCCCCAGGTGTCCACCAAGACCAGGAGGTACTTGGCATGCCTGACAGTGGGCATGTGGGTAAAGTCAAGTTGCCAGCCAGTCCCAGGAAGGGAAACCTCTAGCCTGATGGGTAGGAAAAGGGGTGCTACGATACTTTGAGTTGGGGGTCAGACTTCTGACAGATTTTGCAAGAAGCAGTGATAGATTTTAAGAAGCCTAAGTCCTCAGGAGTAAAGGGTATTGAGTTTGGGTTATGTACCTGGTAGAGTCCAGAAATTGGATGGCAACAGGAGAATCGTGTTTAGCAACAGAGGGGTACTGGATGTCCTAGACTCGGGGATCTACCTGAGAAGCTGGTTAAGGATACAGCATGTTAGTGTTAGTAGGTTGGCTGGCTAGGAGAAGGAGCAGAGGAATTGCTGGCAAGCCTGGGTTTAGGTGAATGTGGGGAGCAAAGGAAATAGAGGCTCTGAGCCTAGCTAGAAGATCCCTTCCCAGTAAGGGGACAGGACATGTTGGCACTACCAAAAAGGAATGGGTGTGATGTACACCCCTAAAAATGTAACTAAGTGGTGGGATCTGGAGAGGGAAGTAAGGTTGTTCTCCTACTGACAATAGGAAAATGAGGAGAAGTGGGTTCCCAAAACTCCGTCAGGACCGAGTAAGTGGCTCCAGTGTCCAAGAGGAAGGAGATAGGCTGCCCACATACCACAATATCTACTCGGGGCTCCCTGCTAGTGATGGCAGTGATTGGGTCAGGGGAGCTCATTTGGAGGGTTATGTGGGAGTGATGTCCCCCTGTTCTGTGTAACGAGGGCAATCAACAGCCCAATGTCCCGCTTGATGGCACCTAGGGCATATCCCTTTTGGCTTGCAGAAGTTAGGGCAGGCTTTTGCCCAATTACTTTTTTTACCACATTTGTAGCAGGTACCTGGTGGTCCCTGAGTCTTAGGAGACCATGAGTCCGGGGTAGTGGCTGGGGCTGGTGAGACAGCCTTTGCCAGCATATGGTATTTTTGTTTGTGGACTTTATCATTTCTCCCATGGTACACTTTGAAGCCCAGTGCTAAGTCTTCTGCCTGTGGAGTTAGAGGTCCCCTCTCCAGTTTTTTTAAATTTAGCTCTTATGTCAGGGTAGCTCTAGGAAAAGAAGTAGGTCATCAGAAGTTGCTTACCTTCTCGGTTTTTAGGGTCCAGATTGGTATGCTGTAATAAAGCCTTTGTAAGGCGTTCTAAAAATTGAGATAGATTCTCCTGCTTGTCCTGGACAACCTCTTGGAGTTTTTCAAAATTTACTGGCTTTAAGGCCACCTTTCTAAGACCAGCCAGAAGGCATGTAATAAACCTGTCCCTGGCTAAAATACCACCTGCAGAAATGTAATTCCACCCGGGATCCTGGTCTGGCACTGTCTCAGAGCCAATTGGGTATGTGCCTTCTGTTTGGTGAATTCTGTCTGCATGCACTCTTGCCTCTTCCCAGACTCGTCTGCATTCCTCAGGAAGTAAGTTATTAGTAAGAATCATATGAACATCATGGAAAGTCAAGCTGTAAGATTGAGTGATATACTGGAACTCTAATAAACTTGGAAGAGTTAGAAGTATAGGACCCCAGCCTGTTTTCTATTTGAGAAAGTTCACTAAGCAAGAATGGAACATGTACTTTGACAAGACCATCTACTCCAGCAACTTCCCGTAGAGGTAGGACCATTGCTGTGTCAGGTGTCTCTGGGGAGGAAGGACTTGGAGGTTTGGCTATAGCCTTAGAAAGGGTGACAGGAGGAGTGAAGGTGGCTGCCAATGTGGGGCATTTGGAGCAGCCCACAGCTGGCACAGAAGAAGGGGAGGGATCTGGAGAGGTAGAGATAACAGGCTCTGGGGCTTCCTGGTGAGGAAGAGAACCTGAGGCAGCAATTTGAGTTTTTGGCGGCATGGAGACAGGTCTGCAGCAAAAAGGGTTCATTAGCTGGATCTACCATTGTAGTATCATCTAGTGGAGGTTGTGTAGATTTCATGGCTAAGAAAAAGTTGGGTTGGGGAACAAGAAGAGCACAAAGAGGGATTGGAACAGAGATAGATAAATGCTTGGACATAAGGAACCTCCTTCCATTTACCAGTTCGCTGGCAGTATGTATTAAGATCTCTTAAAACAGTTGGATCTAGGGTGCAATTAAGTGGCCATTTTGAACTCCTATCTAGTTGATATTTAATCTAGACTTTATTGCAGAGATATATTAATTTTGATGCCTTCAAGTCAGACGTTAGCTTCAAAGATTTGAGATTTTCCAGGAGACATCCCAGTGGGGTGCCTGGAGGTACGGTTGAAGACATTCTGACACCCATTGGCGGGTAGTTGAACTATTCATACCAGCGTCCTGAGAACAGTCCGAAAACCAAGAAGTATCAGCCAAAGCTAGTGATTCAAGTCGTCACGAGAACCCCCTAGTGCTGTAGAAAGCAACCCACCCTGGATCCAAGGATTTTTTGGCTGCAAGAGCCCGGAATAATTGGGGAACGAGAATTGCTTTCGAGGGAAGGGCAACCAATGGCAGAAGTCCTAAGACTTATGTCAACTGGGAGGCTTGACTGTAAACCCCGTAGTTCCCAGAGAAGGCTGGCCAGGATGTATCTGGAAAGCTGGAGGTCCTCCTCTTGACTGATCCTACCAGTTAATATGCCGGTGTCTGTGCAAGAATTATAGTGGACTGGTAAATAGAAAACATGAAACTGAATGGGTAGGTGTGGGCCTGAGCAGAGGCTAGCCCCACTTTATAGACCAGGCGGGGTATGACTCACGTGGTAGAAGTTCGTATGTCCCACAGTGCGTGGCTGCCATTGTGGCTGCAGCTCCTCTGCTGCACCTTGGTGGTGGTGGCTTCAGCAGTGGCAACTTCTGTGGTGAAAACCTGTGATTCTCTAGCCACCAGCTGAGGGGGCCGCAAACTCGCAAACTCACAGCAGCCGCTGTTGCTGATGTTGTGACTGGTCCACGTGGCCGTGATCTTTGCTCATCCCCGCTTCAGGGCAGTACAGCAGCTGCTGACAGAAACGCCAATTCCCGGAGTTCTGCACCAAATGATGTGTTAGAAAGGCAGGTCTTGTCGGAATATATCACACTAGGTCCAAACAGTTCCATGTGTAAGTTGTTTAATTGAGAGGGAGTGAGGGGGCAGTAGAGGAAAGAGTGGAGGGAGAAAGAGAGAGAGAGATGGAGGAATGTTCCCTGTATATATATGGGTTCTGACGCAGTGGCCTCAGGTAAAGGTAAAAGGGGAGCCCAATGGATTCTGGGAATATGGTGGCTGTTGCCCTGGCAACAGGTCTGTGAGACCCACCCATGTGACGCCATATGCTTTGGATGCCCTGATGCCAACAAAGGTGATCCTTCCACTTCTGGATTGTAGTTCATTCCAGATATAGTCAAGCTGACAACCAGGAATAGCACCTACAATAGGGGACATGCATTCTTTCCCAGGGCCAGCAAAGAGGAGAGATAAAGAAAGCCATAAATAAAGAGTGGAGAGGGCAGAAATCTAGTATGACTGACTGGTTTTCTAAGAAAAGGACATGAAAACAAATGAGAAATGTTTAAAAATGCCATGATGAGTAAGTGGAAGGCAACTCCCATTCAGATTTTAAAAACCTGTATTCTATAATGCAGAGGTAAATCATGTTGGTATGGGAGGATGGAGGATAAAGTAGATAAGTCTTAGAGAAACAGTATGTGGGAAATGGGTTGTTTACCTGCTAAAGGAGGGAGGAATAGCAGAAAATGGATTTGGACGAGGTCTTGCTTGGTGAAGAGGTTGAAAGAAGTTGTTAATTCACAAAGGTTAAACTAAGAGAGATGTAATCTCCTTAAAACAGCCTACATGACAACTCAGAAAGTCAAGTAGCCTTGGAGGGGCATCCAATAATTTTTGAGACATTCATTCAGCATGTTTGTGATATAGACATATATTCCTAATTGCCTAGAATCAGAGTCTCCATAGCTAAATGTGGCCACTTAATTTTATGTTTGTTGTTCTGAAAACTTTATTATCAGTTTATAAAAATGTTTAGGCTCATGCCAGTTGGTGATGGCGCAGGCCTTTAATCCCAGCACTTGGGAGGCAGAGGCAGGCAGATTTCTGAGTTCGAGGCCAGCCTGGTCTACAGAGTGAGTTCCAGGACAGGCAGGGCTACACAGAGAAATCCTGTCTCGAAAAACAAAAACAAAAACAAAGCAAAACAAAAAAATGTTTAGGCTCAACAGCATGTGGTTACATTGACAAAAACTTTACTTTTTATATTATAATGATAGAAATGGCAGGCATTTACTCTAATATGCTATTTGGGTAGAGTGTGTGTTAACTGAAGGGGGATGATCAGCCCAGAGCATCATGGGAGGTAGTTGGTGGCTTGGCAATGCCTGTTGAGAATGTTTTCACATCATGAGCATTCTGGTCCAAGTGAATTAAGTTCTCACTAAATCTCAGCTGAATTTTCCATAAGTGTGGGTGAGAATCACTATAAGTAGCCTTAACCCAGAACCACATATTCCACATATTTCTCATCTATCCTCATCTTTTGTCCCCTTCCACCTACCTATGGTTTCCTTCCTTTTCACTACCTACTTACATGTTTTTCTAACCTACCAGACTCACAAACTGTGTGTGTGTGTGTGTGTTTGTGTGTGTGTGTGTGTGTGTGTAGCATTTCTAGCTGTCCAAAAGGTTACAGTGTCACTCCTGTGTCTGTCCCTTTGGAAGTATTATGTGACCACTGTCGAATGTCCCTTTCTGCATGGGAGGCAGCAGGTCTAATAATAATAATAATAAAACAGTATTTTCGCTCTCTCCACTGTCTCTTTTCTTCTTCCTTTCCCAGAGGATACCTCTGTTTACCCTCCAAAAAACCTCCCACGTGAGAACTGCAACATGGTGTGATTTGTTGGAACTTGTCAAATCTAACAGCCCAGTGAAAAGCCACTGAGGGGCTGCTTTCTGTAAAACCGATTTTTGGCAAGGCAGCCCGCAGGCCTGTTGTAAGTACAGTTTCCTTTAATCAGTCTGTGAAACTCGGCTTTTTTGGGGGGGTGGCGGGGTGGGAAGCTCTAAGGAAAACCGCAGCAGTGAAGCATAAAGAAATCTCCAGTTATCCTCTTTCACATCTTTTCCTTATCCTGAAAAGAAGAAACCTGTTTGGTTTGTATATTTTTGCTATTACTTCCCGCGGATTGGAATTTTTCTGGGTGGGTCTGGGCTTCTGGATTAGCTAGGACAAGGACAGAACAAAAGCTCCCTAGGACCCAGGGAGCAGCCTTCCTCACTCCCCTCCGCTAACCACCAAAAGTGGCGCGGTGCGTCTGCGCAAGTGTGTCCCGAGCGCCCGGGATGCAGCTTGGGCCTGGAATGCGCCTGCGCAGCCAAACGGTGCGTCGGGTTGTCCGGACCGGGTGGAAGTGTGGTCTCCATTTCCTTCCGGCCGCGTTAGGGCCTAGTTGGCCATTTGGAGGCTGCTGCGTGGAGGAGCGTCCCAGTCTGCGTTTGTGTGGTGTGTGGTCCTGGCCCAGTGCAAAGCACCCCTCAGGATGGCGGGCAGGGGGGAAGGAAGGGGGTGAGAGCCGAAGCACGGGCAAGCCTGC
>NW_022196896.1:24594030-24594758 GCF_008632895.1 Mastomys coucha | reverse complement strand
GATTTTAGTTAAGACAAATAGAAAAAATGATTTTTAAGTAAGGATGTGTTGTGAGAGGCACTTTGAACGTGTTATGTACTTTTTTTTCTTGAATGTCTCAGAATTTATGCATTTGAAGCTGAATTCTTGTCCTCGGGGTATGTAGCTCCTTTGGATTCGCTAAAATTTAAGGACAGACAAGTTGAAAAGCAGCCAAGTTAGTTTTCATAGGAGTCTTAGATTTTGGATGTGGACGAGTTTCAAGGGGCCATTTATAGTTTTTGTTGAAGGTTGTGAATATTGACTTGTTGAAATCAAGCTTACACTTTTTTTTTCTGTTAGTTTGTCTCTTTTTTGTTTGTTTTGTATTTTGTACTGCAAAGATTTTAATAGCAAATCTCAATAATTTTAAAATGTAGTGTGTACCATTATTTTTACTGATTAACTTTTAGTTTAAGCATTTAATCTATAGACCCACCCCACCTTTTTTTTTTTTTAAAGACAACCTTCCCATCTTGAAGGTAGTGGTACTTAACTTTAACGGAACCCAAATTTATATTTGTACATTAATATTAATTATAATCATTAATTTGGCACCTTTTAAAAGTTATTTAGTAAGTAACATTTGGTTGTTTGTGAAAGTGCTTCAGTTAACTTTTCTAAAACATTATTAAGTTGAGGAAATAATAGATATTAGCAATACCGATATTTCAAACTAAGTCTGTCCTAATGTAAGTGTGCAGGATAGT
>NW_022196896.1:24588622-24590437 GCF_008632895.1 Mastomys coucha | reverse complement strand
TTTGGTCACCTAGAAGGTGGCAAATTTGATTTTGAAAAATATAAATTGGAAAGTTTTCCAGAGGGAAAAGTTATATCTGATTTAAATTTAAGTTGTGGTTCAGGTAGAATAATTCCTGTTAAGATCTCAAATCTTCCATTCAAAGCTAATGCTAATGAAATTTTAGACTTTTTCCATGGCTATAAAGTCCTACCTGATTCGGTTTCATTACAGTATAATGAGCAAGGATTACCTATAGGAGAAGCTATTGTTGCTATGACAAATTACAATGAAGCTCTAGCTGCTGTTAAAGATCTAAGTGGTAGACCAGTTGGTCCTCGCAAGGTTAAGCTCAGTTTGCTTTAGAGTATACAGTTTTCCTCCACAGTATTGATGTAGTGAAAGTAAAGTTTTGAAAGAGATTAAAATTTTTAATTTTAACTTGTGAATTAAAAATGTGTCATGTAAATCTGGTTTCTTTTTGCTTATAAATGCACATTTTTTTCTCCCTAATTTAAAATTACATATATTCAGTTTTTGACAGGTGGGAGAGAACAGATTTCCTGAATCCATTGTTCTCATTGATGCTATGGATAAATTTATCTTTGATTTTGTTTTTAAGATCTTTACTCAGAGCATATAAGGAAATGAAGGCTGACTGATTAATCAGGTTTTGCACTTTCATTGCTACTTGCCTATAGGACTGTTTGTGGAGACATTGTACTAATGTCTTTTATAAACTCTAACTAGTCCAAGAAATGAACTTACTGTGAAATGCAATTTTCTTATGTGATGCCTTAGGAAAATCTCAAAATTTGTGTTCACAACTTTGAAAAGTTTTATAAAAATAAAATTGCAATTGAAAATACTTATTAACTTGTATTTGTGTAACAAGAACAAAGACAGAAGAATTGCTGCAGGGTAGTATGCACTTTTTAACAGCTATATCAAAGTATGTGCTGAGCAGGCGAAACAATCTGTACTAATAATGTACAGGGCTATGATTTCTACAGATTATCTTACCCTAAGCACTGGGTTCTAGGTGTTATCCTAATTAGATTGTTAAGACTAACACAAAATGTTCAGAAGACAGTAAAATAATCTATTTAGGGTAAAGGGGTACTCTCAGGCTGGGGAGAATGTGACAAACAGTTTTTCTAGGGAACTTAGTGCTAGTTCAGTGTATTCAGTAGTTACTCATAGACCTATAAATGAGTGAATTTTGACCATTTCAATACTCATTTTTTTTTGCTTATACTCAATTAGATTTTTCATGACCACAATAATAGAACTAGTTGATACTGCATACTTATATTAGCCAATAAGCACTTTATATATATGATCTCAATGTTTATTATATCTCTATTTCATAAATGAGAAATGAAGTTTAGAGAAGTCAAACATGGTACCTGCAGTCAGACTATGTAAGGGAATCAATTTCAACACCAGCAGATCCCTGATTATACCCTGTTCATAAATATTTTTTGCTGTGTCACTTTCTTACACGCTATTTTAAAATTTAGTTTGGGAGTAAATAAAATTTTCTTCTATTCACTTTTAAAATTGCATTTAAAGAATGATAAAAGTTATTCTTTGTTTTCATTTTATTTGTGATTTTTATAGTTTATATAAAATAGTTTTACACACTTCTTCAACCAGACATTTCCCACACTACTTGTGAACAAAGTTTATATTTTAATTCGGTATATTATTTAGCTATTGCAAAAGTGTAGAATACTTTCAGTATCCTTTTATTGACTTAAAGAAACTGAGAAGCCTTCAAAAGTTTCTGTTTTTACTAGTAAATATCCTACTAGGAGTAAATGAGAAAATTGT
>NW_022196896.1:24586869-24588161 GCF_008632895.1 Mastomys coucha | reverse complement strand
ATTGGTGTATTTGTGTGGAGGCTAGAATTTGAAGGTGGTATCTTGCTCAAATACTTTTCACTTTTTTGTGGCAAGGTCTCTCACTGAAACTAGAGTTCACCAATTTGCTGGAAGGACTGGCCAGCAAATCTCCAAGATCTTTCTGTATTTGCTTCCTCTCAGGTTCTTATGTACAGTAAACTCTTTACTGACAGAGGCATCTCTGTCAGCTTCAGACTTATTATTTTGTAAACTTCATTATAAACATTTATTGTAGAAAACTTGTCTCCTAAATAGTAGAATGGGAACTATTATTGCACATCTCTAATACTGCCTTGAGTAACATGTTGGTTTAACTTCAACTAGCCATCATAGTCGGTAATATTTATACCGTGGAACTTAGTAAATGGAGCAAGTCAGAGTATTCTTTTTGTTTGTTTGTTCTTTTTTGAGACAAGGTTTCTCTGTGTAGCCCTGGCTGTCCTGGAACTCACTCTGTAGACCAGGCTGGCCTCGAACTCAGAAATCCGCCTGCCTCTGCCTCCCAAGTGCTGAGATTAAAGATGTATACTGCCAAGCTAGGCAGTGGTGGCATATGCCTTTAATCCCGGCATTCAAGTCATAATTTTTTTTTTCTGTTCAGAATGTACATCAAAAATAGTAAACCATAGAAATAGAAAGTAAACTTAATCCTGTATGCATCCTAGAAGTGTTTATTCATCAAGCAGCTGAGAATATTGTTAAAAAGTGACTTTTGATCCTTATTAACTATTGAGCAGTGACCTTGTCACTTTTATTTTTACATTATACATTAGCTGCTGATATTCATAACAATAATCTTCTGATAACCTTAATTTTTATTAGAAATGGAAAACTATAGGCTTTTTAACATACTGTTGGTTGCCTGTTTGGGGGGGGCTAAGGGGTACTGGGAATGAATCCCAGGACCTCAAAATGCATTTTAGACTATTGCTAACTACCAACCCAGTTTTCACATTTTTAACATAGTTACATGGATACGGGTTGTGTTAGTAGTCATATAGTGTCTTTATTTTTGCCTTGCTTCCCTCAAAATGTGATATTTAATATAAACATGCTTATATAAGGAATCTTAATGTTTACCTTCTTTTGTTTTGACAGTCTCAGGGACACAGTGTTGGTCCTGAACTCATTGATGCCAAGGATGACACTGATCCTCTTGCTTCTTCTGCCTTCCATGTAGTGGGCAAACAGGCTTGTACCATTACACTTGTCCTTAGAACATTTTCTGAAGAACAGCGACTGCCCAGAATAGTTTGCTGTCTCAGACAGCA
>NW_022196896.1:24554409-24586430 GCF_008632895.1 Mastomys coucha | reverse complement strand
CAAGTAGAATGCAGAGCTGTAGAGTGAGAGCAGTTTTGTTTTAAAACAAGAAAGGTTGAATGTGGCCTTTTAAAATTAGAGTGTAATCATTTATATGTTCACTTATAAACTCTGTTATCAGTATCTCATACCTTTATTGTTGTGTTAAATTTTAGTTGAAAACACTAAATTTTCATACCAAATGATGAAGCATAAGGTAAAATAAAAGTGAAAGAAGCAATGTTTTTACTTAAGGCATTAGGGTATAGGATTATTAACTGACCTCTTGTAATCAAAATCTGGAATTTTATCCTAAAAGAAAGCATAAGGAATTATCAAATCTTCTGTTAGTTGCTTACATTTTGTACCTTCAATACATATGTGTGTGTCACACACATATTTCTAGTGCATTAAATCTGAAATGCTTAGAAGTACACAATCTTTTTTAATAGAACATATACAGAAAAATTATACACTACCATATATAGGATGATGACAGACTATGTAATTCAGAAAAAACCTTTTTTAATCAGCATAACTTCTTTTAATTCTTCCCCCTCCTGTTTCATAGTAGTATTTCATTTTACAGTTTAACCTGCCAAGTGAGTATAAAGTGGTGCTACATTTCAAGTCAGTTGACATGAAAACTGAAATGTGAATTCTTTTTTAAATTAGTTTTCATCTTCTGTAACATCTAATTCTTCATCATCTTCATCTTCTACTTGTTGATCCTTCCTTGTTCGACAGGTGGATATCTGTTGAAAAAGTACACAAGGAAAAATAAAAATATTTTTACATGTTTGGCATCTTTTTACCTGTTTTCATGAGACAGGGAACATAGAACAAATATTTCAGAAAATGAACAAGTTCCCTGTGATTTTTAAGGCTGAAGTCTCTATATCTCATTCCAGTAGTATGCTTCAGTAACATAAAATACCATTACTGTGCATTGTGAATTAAATGGTAAGTTATAGTAAGTTAAAATTAAACAACCTGGCAGTATTTGCATAATAATCCTCAAAGTGGATGGTAGAACCAAGTAAGTCTACTAGACAGCAATGTTGACAATAGACATGATGTGTTATGGATTGAGAAGATACTACCAGCTATACATCTTATGTGTTTCCCTTGGATATCTTACTTATAACTTCTCTGAGGGTGATTTATACCGCCCAGGACACACTGGGCTATGTTTGAACAGCAGAAGTGGTCGGGTTGTGGGTGTGTGTTGCTACAGACAGATGTTGCTAAATAGTTAGTTCTAGTGTATACATATAATCTTAACTCTTCCTAATCCCCAGGAACTTGATCTCAAGTTAGTAGGGGTAATATTAAAAATATCATAGTATATAAAATTCTTAACTGATGTATAAGATTCATTTTTAAATATAATTTTATATGAAATATAAGCAATAACTTTATGGAATATGTGTGTCAAGGGTAAAGTAATAAAAATGTAATTTGACAAAGGGGGGAAGATGAATGTAAAAGAAACAATGCATAAAATCCAATGACAGGAACTTTTACCTATACAAATTTTACACAAAATTGCATTTTGTGATTGTTTTATTCAGTTTTAAAATTCTGAGGCAATTCTGCAGATTTTGGTATATTACAAGTCATTTTAGGGGTTTGGCTATTGAACTAAAGAGCTGTACTCTGAGTCCATGAGTTATGTTTAGGAAAATGCCAGTTTTAGGTATAATTTCTAAATAGATTAAGTTTACAATTCAATTCTAGCATTTGTGTTTATATTAGATACAGCAAATGTACATGAGCACTGTTCTGTCCTTCCCATCTGTTTCCTCAGTGTTCTGCCTCAGAGAGAAAGTAAAGTATGATTACAGAAACTTCATTTTCAGTGAAAGATGACATCCGGAAATAATACATTGTATGAGGTGACCTAAGAAGGGAAAGACTTTTAGCACTGAACAACAAGACAACAACTCAAATTCCTCTGCAGGTTTTTTGTTGTTTTCCTGTTTTAATCTCACCTGTCCAGTTCCAGATGTGCACTTAGTTGACAATGATCTCTGAAGAGGTGACTTTGAATTTGCTCTTACAATATCTAAACGAGATGGATAATCTGATAGATACAAAGAATTTCGGAAAACCTGTTGCAAAATAAAATAACATTTTAAGTTTAATACTAAATGAACATCTAAGCAAGCAATAAAACATTTTAAATTGGACAGTAAATGAACATCTAGATAACCAATTTACATTCTTAATTACAAATCTAGTTAGATTAGAATAGTAGGGTAAAAAATTGTACTAGACTCATGCAAATTGATAAGCAGTGTAGAGCAGCCATGAGATTGTCTGACAGGCAATTGATCCAGTGTGCTATGCATTTGTCCTTGGTTTTGTCTGCTTTGCCTACCTTCAGCTGTTATTGATATTTCACTCCAGGAGTGCTATTGTGCACAGTGCACACTGGAGCCACCCTAACCCTACAAGGATAACAAATAGCATTAGAGTCTGGACTTGCAGTTTTCCTAAATGTTGTCAATGTTTTCCAAGCCTTCTTATCTCTTATATGTACCCCATGTTCCTAACATATAAGGAGTCAAGATAGTCAGGTGTGAATTTTAAACACCTTACAAACTCTTCTACTTAAAAAAGCCATTGTCATTCCAATTTCGTTCAATGTGTATTTTTCCTACACAATCAAAACTACAAACTTAAAAAGATTTTGTTTCTGCAGGTTCTCTTTCAATCTTCCTAATGTTTGTAATCCTTTAATAAAATTCGTCATGTTACAGTGGCCTCCAATCTAAAATTATTTCTTTATAACTGTAATTTTACTTCTGCTATGAATTGTAATGTAAATACATTTTTTTCTGATTTTTTTTTTAATGTGATCCCTACCTTCAAAGGGTCACAACCATGGGTTGAGAGCTGCTTGTGGATTGTAATTTGCCTGGGCAATAGAGAGACTATTTTACTTATAATCCCTTGGCATATTTGGTGCTGCAGTTAGTGCTGAGACATCTTAGGATGTAAGTAGCATAATTTCCATTTCATAACGATAAGGTTAACTTGCTCAATAATATACTACACTCAAATATGAAAGAAATTCACAAACACATCTACTATACAGCCCTGAAATGTTTAGTTTTTCATGTATCTCTTCTTTACAACCTACTTAGTAGCTAGCTTATTGACAGCAGTTATACGTGACAAAGAACATAGTTACAAAGAGCTACAAAGACCTGCCAGAGCAAGGTGGAAATCTTAAGGACTAAATATATATTAGTTCACAAGTCAGGAATAATAGAGAAAGGAGATTGATAAAAAGGTACTCCAGTTTTGTGGGAAAAGTACACAGATCACTTGAACCCATTACTAAATGTGGTATTTTTTTCCTTGCAGGAAAAAAAAAGTCTCAAGTGTAGTAGCCTTGAGAACAAAGCATTAAGAATCAAGTTGTGATAGAGTTTAAGAGTTGACTTCCACCTGTGCTGCAAAAAGAGCTGTCAGACCCCTGGGAAGTTTCTTTACAATATTTCAGTTTTAAGGGAGAAATTAAGTATTTTTATTAGAGTTGATGGACCAACTAGCATAGTTAAAATACATATAGATCTCTGCAAAGCTATGATTACATAAATATTTGCTATTTTATAATTGTAAAAGTCCAGTTCAATAATCTTTTAATAACATGAAAATGAGTAAGGATGAAGTACTCAGTCATCTTTTAACCAAGTATAATAGAAAATCACAAAGGATTAGTACTTTGGCTTATATACAATAATATATACCATTACCATATAAACTGAAACTCTAAAACTTCTGTACACTAACAGAACTGAGTTTAGATGTAAGCCTACCTCTAGGTCTTCATCCTCATCAATTTTTTGTATATTTTGGTAGGCAGTAGTGAAGACCTCTAAAGCTTTTCCATGAAATAACATTTCAATTGTGATAAACTCAGATAATATGTTCTGAAAAACAGAAAGATAGGAATTTTAAAAAGTTTTAAATCTGTATGTATTTAAGAGTTTAAGAACCATAAAGAGTTGTATATTCTCCATTATATATTCTTAGTATTTTGTGTTCCTAAGACCTAGTGTTTGGACAGTAGAAAACATAACGGCATTTTACAGCAAAATACTTAAATGATGCAAAGTGTTGCTATACTCACTATTCACTTTTTAAAAGTTACTTGTATGAAAATAACTAAATTGCACACTAATCCAGTATTACATGCCTATAAATATTTGTGTTAAAAATTTGAAACCGATAAAAGACTCACTTCTGAAAATAGACAGGAAACTGACCAACAGTATTTCTTACTTGATGATGTAGGTTGTGGGGAACTCTGTGGTACTAGTATATACAACTGATTATCATAATGAATAGCATTTTATTTAAATACCATTTGGAATTTCATACTAACACCTCCAGAGATGTACAGGGATACCTTTAGAGATTGCGTAGCTTCTGCTAAGAGTAGGAATTAATTGCTTAGTTTTTAGTTTCCCTAAGATAGGGTAAAAAAAAATTCCACAAAGGAATGATGCCATTATGCTACTATATAAGACTCTAGTTCAGATCAATAAGACTCTAGAAAAATGAAGCATTTCAACAAAGTTGCCTACCAAAGCCATTTTCAGGATATACTAAAAGAATGAATGTAAAAATAAGAGCTTCACACAATTGTTAGAGTGAAAATGACAAAAACAATTAGAGGAAAGCTCAGGGAAACCACCATTGATTTGGCAATGGCTATTTAGCTCTGACACTAAACCACAAGCAACAGAAGAAATGTTAAAATCAAATGAACTATCACAGCACCTAGAAAATAACTTAGTTTTTCATGCTTACATTGGTCAACCTTTTTTATGTACATCATTAATCTTCTGATTAGAAGCTGAAGTAACACCACAGTCCATAATATGTAAGGATCTGGCAAGCTTAACAAACCCATCTCTTAGAAATTTCTATTATTCTGCACTTGTTGATATCACTAGTGAAATGCTTTGTAAAGAGGCGTCTGGTTAATTATGCAAATAATAGTTTGTAATAATTGATCCAGTTTTACAAACAACAGAATTTTAAATAGGGGAAGTTAATAAAGGTGAAGTCTCCCTTGCTGTGTGCTCTTTGAAAGTAATTGACAGAAAACTACATACAAGTTGGATGCACTACGGGCCTGCCCCAGAGCATTTGGATCTTTTGTCATGCTCAGCTTTCTTTTTAGTACAAGTTTTGTAGTTTGTAATAAATGTACCACATACAAGTTTTGTAGCCTTATTATTACAGAACAGATTGAAGGTCTACAATAAGAATGTAATACTTATAAAGGTTTGCATTAATGAGGATTATACAGAAAACCTTTGTTAAGGATTTGTGTAGATCTGATAATTGGCAAATTATTACAGAAGAGTTCCATTTAAAAATGTTCACTTATATAAATATAAATAAAAACTTTCAAATATGTTTAATTTAAAAAAAGAAACTGAATAATGTCCCTAAAATTGAAAATGTGTTTTCATGATACCATCAGAAAGCACAGACAGCCAACAATGTGAAAAAGCAATGGCATCTATTATTTAGTAAGAATCTTGTATCCAGAACATGATAAAAAACAACCCAATAGGAAAATGCAGAAAGATCACCCAGTTGGAAAATGCACAAAGGCCTGTATGGGCGTTTCTCTAAGGAATATATACAAATGATCAGTAAACATTATTCAGGATCACAAGTCAAAACCACATTAAGATACTACTTTACATACATCGGTATGGCTACAATATGATCATTCTACTAAGAAGGAAGTACTGAGGTGTGGGGAGCCGCAGCTGCCACCCTATATATATTGAACACCTGGTCTCCGGCCAGAGCAGAGAGCATTGTTAAACAAGCCCTTAGTTGGAAAAGCTGAGTGCCTCTAGTTTGTGATGCAAGCTGGCATGATTTCCTGCAGCCTATTATGCTTTGCCACATAGCCGATGCTGATTGGGACCAGGGAAAGTATTTAACCCACAATGGCTGGGGGCTGGATATATAGAAGATGTAGGGGATAGAAGTAAGATGTAGGAATAGAAGTAAGATGTATGTAGGAATAGGAGTAAGTAAGATATAGGGGATAGGAGTAAGTAAGATATAGGGGATAGGAGTAAGTAGGAAATAGGAGTAAGAAGAAAGTAAAATATAAGTAGTAAGATGTAAGTAGTAAGATAGAAGTAGTAAGATGTAAAGATGTAAGTAGTAAGATAGAAGAAGTAAGATAGAAGTAAGTAAGATGTAAGAAGAAGATATAGAAGAATATAAGAGAAGCTAGCTAGAGAAGAAGTAAAAATTAAGGTTCCTTAATAAACTGCTTGGAGAAGAGCTCATTGTTGCCTCCTTATTTCCGCTGGACGGAGGGGCAGCAACACTGAGGAGTCAAGAATGTGGAACCATTATACAATGCTAGGAAAGATGTAAAATGACAAAGCCATCTTGGAACAGTATGGCAATTCCTCAAAGAGTATCAGTAACTTTTTAATTTTTCATTTCATATTCATACATATTCAGAATATGTATTTCATATAAAGATGAAATATAAAAGTATTTCCACATAAGAATGTGTTTATGAATGTATAAACAACCAAATAGGAACAATTAAAGTAGCCACTGACTGATTAACAAATATATAATATTTACAAAATTTATTTGGCCAAAAACAAAGAGTGATACATCCTACAACATGGATAAGCCTGCATACATGCTAAGTGAAATAAATCACAAAAACTGTTCTATCCATGGTAAAATGTCCAGAATGCCCTATCCACAGAGAGAAGACTAATGGTTTCTTAGGGTTAGTAATCCCTAGAAACTACAGACAGCATTCAAACTCATGGAAACGGAACAATTCTCTACTCAATATCCACTGAGTCAAGAACAAAACAAAAAATTAAAGAGTTTCTATAATTCAGTGAATATACAACATACCCAAACTTATGGGACACAATGAAATGAGTGCTGAGGGAGAAATTCATAATCTTCATTAAGTGCCTTCATTAAAGAAATTAGTGAGATCTCTAATTAAAAAAAATAGGGTACAGATCTAAAAAGAATTCTCAACAGAGGAATCTCAAGTGACTGAGAAACACTTAAATGTTTTACACCCTTAGCCATCAGGAAAATACAAACCAAACGACTCTAAGTTTCCATTGTACACCTGCCAGAATGGCTAAGATCAAAAACAAGTGACAGCTCAGTCTGTGGACCATGTAGAGTAAGGGGAACATTCCTCTACTGCTGTTGGAAGTCTAAACTTGTATAGTCACTTTGAAAGTCAATATGGCAGCTTCTCAGAAAATTAGGGCTAGATCTACATCAATACCAAGCTA
Organism: Mastomys coucha; assembly: GCF_008632895.1. NCBI lineage: Eukaryota > Metazoa > Chordata > Mammalia > Rodentia > Muridae > Mastomys > Mastomys coucha. The sequence goes on along the minus strand of NW_022196896.1, from coordinate 24,579,111 downwards.
TACTATTCCTGGGCATATAAACAAAGGATGCTCCACCATACCACAAAGACACTATTCAACTATGTTCATAGCTGTTTTATTTGTAATAGCTAGAAACTGGAAACAACCCAGATGTCCCTCAACCAAAGAATGGATAAAAAAAAATGTGGTACATTTACACAATAGAATATTCAGCTGTTAAAAACAATGACATGAAATATGCAGGCAAATGGACTGAACTAGAAAAAATCATGCTGAGTTGAGGAAATTTAGAACCAGAAATATAACCACGGTATGTACTCACTTATAAGTGGATATTAGCCATAAAGTAAAAAATAACCATGCTACAATCCACTGACCCAAGAAGTCAAGGAGGGCTCAAGGAGGAGGGGTGTGTATGAATCTCCCTTAGAAGAGGAAGAGAATTGACATCATGGGTGGGCATGGGAAGGGACTTCATGGGGTTGAGAACAGGAGGGATTGGGTGGGATGATGGAGAGAGAAAGAGTGCTGGGAAAGCCAATTGAAATTGGTGGGATGGGATCTTTGGGATGAACTAGAAATCTAGTGCACTGGAAACTACCAGGAATCCATGAAGTTGACTCTAGCTAAGACTCCAAGCAATGGGGGATATGGAGCCTGAAGCAGCCATTTGCTGTTACCAGACAAGATTTTCAATAGAAGTATTGGGACAACCCAGTCATAAAGCTTTCAAGCTACAATTTGTCCTGTCTATAAAATATGCAGGGATAAAGATGGAGCAGAAATTGAGGGAAAGGCCAACCACTAACTAACTGGTTTGGCTTGAGACCTACTCCATGAGCGGGAGTCCATCCCAGACACTGTTAATGATTTCTGCCTATACTTGCAGACAGGAGCCTAGCATAACTGTCATAAGACAGGCTTCACCCAGGAACTGATTGGAAACAGATTCAGAGATCTGCAGCCAAATATGTGAAGCTTGGGGAATCCTGCAGAAAATGGGAAGGATTGTAGGAGCCAGAGGGGTCAAGGACACCTCAGTAAACCCTACAGAATCAACTAACCTGGGCCCATAGGAGCCCACAGTTGATTCAACTGTCAACTGGGGAGCATGCATAAAACTGACCTAGGCCCTCTGCACATATGTAGAGTTGTACAGTTTGGTCATCATATGGGACTCCCAACAGTGGGAACAGGGGCCCTTTCTACTGTATGCTTTTGGGACCCTTTCTCTCTATTGGGCTGCCTTGTCTAGAGCCTCAATAGGAGAAAATGTGCTTAGTCTGGCTGAAACTTGATATGCCAAGGCTGGTTGATATCCACCGGAGGCCTCCCATTTCTTGAATAGAAAGGAAAGAGAAGTGGATTGGGGTGGGGGGAGGGTAGGTTGGGAGGAGAAGAGGAAGGGATATAAAGTAAATTAATTAATATAGCCCCTTTAATGTGCCATTGTATTCATAATTATATTTAATAAACTTTGATTTATAATTCTTTTTAGTTTAAGAACTCTGGGCTAACAATCAGTATGTTATTTTTTCCTTAACTTTAAGTAAGGTTAGAGAACATTCTGTATTAAGTTAATTACCTTTATGTCCTTTATTTTCTGCTTTTCAAAATTGTCAATAGTTTCCTCCAAGTGACGACTTGTACGGGTAGCATCAATTGTGGCTCTCTGTAATTCAGTTTCTGCCTAAAAAAGTGAATGCCCCATGAAAGAAAAACTCATCAGAATCCATGTAGATGAATCTTTTGGCGAAAGTTACCATTTTATAGTTGGCTTTCTGGCCTAAAAGTGTAAACTGTTCAAATTTACCTTTTACCACATACAACGAAAGCACTATATTAGATAGTATGCACAACACAGAACTTTAAGTTTGTTAAGAGACATTCAATCTCAAACAACAGTCCTTTCTTTAAAACTATTTTCCCTGTTGCCCTTGGATGTACTGTAAAACTACTTTCTGTTTTCTACTGCTTCCCTCTACTTCAATCTGTGTTGTTTATCTCATTGTCCTTTTCCCTCAAAGAAAAGACTTGTAACTGGTTACTGTTTTCAGTGCTCTCATATTGTATTATTTTGTAATACAGACTATCTGATATGACTAATTTAAAGATTAAATGAAATAAAATAGATCTTTGTGAAGGAGTAAGAGTACACACTAGGATGACCTACAGCTATAATGATTCCCACTACAGAGAATCAAAGTTTTTATTATTACAACATGCAAGTACTTGAGGCTAGGGAAAGTCAAGTGTCCTATCACTGTTTACTTTTAAGAGTTCCTCAAATGCATGAGATATATAATTTTTAATTTTTGAAGCAGGGTCTCCTTATAGAGCTAGTGTTGTCCTAGGATTCTCTAACACAGGCTGACTGTGAACTCATGCCTTTGCCTCTTGACTGCTGATTATTATTAGATGTGTGTCATCATATCTACGTGTATCAATATTTATATAGTTTTGGAATATATGTAACATGGTCTATGTTGGCTGTAAGCTTACTATCTAGTGGAAGAGAACCTTGAACTTCTGATCTTCCTTCTACCTTCCAAGTGATAGGATTACAGGCATGTACTACCACTCTCAGGTTAATCAAATTCTTACAAGCTAACAGCATTGCATTGTTTCATTAGTTTATGATATATAGCTATATATAGATATATAGATATGCATGCAAACAACTAATATATTAAATGGCAATTTCTAATGTTTTGCTTTATGCACTCATACTAGATCTGTGTTGTAAAATCAATTATCACAGCTACTATCTAAACATTTCTATTTACTTGTGGATTGAAGACAGATTTTTTTTTTAAACAAAAGCTGTTTTCTAATACTCCAGTTGTAAAAATTTAGGCACATAGAGCAGGAATGATACTGTTAAGTGTAGTAAATTCCAATTCCATCATAGTATTTCTTTTTACGCATCTTTTCCTTCTGGACAATAGTGGCTACCAGACATCAAATGTCCTCTTAAGCAGTACCAACAATTAAAAAACACACCTCAACTTTATGATTAAATTATTCCAAATAAAGTTTTGTTCCTTATACTAAAATTAAATTTGCTCTAAAGTCATATATCATCTAATATGAACTTGTCATCAAAGTTTTGAGCTATAATACTCTGACATTTAGTTATTGCTTCCTTTTAAGAGAATCTGTAAGTTGAAACAAGTAAACAGGTTTACTCTCAGGATCCACTTCTTGACACACCAATTTATTGCCCACCTGCGACTGAAAATTTTCATAAAGGAAAAAATACATTTCAAAGAGAATTGAACACTATAAAGTCAAGTCATATGCCTTTAAAGAATTGCTCTTACAATTAGTGTAAGTACATAACTTTAAGATACTAAGCACTTAAAGGTATATCAACTTGTATCTGTATTTGTTTATATTTACCATATAAAGCATAGTTTTAAAAAAGACTTTCAATTTAATTTTAACTAGTATTAAAACCTATTTAAAAATGTTTCTGTGGCCGGGCGGTGGTGGCGCATGCCTTTAATCCCAGCACTTCGGAGGCAGAGGCAGGCGTATTTCTGAGTTCGAGGCCAGCCTGGGTCTACAGAGTGAGTTCCAGGACAGCCAAGGCTACACAGAGAAACCCTGTCTTGAAAAACCAAAACAAACAAACAAACAAAAAAAACGTTTCTGTGCTTTTGTTAAAACAGAAAATTCAAGTGTAGATCCTTTTGAAGTTTTGTTCTGAAAGTGGCTATCAGTTACTTGATTTCTGATTTTGTTTTTCTGAGAATACTCAGACTGACTCCTAATGATTACATTGTGATATACAGCTCTTGTGACTTTTATTTTGTGTCTTGCCTTTGTCCTTCTCATTTCCTGATGTTTTAGTTTAAGAATTGCAAGTCTCTTCAGGACTGGTCAACTTAGAAAAGCACAGGAAGTAGAACAGTTGGAGTCTTGCTTCCCAGCTTCTGACGATGTCTGTCCTTTTCTAAGATCTGAAATCAATCCTCTTCCAGAACAGAGAGCTCCCAGAGCCAGTCTTTACCAAAGAAAATATATATGTGTGATCATTATTATATTCACTGAAAATTGCTCAAAATTCTACAATGAACCAATCTCAAATAGGAAATGTTAAGACACAGTTCCGTGAACAAGTAACAGTATATCCAGTTAGCCAAGACTATCAAAGATGGTAAAGCCACACTGATGCTTTCAAACTGTGTTACAGCCATTCAGAAGTCATCTGGTACCTTGGAGTGGCAGTAGATCCCAGGATTACCTTCAACAAAAGAAGGGACTCCAACTCATTTATACATTGAACCTTAGATACTACTGAATAAACAGTTGAGCTGTAAGAGTCTATCTTCACATCTGGTAAAAATACTCTGATGCTCTTGGCTATTTTTATTTTTATATTTAATACATTTACATGTAAAGTGTGGTTTAAGCTCTAGTTTCAGGTTATCAGAATATTTGAGTAGGTCTATCTAGTGAGCAGAAGAATTCACCTATAACTTTTGTTTTTCCCACCTTGTTTGAGGGGTGACTTAAGGACTGTTCCTTCCTCTACAGCAGTGTTAACATAGCATTTGTCAGTCAGAAAAGTGTAACTTAGCAGTATATTCATTTCTGTGTTAAAGATCAATATGGAACTTGTGATTCAATCAACAACTATGCAGGATTACAGATGGTATACTTTACCTTCATAGATTCTTTACCCAAGGAACAAAACAAATTTTGATTACTGACTTAATTCTTAAACACTGGTGACTCCCTAGTCTGACAGATCTCTAGTTGTCAGGCATGAATTTGTAGCATTCTCTGGTTTCTCCAGTTTGCTTTAAACAGACTGTGGTTTGAAATCCAAAGCTCCAGTAAATGTCCAATACGTATTCCGCACCAGCCCACCTTAATTGCCTCTTTGTTTTTTATATTTATTTATTTTATGTACATGAGTAACACTGTTGCTGTCTTCAGACACACCAGAAGAGGGCATCTGATTCCATTACAGATGGCTGTGAGCCACCATGTGGTTGCTGGGAATTAAACTCAGGACATGTGGAAGAGCAGTCAGTGCTCTTAACCTCTGAGCCCTTTTTTTTTTTTTTTTTTTTTAGAAAGTTGGGCATATGTACCTTTGGCCTAAAGGAAGATGGACCAAGCAATTGGTACAGCCCCAGGAGACTCCCTTCAGGAATGAAGGTGTTCTTCAACCTCCAATGCCCCAAAAGAGTCACTCTATATTGGTGTCTGGCTAGGTTGGGCTGGGCAGAACCAACCTTGAGCAAGAGGGAGCCACAGGCAAGCTCGACTGGGGAAGGGTGGCAGGGAGATGTTAGTGCTTTCTATACAGTTGCTAGAACTGCATGTGTTTTTGCTGGTCATCGATGAAACACATTCTAGTTCAGGAAGTAACAAACATTCCTATTTAGATACCATGTATCTTGCTATGTGCTTAATTATACTGAAATCTCCTAAAGGTTTGACTAAAAGTTATCACTATGATTTCATGGGTTTTTTTTTTTTTTTTTTTTTTTTTTTTTTTTTTTTTTGGATGAAGGATATTATGGGAAAATTTCTCCCCTTCCTTAAAAGTACTGCAGGTAGGACACCAAGACATTAACATTTACTTTTTAATTTACCCTGAAAACATCAACATTTCTGAGTGGACTGGGGGTAGTCTATTATGAAAAGCAAACAGGACTGGGTTAGGAATTGGGACTGTTTCACAGCTGTCTAGTTTCTCTCATGAGGATTCCTAAGTGGGGTTCTTTTTGCCACTGACATGAAAATTCCCAACTTAGAACTAGAGATGTATAATTTCCATATACATTTACCTTTGTACTGCATACCCCACAAACCCTTTTTGTTTTAAAGACGGCAATCCAAAGGATACAATTACATGTCGATCAGATGGATTTCGCTGGCGTGTTCTTTCTAACTGAGATAGCTGTTTGGCTTCTCGATTCCTTGCTGTTAATGTTGCTTTGAGATCATCCTGTAAATAAGCATTTTTCTTAATAAAACTTTCTAACTTAAGAAATAAAACATTCTATCTTAAGAATGGAAGAATATTTGTTTGATCCCAGCACTGTGAGCACACAAGTTATGAGTACTGTAGATGTGTCTTGTGTATGTATACACATGAAAGCCTGTGCATTTCATTGATATTTCCTCAAGATAAGACATCCTATTAATGGAAAGTGAGCCATACAAATTCATGACTATAACATTGGTTCTGGTGATACTTCCATGAGCTAATTTGTAAAAATCAAACACTGAAAAATAGTAATTTTATTTTGTGTAAATTTTACTCTAAGTTGATTTCAAAAGCAGTTTGTCAGATTTTAAAAATATAAGTCACCATCTTTAAAACAAGAATACATGAACATATTTATCACATATTTTAAATGTTTCCACAATAATGATTTTTACTCTTAGATAGAATAATAATAAACTCAGCAAGCTTGGTAAAAATGATTCATTATTTTTAAAGATCCAAGAAAATCTTTTTCAAAGTACATAAAAAGAATAACTATATGTTTTTTTATTTGTTATGAAAAAGACAAGACCTCATACCTTTTTCATAATACCAAGTGGATAAAAAGTGGGCTGACTTACTCGTTTCATCTTTACAATGGTCCCATAAGCTTTCAAAGGTTCAACTACTTTGGCTTCAAGTCTTTCAACCTATTGAAAATTATATAAAATATAACTGACAAGAAACATAGAAATACCAAAATTTAAATCCTGAAATAAAGATCTATGCTGTTTAATCTGAAATAAATACTATACAGATCAATAGTTTTGAAATCTTGTTACAGCATAGTTACAGCTTCAGGAGGTTTAAGGCAGGCAGCTGCCATTTCTATGTGTTCAAGCACATACTGTCAAACATCACAGATGCTACTCCCAATTCATAGAGCTCAACTGTCCAGAAAAATTAAAAGCTGAAAAATACAGTGTTACTAGGGACATTTAAAGGAACACAACCGTCAAAAGCAAACAGCTTATGAATTATTGTATTTGCTGAATTGTTATAAACAGCCACTTGATGTATTAAAGCCCAGAGAACAAGATAAATGGGCTTAGTGTTGCTGATCTGCCAAACTGTACAACTGATCTCTTTTTATCTAGAATTAGATAGTTTCTCGAACTCAACTAAATTTTCATCTCAAAGTGATAGTAATTCTTTTAAAATACTAATAAAAGGAACTGAAGAAGAAATTTTATGTAAATACATATACAAGAAAATGATGAGGCACTGAAACTTTGCCAGGGTGTGCAAGCAAATGACATCTATTGCTTAAAACAAACATTTTACAGCAAATAAAATGCTTTTAAAAATGATACATGTTTACCTAATCAATCCATTTCATTTCATGTTAATTCTTTAGTTTCTGGAAATAATGTTATATTGATGTTTCATTTTAAAAGAGTTTAGGAAAATGTAAAAAGTAATAATTTAAAGATTTAGAATTCTAACATCAATGTTGTGAATACTCAGGCCAGTCTAATGACCAGCACTCTAATACCATACACTGTGAGGCTTATCCTTGTCTGTTCTAACAGCTTCCCTTGTCTTTCCCTTGCCTACCTTTGCCATGTTCATTAGCATCTCCACCATTTGGTAAGCAGGGAAACAGAGCAGAGCAAACGCAAATCAATCCACTTTGCTATTTGATAGCTAGCATAAAACTTTTCTAGAAAGGGGAACTTATTGGTAAAATAGGACTTCAGGGTTATCTGTGAGTAAAAACTATTTCTGAAACATTAAATCTCCAGTTACCATGTATTGCTTACTATAGAAGAAATGTATGCCAAGAACTCAACATTTTTCTTACAGGTATCCCTGAGGGATTAGTACTCAAGTTTTGTATGCATAATGATGACAAGTTAATAGATTATTTCTCTTTTTAACTTTCAGGAAATGAAAATTTGTTTTAGGCTTTAAACATAAGAAAGATCAATGGAGGTTGTTACAAAAGTAAAAATGCAATGGAATTTGAACATGCCAACTTTTGTTATGTTAACTGGTATCTAAAAGAAGTACATGAAAATGCTTGTGCAGGATTAAGAAAATACTGATTTTTAGATAGATCTCTCAAGAGCACAGCTCTGGTCACTCAAAGCACACACACAGCCAACCCCTCAGCTGTATCACTTGTGTTATAGATCATAGCTTTTCGATTGTTCAACTTCCAAACCAAGGGAATATCAGCAACGTGTAGCCCATTTATTAGTAACTTGTTATCTTGTCACTTTCAGCATTTCCATCTCTAGTCATTCTTTAAAACGCACTTGGCCCACACAGGCCATACATGTGCTTTTCTTCACCATGACTGCTATATATGTCACCTTTTCTGAATGCCTGCTCCCTGTTATCCTGTTGGCAAATGCAGCGGTAAACTCAAGACTTCAAACACACCTGACGTTTCGTTTGAAAGCTATCAGGTCATAGAAAGGTTCCATAAAGAGGGCCCACAGCGTTACAAACAGGAAAGACATTTTTATCAAGGGTACATTCACCACTGCTGGGTAGGTTACAACAAGTTCACAATTCCTACACACTGCTTTGGCTTATGACACCAGAACCTCACTTCATACCTCTGCCTGGCGGTAATCTTGAAGTTTGGCAAACTCATCAGCAAAGTCTTTCAGACCCTGCTTTAAATTTGGGGTCTCGGTGGAGGCATACATGTTGATTTCATTCACCAGGAGGTCGGCTTTGTCTCGAAGCCTGGCAGTTTTCCGTACATAAGCAGCAAAGATTTGGCAAAGCTCTCCAAAATGCTTCTCCACATTTGTGACAGCATCCTGCAGTTGTTTTGTTTGAGCATCTCTAGGAAAAGGAGACACAGAACAAGTGTTCTTGAAACAATAGGACGGGTGTCCTGTTAATTTTACATGCAAACATTTCCGGGGCATCCTGAAGCCCTGAAGGGCAACATTCCCAACTCTCCCAGAGACCCGTCCTTCTCTAGGACCTCATGCAGGGAGAGTCTGGTCCTGCCTAGAACCTTGCAGGCCCGGGAAGGGCCCGGGCCCAGAGGGCCGAGAAGGGGCGGCGCTGCCGCGGCCTGGGCACCGGCGGCCTCCCGGGCTCTGTACCGCGGCGGGCCCCGCACTGCTCAGGGGCTCTGTACCAGTCCGCCCCACACTCGCCGCAGCCAAGTGGACCGGCTGCAGAGCGCCACCGGGACCGTGCGGCCTCCTCCCGGCCCAGCCGGCCTCCAGGTCCTCGGCCCGGCTCTTCTCGCCCACCCCGCCCTCTCCCTCGGTAGGCCTGCAGGACGAGGCCCCGGTGATTACCGGTCATCCAGATTGCGCCTCAACATCTTGCCTTTCGCGCCGCCGGGGATCCAGGACGGGAGCCCAACGAGCGCGGCTCCGGGCCGCCAGGGCGCGCGGGAGCAGGGGACGCCGCCACTTCTACCGGGAGCTGAGAGCGCGCCGTGCGCGCCGCCGCGCCTGCCCGGCGTTTCCGTGGCGACGCGGCGCGCGCTCCGGCGGTCGAGAGCAGGGCAAGGCAGACCAGAGGTCATTGGGCAGAGGGGACTCCAAGCATTCTCCTTCAGCTCCTGCAGCTCTCCAGCCCTCCCAGCCCTCTGGAAGCAAAGGAGGAAAAACAACCCGCCAGCCACCGGAAGGGGTACAGGAAAATAAAGGTGAATGGGGTTCAGGCTCAGCCTCTGGAGGTGTGGACTTAATGCTTTGCGTGTCTCTGGGCTTCTCTGTTGAATGGGACAACGTGTGGGCTCGTGGAAGCTGCCTTTGGAAAAGAACCGCTCTATAAGTTAGATTTCTATTGCTGTGATAAGACCCCCGACAAAAATCAAGTTGGGGAAGAAAGGGTTTCTTTGCCTGACATGTCCCAAGTCACAGTTCTTTGAGGAACTCAGGGCAGGAACCTGGTGGCAGGAATTGAAGCAGAGGCCATGGAGCAACACTGCTTGCTGGCCTATTCGATTGACCTTATATACCCCAGGACCTCTTGCACAGGGGCGGTACTCTCTACAGTATTACCGGGCCTTTCCACATGAATCATCAATCAAGAAAACAGCCTACAGGTCAGTCTGATAGGGACATTTTCTGAATGCCCCCTCTTCTCAGGTTACTCTACCTTTGGTCAAATTAACCAACAAAAACAAACAAACAAACAACAATAGCAACAAAAACAAACAAAATAGCATCAACAAATCTAGGCAACACAACAGCACTTACTGCTTCATCTTTACTCATCTTTAATTTTATCTCTTCCCCCTTCAGCTAACTTCGTTTCTACTTTGTGAAAAAGATTGTTAGACCCAGTTGAGGTATGAGCCTGAATGAAGGTCCTCAGATGGAAGAGACACAGATAGAGCCCACAGTTAGAGCCTTTCTCTAACTTCTGAGAGGGAGGTTTCTCTTCCGAGTGAACTTGAGGTCCAACTTCAAGCTTTGTCTGCTTCTCAAATGCCCATCATCTCTGAGAACAGAGTCCTAACCTCCGGTCAGAACAGTCTTTGCTCTTATAGACCTCACAGCCTTGGTGGAGGATAAAGCTAGCCAAACAATCGAACACATATAACACAACCCAGAAATGTGCTACTGTGTCAAGTTTTGTTTTAAGAACAAATTATAAGACCTAGTGGCCTATAAAAATCCACTAGTCAGTTCAGGATTCTGTAAATGGTGTGGATGGTTCTTTGGTTCTGTTCAGCTGGGTTCTTTCCTGCCTCCCAGGTTGGCGAGTCTGTTACTAGCTGCATAATCTCACTAAATGCTATGGTGTTGAGCAAATAAGTCCTGCAACTGTGAGGTGGGGAACCAGATGTGTCCAATCCTGCCCCCCTCCCAAAAAAATCTCATCTTACGACCAGTAGGAGTAAGAATTGCTCCCTCCTTGTCCTGGGCCTGTATGCTATGGTGGTACATGTATCCTTGTGACTTCTACCTTTACCATAGCCTGGTATTCATAGCCTGGTGGCTAAATTACAGCTTTAAGCACCTGGAATTCCTCTTCATGAAAATGAAGCATTCCCAGTACCTCAGTACCAACCAATAATGTACACTCACCCTGAAAAAACCCTACCTACTACCCAAGGTTTATACAGCCCTTATTACCCTCAAATAAAAAGAGCTGTAACTCTGAAAACATCCAGCCAACAGAGTTCCTGCGGACCCAGGACCCACCCTGCCCGGTGATTATTTTTTCCATTCTAGTCTATACACAGTGCCTGAGTACCCCAAAGGTAGAAGCAGAACTGGCCAATTTGAATATGGTTTGAGTGTCCTCAAAGTGTTCATGATTCTGAGGCTTGCTTTGCTCCGTAGTGTATGGTGGGAGATGTGGACATTTCAGAGAGGAGCCTAAAGGAAAACATTGGGCCATGGAGACTATCACTCTTGGAAGGGATTAAGGTGGTTTTTTGTTTGGGTTTTGTTTGTTTGTTTGTCTGTTTGTTTGTTTTTGTGTGTGTGTGTGTCTCTCTCTCTTTTTTGTTTTTTTGTTTTGTTTTGTTTTGTTTTGTTTTGTTTTTGAGTAGCCCTGGCTGGAACTCTGTAGACCAGGCTGGCTTCGAACTCAGAAATCTGCCTGCCTCTGTGCTGGCAGTGCTGGCAGTGCTGGGATTAAAGGTGTGTGCCACCACTGCCTGGCTTGAGTCTCTTATTATTAGTTGTCTAGAGAGGTTGTAGATTAGAGTCTGACGTCACCTGGATGTAACTTTTTCCATCCACACCTGCTGCTACCATTTTGACCAAATCCACTATATGAAGTTTCTGTCAGAGCAGAGCCACTAACTAGCACCATGCCCTTGAATAGCCAGAACTGTGAACCAAATCAACATGCATTTGTAGACACTTGCTACCCTGAAGCATATTTAAAGATTTTATTTATTTATTTATTTATTTATTTATTATGTTTATGTGAATGCATGTGTGCCTCTTGAATTTATATGCACCATGTGTGCTCAGGAAGGCCAGAGAGGGCATGGGTTTCCTTGGAACTGGAGTTGCTGGCTGTTGTGAGCCACCATATAGGTTCTGGGAATGAAACAAACCTCTGCAAGAGCAATAAGCCCTCATAACTTCTGACCCATTGCTTTAGCCCACTAGCCTCAGGTGTTTTATGACAATAACATAAAGCAGACAGATACAGGTGGCATAATTAATTTGTCTGTCATACAGCAGGGAACCTGTCATGTGACAACATGCCTTTTATTTCCACCAGGTCCACCAAGATTCTTTGTATAGCTTTGTTCTAAACTAGCCAGTAAGACATGGCAAGTCCCGCTGTACACATGCCTTTAAAGTGTCTGCTAAATTACCATGGGTACCTTGGCACTATTGGTTGGTACAAGTTACATGTTCCACATTAAGATGGCACACTAATTATCATGGGCCCACGTAGTGGCTGCTTCTGTTTGTTAATCCATGTATCAATTGGACATTCATGGAACCAAGAGAGCATGTGCTTACAATGGAGCTTTGGTTTGACCTTGTTGAAGAACTTCAGTGAAGAGGAGGCATTTAAACTGAGACCCAAAGGATGAGAAGGGGTTAACTAGAAGAAAGGGGGATTAATATTAGGCCAATGAGAGGGCAAATTGACTCCTTCTTTCCCAAGGCAGCTCTTTTCTCTCTCTAGAATTACATATCTTATATCTGTATGGATGTGACATCTGTTAATAATAAATTTGATGGCCTGTGGCTTAGGTAGGAAATAGGAGGTAGAACATTCAGGTGGCAGAAAGGATTCTGGGAGAGTGTCAGGTAGGAGATTTGCCAGGGAAGATGTGACAAGATGTATGCATGGTACCTAAGCATAGAAAGCCAGCCATGTAACAGAATGAAGATTATTATAAATGGGTTAAGTTATGATCCAGTCAGAGAAGAGCCTAGCTATATGGCCAAGGTATTTATAAATATATTTTGAGTCTTGAGTCTTATTTCTATTTCTGGGAGCATGGGGTTAGAAGGAAAAAAGACCAAACTGCTCTACTGTTCCCGGCATACACACTGAACCTATTTCAGACTGGGTTTTGTATGTGCCATTCCCTGTGCCTGGATATTCCTTCTCATGTCTTCACATGGATGATCCATTTTTAGAATATATAGAATTATGCTTATGAAGCTCCGACAGAGGAAGGCTCTCTTTCTCACATCTCCAAGTTGCTATGGTATCTCCTGTGATGTTTCCCCTTGATGCACATACCACTCTCAGACATTAACCTGTTAATGTGCTGGTTTGCTATTTCATGACTCCATGGAATTAGTTTTCTATTTTGTTCACTGTCACCAACTCACCAAAAAGTGGAAATAAGGAGGTGGCCACGAACTCTTCTCCAAGTAGTTTATTCAGGAACCTTGTACTACAGAATCATTCATTCATTTCTCATTCTCTCTCTCTCTCTCTCTCTCTCTCTCTCTCTCTCTCTCTCTCTCTCTCTCTCTCTCTCTCTCTCTCTGTCTCCCAGGCCCCAGCACTTGCGGGTTAAATACTTTCCCTGGTCCCAATCAGCATTGGCTATGCGGCAAAGCATAATAGGCTGCGGGAAATCATGCCAGCTTGCATCACAAACTAGAGGCACTGAGCTTTTCCAAATAAGGGCTTGTTTATTGCAGGGTAGCAGCTGCGGCTCTCCACAGTTCCCCCTTTTTGTTTTAAACGCAACAGGCAAGAGTAGAGGTCTGATCTCCAGTAACCATGAGAAGGACATTGCAATGGCCTTACAACCCTGGTGGTAATATCTCTTGGCAAAATATCTGACCCGTCTTTGAGAACACGTACATCTAGTTTGTACTACAAACCGGGCTTATTTAATACAGCCACTTGGCACGTGTCTCTGTCTTAGGTGATTTATTTGCCAGAGCCCTAACTCGTAGTAGCCAAGTTGGTGCCATGCCCATCCTATGTCTTTTTCCTGGAGGTGGGACCTGGGGCATCAACCCACATGCAATCAGGCATGCTCTCCAAGAGACCGCTAGAAGCTGATCTCTAGTGCAGTGCTTAGCCTCGCATCCTGAGTGTGAAGAAGAACATTAAGAATAGTTAACCAAGCCTGTGGAGATTGCCCCTCCTCCAGGGCTGCAAATGCTTGCACTACCAAAGCAGCCTGGCATTGCTGCTGGACCTGCATAGATGCACCACAACGCCAATATACTGACAAGGATCAGTAAAGCACCCACAGTTCCAATACCTGCCCACTCTTTCAGATGATTCATAGCGAGGGACAGGTCAACTCTGGTGGAATCCACGTAGACTATGGCTATTCGAAGATCCTGCAACAGATGATCCATTTCTCTTATCAGAAGGTCATTTTACAAAAGATAACATTGATTTTGTACCAAATAGGAACATATGAATTTAACTCAGTAACAAATTATAAGGCTTTCTATAGCTATACAATTAAATCTGGCTATTTCTTCCCTATTTCAAATATAACCATTAACAACCCCCTCTAGTCCCAAAGCCCAGGGAACTGGGTAGACGACTCATCATAACTTCTTCAAGCTGAACGGGGGGAGGGGTAGGTATAAAAGAGGGGTGGGGAAGGAAAAACAGAATTAGTCTTCTGTGTCTTAACTGGATCAGGCTGAGGTTCAGGACACCAGGAGTTCAAGCAGGCAAGTTCAGCGCGTCTGATGAAGGGATTTACCAAGGGTATACATTTCTGTAACATATGGATCTCAAAAACACAAAAACAAAACCCTTAATCATCAATATAAAGAAATCTACCTGGGTGGTATTTGGGTTCCCAGTGCCTCAAAGTCTTCAAATAAGAAAAAGTCTGTCTCCATTTCTGATATAAATGACAAGATAAAATTCCTTATCTTGTTAAATGCTATAAGTGCACCATTGGACAGGTGCATTTGACCAGGGACCAGCAGGGAAGGCATCTCCCACTGGCTCAGTGAGACAGACAATCATAGGTGCAAAACAGCCTCCTCCCAGCAACAGCCACATCTGTTCCAAGTTTCCTTTTTAAGCTTGGTTACTCTAGGGGCAAAGGTGCTAGTAGTTTAGTATTACTACCATGTTTCGATAGAATTTGGTTTATTTTTTTATTTACTTTTTATTTCCAAGGCAAACTAACTCTTTATTTGTCTCCAGACTGCTCATCACTTGTCTCTACTTCACTAGACTCCACACCTTTTTTAATTCTTGTACTGTTAAGGTATTACCATAATTTAAACAAAACCCAGTTTTAAACATTCCATTTTCTTTAAAATCAATATCAAAGCATTACTGTCACATTACAAAGCTTAGCTGCCAATTCTTACATATGGATGCATGATAGTGCAATTTTGAATACATCAAAGACATCGTTTTAAATCTTATCTCTGGTCCAGGCCTCACCCTTGGCCTCATTAAATTTATAAGGGGTAAGAATTACATAAAATATCATGAAGACCTGTTTTCCTGGGCCGGCTCATGCCACGTGTTGTCGCTTAACATGGCTCCAATCCTGAGTTACTAATTTTAAGCTAATTTTCGGTTACCAATATTACATGCAAAAAGCTGTTGTCCCTTTTAAGAGTGGCTCGTGCAGACACTCAGTCAGCCTCTATCAGCTCCTTTTCAGCTGTGCTTAACTCCTGGCCACAGCACAATGGCTTATCAGTCTCTGCTATACAAACTGAGACTGTCTTTTTCCTGCAATATCTGTGAAGAGCCTCTAACTGGGAAACAGTAAATGCCGCAGTTATACCATAAGTGCGGACTGACTCAGCCAAGTTCTTTATGACTTTAAAATCCAATGGTTCATGAAACCATTTGCCCTTAGGCATCTTGAAACATAGGGAAGCAATGCTGACCCCTAGCTTCCCGACAAACTTCTGGACAAAATGAAGTACCGTAAGTGGCAGTGTTATAGGGGGGAGGTAAAGATATAGGTGGCCCTGGGCCTGTGGGCTCCACCCTAATGGTGGACTTCTCTATTTTCTGTACTAATTTCTCAAGTTCCTCTTCAGAGTCCGAGCCACTCTCATCAGTCTGATCTTTCTCAGACTTTGCGACCTCTCTTCCTTCAGCTGCTCTAACACTTCCTGTCCCTTCTCTACTGCTTTAGAACACACTTTATTCTCCAGGCAGCTCCTAATCAGTTTCCAGATTGGTCGAACTCCACCTTTTAAGGTTCCTTCCTCCCAGGCAAAAGCCAGATCTCTCCCTAATTCGTCCCAGCTGGGCAGAGTCAGGTAACCCGACACCACGAACCAAGGGGCAACAATATAATAGCTCCTTAAGAGCAACAAACACGGGACAAGATTGCGAGTTATCATACTATCACTTTTGATTTGCCCTTAACGGGACTTTATTGCTCCACTCCGGAGACCTTATTGCTTCTTTACTGAGGCCCTTCCCTTTCATCCCACCTTACCTGGGAACTTACCAGTCGACTGCCCTGTCTGCAAGGAGTTCTGAGCTGTAGAAGATGTCCCCGTATGGGCCACCATTTGTTTCTGCCTCACCAACCAGCGGAAATAAGGAGGCAACCATGAACTTTTCTCCAAGCAGTTTATTCAGGAACCTTGTACTACAGAATCATTCATTCATTTCTCATTCTCTCTCTCTCTCTCTCTCTCTCTCTCTCTCTCTCTCTCTCTCTCTTTTTCTTTCTCCCAGCCCCCAGAACTCGTGGGTTAAATACTTTCCCTGGTCCCAATCAGTATCGGCTACACGGCAAAGCATAATAGGCTGCGGGAAATCATGCCAGCTTGTATCACAAACTAGAGGCACTCAGCTTTTCCAAATAAGGGCTTGTTTATGGCAGGGTAACAGCTGCGGCTCTCCACAGTTCACATTTTAGTGCCAGTGCTAGCCCCTGTTAGACCTTAGTAGGAATTGTTGATGAGCTGAAGTCATCAGTGAATAAATAAATGTGTGAAAACCCCATGACTGAGCGTTTTTTTGTGTGTGAGGAAGTAGAGGAGTGGAGATGGCTGTGGGATTTGATGAGAGGATGGGTAGGGAGAGGTCCTGCAGAGCATTTTTGCTAATACTAATGAATTTTGACTTTGGTCCTTATATGAGTCAGGGTTCTCCAGAGGAAAAGAACCAATAGGTTGTATATGTGTATAGCAAACGTTCATTATAAGGAAATGTTCCAAGTGATTATGAGGGCTGAGAGGTCTCAAGATCAAAGGCAACATGAGAGAAGCAGCATGGAACAACAGTTCCAGCATAAGAACTAGAAAAGCTGGTGCTGCGAATATCACTATGGAAGCTAGAGTTCTAATCCTCAAAAGTGTGTTTCAGTACTAGTCTGAGTGTCATCGAAAAACCAACGTATCAGCTCACACTAGATGGCAGGCTCTAACCTATTCAGATCTCTGATTAACAAAAGAGGGCTTATTTTAGTCAGGGTTTTACTGCTGTGACAAGACACCATGACTAAGGCAACTCTTATAAGGACACTATTTAATTGGGGTTGTCTTATAGGTCCAGTCCATTATCAAGGTGGGAGCATGGAAGTGTCCAGGCTGGCAGAACACTGGAGGAGTTCTACATCTTCATCTGAAAGCTACTTGGAGAAGACTGGCTCCCATGTACTTAGGAGGAGGGTCTTACTGCCCACCCACACAGTGATACACTTCCTCCAACAAGGCCACACCCACTCCAACAAGTCCATACCTCCTAATAGTGACATTCCTTGGGCCAAGCATATTCAAATTACCACATTTCACTCCTTGGCCCCCATAGGATTGTTCAAACACATGTGTCTGTGGGGGCCATACCTAGCCATAGCATATTAAAAAATACATTTTGTCCAACTTTCTAAGTCACCATAGCCTATAGTAGTCTCAACACTGTTAAAAGTCCAAAGTTCAAAGTCTCTTTTGAGACTTGTCCAATCACTTAACTATAATCCTCAAAGCAATACAAGAAATCATCTGGGCAAACTCCGAATTCTGCATCTCCATGTCTGATGTCAAGGCAGTCTTCAGGTCTCCAGCTCCTTCTGCATCTTTGTTGACTGCAACAAACTTCTTTCTCCTGATCTGGTTCTACTCCCTGTTAGCAGCTTTCCTTGGCAGGTATCCCATGGCTCTGGCATCTTTAACATCTTGGGGTCTCCAAATCAACCTCAACTTCACAACTTCCTGTTCCAGTATCTAGGGTCCATATATGATCTTCTGGGCTTCTCCAAAGGACTTTCATCACTTCTCCAGCTCTGCCCTCTGTAGCACTCTAGGCTTTGGTTGACTCCACTCCACTGCTGCTGCTCTTCTTGGTGGTCTTCCCATGGTACTGGCATCTCTAATATGCTGAAGTCTTTTGCTGCAACTAGGCTTCACCAATAGCCTCTTATAGGCCCTCTTCATGGTGCCAAATCTCAAGTTCTTTGCATGACCCCTTCTGACCTGGGCCATCAACTACAACTGAGGCTGCACCTTCCATGTCCTCTCACAGTGCCAAGCTTCAGCTGCTCTTCTTGACCATACATTTTATATTTTTTCTTTCTCAGCTTTTTTTTTTTTTTTTTTTTTTTTTTTTTTTGAGACAGGGTTTCTCTGTGTAGCCCTGGCTGTCCTGATTTCTTAGTTTTCTATACTTGTTCAAACACTCTTCATGAGACTTAATCAGAAAACAAAGTCTCTGTTGAGCTTTTCTTGAGACTTTCTTTGTCAATGCAATTAATATAAATCTCTTTACTTTAGCCTCAGGTAGATTTTTCAGACAAGGGCAAAAAAGCAGCCACATTCTTTGACAAAATATCACAAGAACACTCTCTCAGCCACATATTAAAATTCTTTTCCTCTGAAACCTCTAGAGCCAGGCTTCCACCTTCCCCTCCCCTTCTCTGCCCTCCCCTTCTCTTCACTATTATATCCTACCTTTCCTCAGTTGAAAAAATATTTCCACCAAACTAGCCTGTCGGCAAGTCTGTAGGACATTTTTTTCCATTCTTGATCAATGTGGGAGGGCCTAGCCCAATGTCAGCCATATCATCCCTGGGCAAGGTAGTCCTGGATTGTATAAGAAATTAGGGTGAGGGAGTCATGGGGAGCAAGCCAGTGAGCAGTGCCCTCCATAGGTTCTGCTTCAGTTCCTGTCTTGATTTCCTGGTCTGACTTCCTATCAATGGTAGATTATAACTTTAAGCCAAAAGAAACCCTTTCCTCTCAAAATTGCCTTTCATAATGGTGTTCATCACAGCAAAGGAAACCTAAGTAGGACACAAAGGATACCACCCTACACTACTCTCAAGATTCCTGTTTCACAAAGTTCTTAATACATGTAAACATTTCAATTCTGTTCTCTATTTGGAGAAAAGAAGGTGGGTGTTTTAGGGTAAATCTATCATTGAGCATAGCAGTGCTAACTGAGAATTACTGTCCTGGGTTACAAGTAGTGTATGTGTTGCCTTTGCCAGAACAACTAAATGATGCCTGTGTATTTTTATGTCAGCATAACATTACTTTTTAAAACATTTAATGAGTCTCAGTTTGTTTAGTATGGCTGAAGAGGGGCCCAATGGAGACATACTTAATTAACTTATACTCTTACAATTAAGTACTAGTCATGGAGAACAAGTCATGTTCCATATGTTGGACTTTCCATGGATCATTAAAGAATACTTGCTAATCCTCTGTTTTGGACCTTAGAGGTGATAACATACTTTAAGTTAGAATTATTGTAGTTTAAAGAATGTTATTATTTTGATAATCTAAGCTTTTTCTGTCATTTCTGTCGCCCCACTTAATGAGTGAGCCAACAATGTCAGGCATGCAGGAATGTCTTGTTTAACGTGCACAAGACCCTGGGGCTCATCCCAGCTCTTAATTTCCCCTCAACAAAGAAAAAAAAATGAACACAAATATTTAATTAAAAAATTATAGTATATTTTATTTAGTTGCTAATAGAGGACTAATACCTAAAAATTATAACTTCTAAAAGAACTGGTCCTTAATTTTTTTTTAATTAGACAAAGAAAAGAGGACATCTTTCCTC
The DNA here is from genome assembly GCF_008632895.1 of Mastomys coucha. Lineage (NCBI taxonomy): Eukaryota > Metazoa > Chordata > Mammalia > Rodentia > Muridae > Mastomys > Mastomys coucha. The sequence goes on along the minus strand of NW_022196896.1, from coordinate 24,559,241 downwards.
TAAATCTTTCATTAAAGGAAAGTAGGTTAAATAAATTTCTTTAGGGTCAATGCATGGAACTAGACATTTTCTCTAACAGAACACACACACACACACACACACACACACACACAGACACAGACACATACATACATGTATACATACATTATATATATATATATATATATATATATATATATATATATATTAGTAAATTCATGGCCCTTGTGTTTGTTTTATGACTGGCCTATCTAGTTTCACCAGGGCCATTTTGTGACTATTGTTTTGGACTACCCATTAAAGCATCGTGGAATCACCAGTGGGTACACATCTATAGGCAGTGATTCTCTCCTTTCTCAGAATTTATCAGTAGCACATAGTTCAGCAGAAGAGTAGGACCTTCAGAGTTTATCCTGCATCCATGCCTGAGTATGGACAAGCCCATTCTTGGTTTGGCAGCTGTACTGCTGTGAGTCTATGATTGCAGTCTCTGTATCTTGCATAGTTGTTGGCATTTTGCAGCCTATCTGTACTGCTGTGAGTCTGTGATTGCAGTCTCTGTATCTTGCATAGCTGTTGGCACTTTGCAGCCTATCCCCCTATTATCTAGCTCTTATATTCTTTGTACCACCCCCCTTCCCCCTTCGGCAATGTTCTCTGAGTTTTAGAGGAGACAGTATAAATGTCTTGAGGAGGTCTAATGACTCATATGACACTTATTCTCAGACCCTTGTGCAGCAATTTGTCTTTATACTCATCAGCATTCAGTGCTGAGTGGCTTTTCTCATTAGACTGTGTGTAACATTTGTCTATGGGTGTTAACATTAATATATAGAAGGAAATACTATATCAATTTAGCTAAACCATATTCAATTTCCATCTAGACTTATGACCTCATGTACAATACATTTATAGTACTAGGAATGGATTTCCTTCTGTGGAGTTGACCTCAATCCAATCAGAGTAGTTGGTGACACTATAACAGTAGTGCCACTATTGCACAGTGAGCACTTCTTGCCTGGAAGGTTGGGCTTGTGGCTCATATGGTTCATAGTTGGGGAAGACTTTTGACTTTTTTATATCACAATAGCCTGTTCAGTGCCACCTGGGACTGTGAAAGTTAGCTGGTACAAAGGAAGTGTTGTGCCCAGATCGTGAGAACCCCAAAGAGACCACCAGGAACCACAACTCTGATGCAAGTACATGAGAGTCTTTATGCAAGCTCATGCTCAGGCCACAAACTTTCCAGGTGCAACATGATAGGAATTCAGCCCCGAGGTCTAGGGGAAGGGGGTTTATAGAGGAAGAAGACTGCAAGCAGGTGTTTCCAAGCCTTGGCATTACATTAGAGGGTAAAGGAATGTTGGCCTCTAAGCTAATTGGTTGATAGCACCTGGTTAAACCATAAGGAGAGACCATATATCAAAAAGGAGCATCTTGACCTTGGAAAGATTTATGCTTTCTTAGCCTCCTTTGTTGTTATTAGCCAACTGCAGCTACTATGTCTATTTTGCTACTGCCAGGGATATTTTGTGGTTTTTCTCAGACCTCAAGGGTAGGGACTATGCCTCTCTAAGTGCAAGTTAACTTAGAATGAATCTTAAGAACAAAATGGAGTTTATTCTGCTACCTCAGTCCCTTTAGAAGCTTCCAGTTCAGCTCCAGCTTGATTTTTCATACATTGTGCAACTAAGGTGTGGGGTGTCATCAGCAATAAGGGCTTATCATCTTGTCCAGAGGAAATCAAGAGGAATTACAAAGGTCTGCATGTCTTTTGGTATTGTTGCTAGTACCTTATTGACCAACACTCCTAGGGTGGTACCCCACTCTTGGCACTGAGTGTTTTTCTTTAATCATCCTTGTTATCTAGAAGCATCCTATCGATAGCCAAACAGGGCATCTCTCTTTAAACTCCTTTAAAACTTTATATTTTTAAAAATTGGTTACAAGATAGTAGTTTCCACATAGCTTGATATAGGAAAGGATATAGACATTCCCTCTATTGGCAAATTTAGTGCATACACTTATTTGGTACAGTACTACCAGCCAAGGAGAGAAACTGATACTCCATAATTCTTCATGATGAGTTTTAAATGAAAATGACCTGAATTGGCTTTCTTCTCAGGACAGTGGATCGGGAAATAGGTTTAAGCAATTAAGCACAAAGGCTTTGATAAGCTCTCATTTTCCTGACAGGAATTAAGGTTTGGTGTCAGCTTGCTCACAGACATTAGCATGCCTCTGAATCTCCTGGAAAAAAAATGTTAAAATGCATCTTTCCAAGCTTCAGAACTTATGGTTAGATGTGGTGAGGCAAAGACTGCATTTGCAGTGCTTTTTAGGATGACCCTGGTCCTTCTGGTTGTGAGGTTGTGTAGGCTTAGATTTTTTCAGTACCTACTTTTAATAAGAGTTCTCAAATGCTTCGACCCTCTTCTAGCCTACTGTCAAAAGGTAGGGGGAAAAGATAGTAAATAGGACAAGGGGATGTGGACCTGTTTAGAAGTAGTTCTTTGGGGGCAATTCCAATCTCTATTGTCAGGATACCAGCGGTCCAGTTCAGTAGTGTCAGGATACCAAACATGAATCAGCAGTGGTGGCATGATCCAGTAGAAACAACCAGCCTCTGATGAATTGGCAGGAACCATCAGGAACAACCAGAACCAGCTGGGAAGCCAAGAGAAGTTCTCTGCTGTGCCTCTTTCAATGAAGTGAAGGTCAGCGAAGATGAGAGACCAATGAAGCATGCAAAGCTAGTTATGCAAGCAGGTGCTGTCGCTGTCCACTGAATTCTATTTACACTCTTTCCCAATACCATCTGTCCTCCCACAGGTCTTGCCTCAGCAAAACGTTATGTGAGTCTGCACCACATGACATCCAGAAACTTCCACTTTAAGGGTGAACTTGGTTTCTGTCATTCATTGATCCAAGGTTGATTGAGTTGGTCTGCCTGGTTAGGCAGGTGGTACATTCCTCTCTTGTGGGTCTTTGTGGTCCCTCTGTAAGACTTTCCTGACAGGAAAGAGGAAGACAGTTTTACAGTCAAGGTTATATGAATATTCCCTACTAGAACCTCCACAGAAGCTCTCAGGGAGCATGCTTTGAGAACAGTAGACAACCTTGCATTCTCAGGGCATAGCCATGGGATTGCTGTGCAAGATTAAAAGAAACATTCGCTGTTAAGTGCTTATTTTGATTTCTGCGACAATAAGTAATCTACAAAGTCAGTTCCTACTACTATCATACATTTATCAATGAGAAAAGAGACCAGAGGCCACACATGTGATAGAGAGCAAAGTGTAAAGCGAGAAGAGTGAGTTAGACAGAGCCAGGCTGACTCCATGACAGGCTGCAAAATGGCAGCTTGGGAGACTAGGCCTAAGTTTCTGTTTCCCAAAACTGGAAAAGTCCAAAACAAGTCAATTCCAGGGAAACCCACCCATCTTGGGTAGACAATCAGGAAGCTGCCCCACCACCTACTCTGAGTCAACCTCATCCACAGCCAATCAGAAGCTGTACAAGCTGTTCCATCACCTAACTTGAGCTCAGTACAGTTAATCAGCCAAAGTCCCCCAAATCCCCCATAGCCTTAACCAATCACAAAGGCAATAGAGCCAACCAATCAAAGGAAAGAAAGTTAAAACTCATCCATTCCTACCCTAACAGGATATAAGTTGACCCTGGAAAGTCCACACCAATCTCTTCCCGATGTATTGTAGAGCCCTGCATGCAGGTCCCCTGCAGAATAAACACTGCTTGCTGTTGCATACTATTGGAGTCTGGGTATCATTCCTCACAAATAACAGACACTTGCAAAAGCACATGGGGGGCTGGGGATGAAGTACATAGGCAGGTTGGGGGAAGGAAAGTGAAAGGGGGAATGAAGTAATCATATTTTAATTAAAAATAAAAACACATACATGGACCTGGGTGCCATTATCAGCAACACAACAAACAAGCAAGTAACTGTAAGGAACTATGAGCATTTAACAGAATTCTAAGTATAAGATCGAACTCTAAAATAATATTATGCTTATATGTTGTTATGTGAATTGTGTTGGCAATTTTACTTATCACTGAGGCTTCTGTGCCTAATAGCGTAAGCAGTATTTGCCTTATTACTAGAATCTTCTAGTTGTCTATTAATTTTTTGAATATGCATTAAAAGTACACATGTGGTGTTCTGGCAAAAGGAGGCAAAGAAACACTTGACGATCTCTCAGTGGCTAAGTTGGGAAGAGTCTGAGCAACAAAATAAAGTAGTTATGTGTTTTAACCCAACGTGAAAGATGGATATCTCTGAGTCCATGAGAAATAGAGCAATGAAAACAAGCAAGCACTGAGACAAATGCAGAGGATAGAGACTTCCTGTGCCTAAGGACTCCATGTGATCTATACAGACACACTATCTTCAGGTTGGCTGAGTAACCCTGCCCCATCCTCATGGACAAAGACAGTGTAGAACATGGGAAAAGGAAACAACAGGTACTCTACAGTAGAGAAACATGACAAACTGCCTCAACACGTGTCCACTGCCAATGCTGACAGTGAAAGGAGGTTCTACTAGTGTGTAACATGCAGAAACACTTTAGAATATGATGAAAACCAGAGATGGTCCCAGCAGTTAAGAGCACTGGATGCTCTTCTGTGGAATGCAGGTTTTGTTCCCAGCCCCCACATGGTGGCTCACAATGGTCTGTAAGTGCATTCTCAGGGTAAATGATGCTGTCTTCTCTCATGAGCATCAGATACACACATGGTGTATAGACACATATGTAGGTGTATTGGCTGGTTTTGTGTGTCAACTTGACACAGGCTGGAGTTATCACAGAAAGGAGCTTCAGTTGGGGAAG
>NW_022196896.1:24551885-24553401 GCF_008632895.1 Mastomys coucha | reverse complement strand
GACCCCATTGAAGCTGAGAATTTTGAATCTTCAGATTCTCAAGGGTTTGCCCCACCTGAGGAAGTAGTGCCCTCAGCCCCACCCCTTGAAATAATGCCTTTGTCACAGGAGGAAGTTAATCCCCCAGAGTCTGATAAACCAGCAGTGACTTTCACTGAAGACAATGCCAGACAAGACAATATTGATGTTTCTCAAGGCCCACCAATAGTTTCTTCTAGACCTATAACCAGACTCAAGGCAAAACAGGCCCCTAAAGGAGAAGTAGAAAGTGTAGTCCGTGAAGAAATTCGATACACTACTAAGGAGCTTAATGAGTTTGCTAATTCATTCAAGCAGAAGTCTGGGGAATATGTGTGGGAATGGATGTTAAGGGTGTGGGATAATGGTGGAAGGAACATAAAACTAGAGCAGGCTGAATTTATTGACATGGGCCCTCTGAGTGGCGATTCTAGATTTAATATGGAAGCTTGCACAGTTGAAAAAGGTGTCAGAAGTTTGTTTGAATGGTTGGCTGAAGCATTTATCAAAAGATGGCCTACTGAAAAGGAGTTAGAGATACCTGTTATCCCTTGGTTTAGTGTTGTTGAAGGGATTTTAAGGCTTAGGGAAATTGCAATGCTAGAGTGGATACGTTGTGTAAAACATAATCCTCCACAATGGGAAGGTCTAGAAGACCCTTCACCAGTCCTATAAGACGCAAACTGGTGAGAGGGGCACCAGCACATTTGAAGGGTTTTGTTTTTGTCCTTTTCCTTGTGCCAGACCTTAGGGTTGGAGATGCTGCTGCTCAATTAGATGAATTAAATTCAATAGGTTTAATTGGGCCCTGAGGTAACAGGGGTCAGGTGGCAGCATTGAATTGCCAGAGACAAGGTGATCGTAGTTATTATAATGGACAGTGTAGACAAAACAATGTTTATAATGATATAACCCGTAATGGTCAGCAAAGGAGAGGTGAAATTTATAATGGCATGACTTGTTTGGACCTTTGGTCCTGGCTAATCAATCATGGTTTTCCCAGGCACGAAATAGATAGGAAGCCCACTGCATATCTGTTTGACCGTATAAGCAGAAAAATTCTCAAACAAAGGAAAGAAGGGCTACATTGGATCGTGGCAAAAGGCAGTCTTAGCCAGTGAATCAATCCTCCAGGAAAAGAGCCAAGACCTGCTGAGGTGCTTGCTGAGGGGGAAGGAAAATACAGAATGGATAGTAGAGGAAGGTAGTTATAAATACCAGCTAAGGCCGCATAATCAGTTGCAGAAACAAGGATTATAAGGTAATATGAATGCTTCTGTCTTATTTTGTTAAGAATACATTTTTCTTTCTTCCAATTTCTTTAACATCAATCGGTATTTAAGTTGAGACACTAAAAGAATGTTTCCAAGGGACATTACCCTTGCATTTACGAATTGCATTTACAAATGCATTTGAGATTGTATGAGGAGTAGTTATATCATGTTAGGCGTATTCATGATTTTGTTATTGTTTCATGTGGACATGAGATATTATTTGT
>NW_022196896.1:24550635-24551088 GCF_008632895.1 Mastomys coucha | reverse complement strand
TGAAGTATCAGCTGTGATTAACAAGATACCAGAACTACTAAAGTAAAAACTTTGCATTACTGGGACTGCTGATGCTGGTTAGCTGGAGCCAAGAAATTAGCACTGATTAAGAAGAGACCAGCATCATTGAGGCGACATCTTCTGGGAAGTGTTTTCTGAGAGCACAAAGAGGCTGTGCTCCGGAGATAGCCAAGGTTGTACCTTGTGCTGCAGCAGGACTTGGTAACATGTAAGAGTCACCCAGGTGGTACTGGTTTTGACAGCACGAAGGGGTCATGAAGAGCAGCTGAGGCTCAGCACAGTGAAAGGCCATGGAAGGCCATAAGTGAAGGTGTAGCCTCAGTTTGCAATTGATGGCCCAGGACTGAAGGTGTCATGCAAAAGAGTTGAAGCTTGGCACCGTGAAGACAGTCTATGAGAAGCTATTGGTAAAGCCTAGTTACAGCAGTGTTT
>NW_022196896.1:24543413-24549673 GCF_008632895.1 Mastomys coucha | reverse complement strand
CCTTTCCTCCCCAACTTGCTTTCATGGTCATGATGTTTGTGCAGGAATAGAAACCCTGACTAATACAGTAGGCAAAACACTCATACACATTAAATAATAATAATAATAATAATAATAATAATAATAATAATAATAATAATAATAACATCAACAATAAAGCCATCACAGTGGAAATGATGTTCTACATACCTGTGATCTTTGATTTTTAAGTTGATAACCCCACCAGAGACATGAGAAAAGCACCAAATAAACACCAGCACAGGGATATTTTACAGCATTACTGAGTAATTCTTGTCAACAGCTTTTGAAGTCATCAAGAACCGAGAAAAATTGGAAAAATTCCGTGGTCCAGGGGATCTAAATGAAACTTGAGATATGACAGTCCTCAATATGGGAATCCTGGATACATCCTTGAATGGAAAACACATTAAGTAATGTGGGCCTGTGTCTCTCTGCTGAGGCCTGGAGCTCTCACAGGTGTTTTAGTTAAATGGAGGCAATGCATAATTGTGAAATATTTTATTATAGGAAAGAGAAAATAGCCTGGCCATGTAGAGAGAAAGAAAGGAGAGGAAGGAGAGAAGAGAAGGGGAGAGAGAGAGAGAGAGAAAGGAAGAGGAAGAAAGCAAGAGAGCAAGAGAGGAAAGCAAGAGAGAGAACAAAGAACAAGAGAGGGAGAAAGAGGAAGAAGGCCAGAGAGAGGGGCGGGGGTGAACCGCCCCTTATATACTGTGTGGTGTGGCTATCTGTCTGTGGGGCGGGCCATGCCTGGCTGTGGTCAGATGACTGGAGGTAGGGTCCAGTTAGAATGCTGGGAGCTTGGGGCATTGTCTACTTGACAGAGCACACATCTCCTGTGAGAGGTTGTGACTGAAACAGGAGCTAAGAACCCAGGAGTCATAGCCGAACGCCTTCAGTTCCTTGCAGGCAGAAACTGCCCACTGGAGCTCTGGGGTTCTAGGCTTATTACTCGACTGAGTCCAGGTTGTCTGGACAGACCACTGCCCTACAAAGTAAGGCAATGTGCAATGAGAGGTAAGTGAACGAGATAAAGCAAAGCCGTTTGGGTTTTAGAGACAAACTCCGTAGCAGACTCAACATTAGAAGTCCCATCAGGACTGAAAGGCATTAAAAATGCTATAAAATGCTACTAGTCGGACTTTCCTCCTTCCCTTCCTTCCTCCTCTCTTCCTTTTCCCAAGTGGGTAAGTAGGCAAAGTATACCTCCGACTCTGCCCCAAATGTGCATACACACAGTAAGCAGAGAGGTAATCTTGTAAAAACGAATGTGTGTGTGTGTGTGTGTGTGTGTGTGTTACTGTGTGTAAGTGACAATCACAGGAAAACCTTGAGAGACCAAATCGTTTAACTTCAGACTCCATTTTAGAGAACTTGAACTCAGGTAAACTAAGGCAGATACCTAGCATTAGTTTCCAAGTTAGCCCCCAACAAAACTCAAGCCTAGCTCTAGTTTCTAGGCTAACCCCAACAAGACCCGTGTGTCCAGATTAATCTCCCCTAAGAAATCCAGCATTTCCAGGTTAATCCCCAACAAGCCCGCCCTCTGCCCTCTGCCTAACAACCACCAATACAGAGGAAAGCAGAAGTTAAATTTATGGTTCGACTCCCAGCACTAGCCAATTGTGCTAAAGGCCATAGCAGCTCTCCAATTACATGCTTGCTAGGCTCGAAACACACACACACACACACACACACACACGTTGACTTCCTATAAAACCTTACCATCATAGATGTTTGGGGCTTCTCTTCACCAAAATCATCCTGCCTGTGTATTGGCAGTGGGCTGAGGGGCCCGAGCTAGCTCGAATAAAGGCCCTGATGAGATTGCATTGGATTGGCTCCTGTTTTGTCTTTTGGGGTTCCTTCACACTTTCCCTGGCACTACAATCTCAGGTGTTGGTCCTCACCTACTTATGGGCAGTGTTTCTTCTTGTTATCTGCTGTGTATCCAGGCCAGCTGTCCCACAAGCTTGAGAGGGATTTTCCTGTCTTCACTTCCTAACTCACTGAGTGCTAAGGATTCAGCACCCAGCTTTGTGCAAGCTCTGGGAATCCAAACTGCACTTCTCACACTGCACAGCCAGTACTTACCCATGGGGCCATCTCCCAGCCATCTCTCATACTTTTAATAATCAAAAGTCGTAGATAAGACAATTTTCTCTCCTCATTGTAGATAAATGCGCTGCTATGACCACCACTTCTCACAATCACGATGATCGATCTGTTTTAAAAGTGGTACGTCTCCTTTACGTGTCTTCTTTACATTTGTGCCCTATGTGTGCATGTATAATATAGTAGTTTTTTGCAGTGTAACCTAATAACCATCATTTGCAAACCTTTTATAATTTATGCCTTTATCACAACATTGAATGTTGCACTTAGTATTGTGTAGATTTCTGTTGTTTGATTAAATCACAATGGTTGTATTCTTTATAAGATACTGGTTACTCATATTTTTTTCTTGGCCCACGATGAGCTGTAACACATATGTACTTGATTTTCTCTGGTGTATCCACACAGCTTGTCTTTTCATGTTGTTGGTAGTAACTTTTATAGGACAGGAGTTTCCAGTTGTAGTTTGAATGCATTGTTATGTATTCTGTGAGAAAAGGATGTAATTTTATCTTTTAAAAATGTGGTTCACTATTTGTGCCAAATTAATTTATTGAATAATCCCCCAACTGATTTTTATTACTATTTCTCTCATCTGCCAAGTTTATAGACATAGGTTGGCCTGTTCTTAGACATTCTTTACATTGGCCTGTTTGTTTATTGTTGTGCCAGTGCCAAACTGTATTAATTGTATCTGCAAAGCTCTGAATGGATTACATTACTTGAAACCAAGAAAAAGTCATTTGGAAATTCCTAAAATGAGTGAAGCTGGCCTTAGGTGAATACATGATAGGACAGGCTTGCTTTGTATCTTTTCTGATTGAGACTTGGAGTCTCTCAGCTCTACAAAGAATCTGAGATTCCAATTTAAAGCTAATAACCAAACCAAACCAAACCAAACCAAACCAAACCAAAACCAAGAAACTCTGTAAATTCCTGGTAAGACATTCAATCCAGTATTGATTCGGGAATAGCTAATGCGCTCCCTCTCTCTCCCTCCCTTTCTCCATTTGTTTTTTGACAGTGTCTCTCCAGCCCACGTTGGACTTAAGCTAGGAAGCTGGAGCTCAAGCTACATAGCCTAGGATGAGCTTGAACTTCTGAACCCTCTGCCCCTGTGTGCTGGGTCACAGGGGTGTCACTGCTATGCCTGGTTAATGTGGTGCTGGGGACTGAACCTGGAGCCTCAAGCATGCTTGGCAGGCACTCCACACTGAGCTCCACCCCTAGCCCTCACCCTAGCTTATTTTTGACCCATACCTTTTTGTAAGAATTTATGGGTACAAGGTGATGATTTGATACATGTATATATCAGGTACTGATTGAATTAGTTTATTTAGCATATCCATTTGCTCAAGCATTTACTTGATTTTCTCTGACATATCCACACAGTTGTCTTTTCATGTTGTTTTTAATAACTTATATGGGACAGGAATTTTCAATTGTAGGTCCTAGTTTGAATGTATTTTTACATATACTGTGAAGCATTTGTGCCCAGTTAATTTATTGAATTATTCAATTATTCATCCCCCCTTTCCAGTTAATTTATTGAATTATTCAATTATTCATCCCCCCTTTCTTTCTAGCATTCCCTCTCTTCTGGTTACTTTAAAGCATATATATATATATATATATATATATATATATATATATATATATATATATTGGTTTTTCGAAACAAGGTTTCTCTGTATAGCCCCTGGCTGTCCTGGAACTCACTCTGTCTACCAGGCTGGCCTTGAACCCAGAAATCCACCTGTCTCTGCCTCCCAAGTGCTGGGTTTAAAGACATGCACCATCACTGCCTGGCTAAAGTATAATGTGGCTTCATTTACCTTACTATATAGAATATCAGAATTTAAAATTGACCCTGTTCCTCCTCATTGCACAGTTGGCTCTAGGAATGCTGACCTTGCTAGGTGTAAAAGGAACAGTCATTTGTTTATTTCTATATCACATAAAAGATGCACAGAGGTGGGTTATTTAATGATTTGTAGAAGCTCCACAAAGCTTTACAGAAAGCAAACATCTTTTGGATGTTGTAGTAGAATTTCAATTCAGGTACTACATTTTGATTTCTGACAAATTTTGGAAAAGTGGAAAAGTTAAGAAAATGTTTCTAAAATGCACAGCACTGGGAGAGGTTCTGGGGTGGATGTGAAAGGAGTTAGGATGAGTGTGATCAGAGGGTGAGGAAAGTATTGCAGACCTGTGTGAAATTCACAGATGATAATACAAACATTTTTAAAGCTCTACTATAAAGGTTTATGTCTCTCTACAGATTTTAAAAACGTGTCACCAAACAACTGGCTTAAATGTCATCAGTTAAATATTGATTCATTGTCTACACCAAGCTTCAGAGAAAGCTGTAATATCTGATCTACTAGAGAATTTTACTAATCAGGTTAAATTGTGATCCTATTAATAAGGAGGGGCACATGGCTATGACACGGAGAATAACATTCACTGTGGCTCTCCCCAATTTGCAGAGCCCTTTGTAGGCTTTATGGTCCATGGAATTTCTGTTGTATATGTTTTTTTTTTTTTTTTTTAATTTACTTGGAATATTCTTTTCTGGAAACACCAGGAGATTTTAGAAATCACCCAAGTGTTTCTTTGTTTTTCTTGAGAAGATATGATCAAACACCTCTTCACCTAGACAGAGTCCCAATGGCAGATCAAAGAAATCGTTCTATCCAAATTAAGCTTGATGAACCAATGAGCTTATTGTTCTCATTTACAGGAGCATGGGTAAGCATGGTGGTTATTCTTAGTTGTCAACTTAACTACATCTGAAATTACCCAAAACCTCCAAGTGGAGGGGCACATATAAAAGTAACTTTTATTTGCCAGATATAATTGCTGTCTTGCAGGCTTACTGCTGAATAAACTTACCATTTCTAGCTCTTTTTGAACTATAGCTGGCTGGTTCAACTCAGCTGTTCAACTTCACTGCACTCAGCCACCTCTGCTGACCTGCACTGAACTTCATGAACTCATAAATAAACCCAACTCCTCTGCACTGTACTCATTGCACTGACTTTTAACTGACTGACTCTCTCTTCCTGCCTTGGCCTTAAATAGCTTCTCTTTCCTATCCTCTTCTCGTGAGAGTTGGATGTATCCTATCTCAGACTCATTCTGTCAAATCTTTCTCTGATTTGTCACTTTGTGTGTCCCTCAATTAGGTATCACTTTCAAACATAGTTTCTTCCTTCTACTATTTTCGCCTTAAAAGTGTGTACTAATGATGTGTTTATATTCCAGCCAGAGGGATTAAAGATGTTTGGTGTGTCTGCATTCCAGCTGCATCACACAGATGTAGGTTTTTAGATGCGATCCCTTGCCAGAGCAGCCATATTACTGTATTAAAACTCCTCTAAGGCATACCTGTGAGGGATTTTTGCTTAATTTGAAATGAGAAGACTCATTTATAATCTGATCTTTGAGGTAGGAGTGCATATCTTTAATCCAGATCTTTTGAGGCAGGAAGACATATCTCTAATCTAGGGTACATCTTCTGCTGGAAGCCCTCATAAGGACATTGAAAAAGGAAGCATTTACTCATTTACTGCTCACTTGCATCTCACCAACAAGTGTATTTCTTCACTGGCAATAGAGCCTACTTCTTATTAATTCTGGTGTACACTGAAAACCAGCTGAGATATTCAGTCTAGGAACAATCACTGGGTTCTTGGGCCTCTAGGAACAATTACTGGATTCTTGGGCTTTCTGTACATTGTTGGATTAGTTGGACCACATCTTTTAAGTCATTTCAATAAATCTCTTATCAGGTCTGTTACTTCAGAGAGCCCTAACTAATACAGTGAGGACTTACTTAAATGAACATGGGTGACTCAAAAACAGCTGCATCTTCCCCATAGCCTTCTCCAGCATGGGTGGCAACTCATGAGAACTATGTCATTGGAGACCTAACCCCAGTCAAACTTTCACCTTCTATATTATTCTAACACAATCCCAAAACATTAACATCTGGCAAAATCTTGGAGCTGGGAATGTGTGTTTAAGTTCTTGGATCTCAGGTCAGGGTCTGATCACTTCCCATGTCCTAGGAGGGAATGTTGATAAACTCAGTATGTGCTTCCTTTTTTTTTTTTTTTTTTTTT
>NW_022196896.1:24539086-24539794 GCF_008632895.1 Mastomys coucha | reverse complement strand
CTCAGTGTCTGTTGTTATGTCTCCTTTATCATTTCTGATCTTGTTAATCAGGAAACTATCTCTGTGCCTTCTAGTTAGTTTGGCTAATGGTTTATCTATTTTGTTGACTTTCTCAAAGCACTAGCTCCTCGTTTGGTTGACTCTTTGTATAGTTCTTTTTGTTTCTATTTGGTTGATTTCAGCCCTGAGTTTGATTATTTCCTGCCTTTGACTCCTCTTGGGTGAATTTGCTTCTTTTTGTTCTAGTACCTTAAGGTGTGCTGTCAAATTGCTGGTGTATGCTCTTTCCAGTTTCTTTTTGGAGGCACTTAAAGCTATGAGTTTTCCTCTTAGAACTGCTTTCATTGTGTCCCATAAGTTTGGGTATGTTGTGGCTTTATTCTCATTAAACGCTAGAAAGTCTTTAATTTCTTTCTTTATTCCTTCCTTGACCAAATTATCATTGAGTAGAGTGTTGTTATGCTTCCACGTGTATGTGGGTATTCTATTGTTTATGTTGTTATTGAGGAGCACCCTTAATGAATGGTGATCTGATAGGATACAAGGAATTATTTCAATCTTCTTGTATCTGTTGAGGCCTGATTTGTGACCAATTATATGGTCAATTTTTTGAGAAGGTACCATGAGGTGTTGAGAAGAAGGTAAAAAATTCTATAGATATCTGTTAAATCCATCTGTTTCATAACTTCTGTTAGTCTCACTGTGTCC
>NW_022196896.1:24522348-24537048 GCF_008632895.1 Mastomys coucha | reverse complement strand
TCCAGTGTTTTGGGATATCCAGAACTTGCTGCAGTGGGAGTACTAGGTTCTGATGAAGCCAAGTAGTCCTGGTTTCTGTTAGTAAGATTCTTGTGTTTGCCTTTTGCCATCTCTTGCTTTTTGGTGTTAGATGTTCTTAGTGCCTCTGACTAGAGCTTGTCCTGTCCCTGCCGCCCTTCAAGTCCCCTGTGACTTGTGGGGCCTGTGCCTCCCCGCTGGCTGCTCAGGTCTTAGAAACTCACTGGAGAGAAAATGGCAGCTCTCACCTGAGTCTCTGGGTTAAGGCGCTCCCTGGAGTTAGGCCCTCTACTTGCAAGAAAGGGGCAGAGAAGGACGCTGATCCTCCTCTGTCACTTGGAAGCTGAAAGGATCCTGTCCCTGCCACCCTGTGGCTCCTCTGGGACTAGTGGGGCCTGTGCCTCCTGGCTGGCTGCTCCAGTCTCAGAAACTCACCGGAGAGAAAAAAATATGTAGTCACTTTTTAAAGTACTAAAATCAAGCTTTTAATTTGTATACTGATGGCCGATATAGATAGATAGATAGCTCAGGGTTTACAATTGCTTAAAATTTTTCCTGTTTTAGATACTGCTAATTCTCAAATTTTACAATTGTTTATGTATATACAACTTAAGTTAAGAGAAAGTTGCTGGGCAGTGGTGGTGCATGCCTTTAATCCCAGCACTTGGGAGGCAGAGGCATGCAGATTTCTGAGTTCAAGGCCAGCCTGGTCTACAGAGTGAGTTCCAGTTCACTATCAATAGAGAAATTAATTACCAAGGATTGGGAACTAGTGTCTCCATAGGCCTTAGTGTGGGAGGCGCAGCTACAGGTGCTTCTGCCCTAGTTTTGCAAGGCCAAAAACATAGATAAAAAATTGCTGTGTCTTCCCATGACCCTAGTTCCTCAGTTGACCTTGCTAACTCCTGCTGAGTATTTGAGATAGAATAGCCTCCCAGAGATTAGACTGAAGCAAGCTGTTTTCCTTCCTTTAGTGGTGGGCACCTCCTTGGTAACCTCTGTTGTGGCTGCCGGTTTTGCCAGGAGGGGCTTTAGCCCATTCTCTTCTCACCACTGCCAAATTATCCCAACAGTTTTCATTAGCAGTGGAAGCCTCCACTGAATCATTAGCTTCTTTACAGAGACAAATAACTTCCCTCACCCAAGTTGCCTTACACAATCAATGAGCACTTGATTTGCTGATGGCTGAGAAGGGAGGCACCTGTTTATTTCTGAAAGAAGAATGCTGTATTTATGTAAATGAGTCTGGCCTCATGGAAACTTGTGTCCAACAGTTACACAAACTTAAATTGGAGCTCTAGAAAAAACAATTTTCAGTCACTGCCAATAATTGGTGGAAGTCCTCCATTTTTACCCTCTTGATGCCCCTCCTTGGAACTTTAATAAGCATTTTATTGTTAGTAACTTTGGGACCTTTTGTTTTTAACAAAATTACTGACTTTATAAAACAGCAGACTGACTCCATTGCATCAAGATCCTTACAAATTTATTATCATAGACTTGATTTGGCTGATAGAGGCCTTGCCGAACCTGAGGTTGATATTCTCCTTTAGGAGCTGCATAGGATTCAGACCTGTGCATACTGGTTCTGGAAAAAATGAATCCAGTATGGGTCCAGCGTGGTCTGCGAGGCTAAGCACTGTAGGGGAAGGTCCCAAGCAGACTGTCTCTGAATTCTCTGTGAAACAAACCTGGTTTTCAAGGAGGTTGGTATCTGTTTTTTTTTTTTTTTTTTTTTTTTAAAGATTTTATAAAAGAATACTCTGCCTCCCCTCCCCAAAAGATACCAAAAGCCATGACTATGGTATATAATGGTAATTTGACCCACAGGACGAATCAGGTCAATGCTCCCTCTGCTGGTTAACACCCACTCATCCAAGGATGAGGCAACGATATGATCACCTCGGTTCTGTAAGGCCTCAATTAAAAATAATAAAAAGGGAGGAGATGCCTGGAGCCATTGTCTTAACCATGGCCTAGTGAAAAATTACTAGCTTACACATATAACCCTGAGAGAACATGTGTAGTCTAACAGTAAGAATATTTGTGGGTGTGGAGGACACTGTGACTACTGATTCCAGAGACTGAAGACTGCCAAGTGGCCTTCAGAAAGCCCCTAGCTCTTCCTTCTTCTCTTGAAGCTTCCTTTTGTTTTGTATTGTCACCCCGAGTAAAGTTTTTCAGAGCTTGATCAGACAATGGTCTTGTTCCCATTCTTCATGTCTCTTGTCCCTCTCAGTCTCTCTCCCCTGCCCTAGGTCCCTGCTGAATGTCCCGGGGGTCAGGGCATACTACTTAACAAAGTTAAATCAAGATCAGATAAGGAATTTAAATAAATTTATAACTTCTGGAGAAATAGAAACTGTCACTAAATTCTACATAAACATAAAACAAAACACAAAACAACCAAAAATGAAAAAAACAAAAACTAAAACAAAAAAAATCAGCCAAAGGGCCAGATTTTTTTATTGGTTATTTTATTTATTTACATTGAAAATGTTGTCCACTTGTTGGTTTTTCCTATGCAAACCCATTATTCCATCCCCCCTCGCCCCTGCTTCTATGAGGGTGTTCCCCCACCCACCCCTCCCACCTCACCACCCTAGCACTCTCCTATGCTGGGGCCTCCCCTACCACTGAAGCCAGATATAGCCATCCTTTGCTACATATGCAGCTGGACTCATGGGTCCCTCCATATGTACTCTTTGGTTGGTGGTTTACTCCTTGTGAAATCTGGGGGATCCAGTTAGTTGATATTATTGTTTTTCCTATGGGATTGCAATCCCTTTCAGCTCCTCAGTCCTTCCCCTAACTCTTCCATTGGGTTCTCTGAGCTCAGTCTGATGGTTGGCTGTGAGCATGTGCATCTGTATTGGTCAGGCTCTGGCAGAGCCTTTCAGGGGATAGCTATACCAGGTTTCTGTCAGCAAGTACTTCTTGGTATCAACAATAGTGTCTGGGTTTAGTTTTTGCAGATGGGATGAATCCCTAGGTGGGGCAATCTCAGGATGTCCTTTCCTTCAGTCTCTGCTCTACTCTTTGTCCCTGCATTTCATTTAGACTGGAACCATTCTGTGTTAAAATTTTTGATATGGGTGGGTGGCTCCATCTCTCAACCAAGGGCCATGCCTATCCACTGGATATGGTCTCTACAGGTTCTATCTTGCCCTGTTAGGTATTTCAGTTAATGTCATTGCCATTGGGTCCTGGCTACCCCCAACTCTCCATACCCCACTGTTTTCATGCTGAACTCTGTCAGCACTATTCTTTTCATGATTCCAGGAAATAGAAACAAGGGGAACATGGACCAACTCATTTTATGAGGCCACCATTACCCTGATACCCAAAACACATAATGATTTAACAAAGAAAGAGAATTACAGACCTATTTCCTTTATGAACATAGAAGCAAAAAAAAGTAATAAAATACTTGCAAATAGATTCAAAGAACATATAAAAAAAGATCATCCATTATAATCAGATAGTCTTCAGCCCAGAGATGCAGGGATGGTTCAATATATGAAAATCAGTAAATGTAATCCACCACATGAATAAAACAAAAAAACTACATGATCCTTTCATTAGATTCAGAACAGGACTATGACAAAAAGTCAACACCCCTTCATAATAAAATGTGTGGAGAGATTATGGATACAAGGGACATATACATGAAAAGGTATTTACAGGAAGCTAATATCCAATATCTAATTAAATGGAGAGAAACTCAAGGCAATTCTACTAAAATTAGGAACAAGACAAGGTTGTCCACTCTCTCCATATCTATTCAATATAGTACTTGAAATTTTGGCCAGAGCAGTAAGACAGCTGAAGGAGATCAAGGGGATACAAGCTGGAAAGTAACAAGTCAAGGTATCACTATTTGCAGATCAAAAATCATATGTGGATTTGTGTCTAGGTCTTCAATTCAATTTCATTGATCAATCCCTCTTGCCCACTGTCTAAAGGTAGGAGAGAAAAGAGGTAAATAGACAAGGGGATGTGGATCTGTTTAGAAGTAGTTCTTTGGGGTGATTCCAATCTCCATTGTCAGGATACCAGCGGTCCAGTTCAGTAGTGTCAGGATACCAAACATGAAGGCATGATCCAAAAGAAACAGCCAGGCCTCTGCTGAATCTGCACAAGTCGGTGGGAGCAACCAGAAGCAGTTGGGATGCCAGGAGAAGTTCTCTGCTATGGCTCTCTCAATGAAGTAAAGATCAGCAAAGATGAGAGACCAACGATGTATTGCAAGGATAGCTACGCAAGCCCCTAATCATTGTCCATTGAGTCCCATTTATACTCTTTCTCAATATCACATGTCCTTTCATGGGTCTTGCCTCAACCAAACACCACATGAGTTTTCATCACATGACACAAACAGAAATTTCCACTTTACTCACATCTTCCCTCAAAACAAGAGGCAGAGAGGAAATACTGGGGATGATGTCTTTTGAAACCTCAAAGCCCACCTTCAGTGACACACCTCTTCCAACAAGGCCACACCTTCTAATTCTTTCCAAAGGATTCCACCAGTTGAGGATCAAGTGTTCAAACATATGAGCCTATGGAGGCCATTCTAATTTAAACTACCATAAGCCTTATGTTCACACTTACTATTATGGTTTCTAAGGATTACAGTTAATCTGTTAGTCTACATAATGAAATTATAAGGTCTCTTGCTGTGAACTACCTAAAGTAGCACTGTTTGCCAAAACTATAACATAAACCATATTTATATTTATAGATTACATAGTAACCATATTAAAGAGAAAAGAGAATGAAATTAATTTTTGTAACAATTATTATTTAGTGAGCATATCTAAAATGCTAGCTTTGATAATTATAATATTTTTATGTCTTAAAAGTCTGCTGTGTATTTAAGTATTATAGCTTTATTATAGCTTCCATTTTCCCAATTTCTGGTACCTAATATCTACCTGGAATTAGTGGCTGCCCTATGGTCTGATACACTGAAGTGTGTGTATTGGACACTGAAGAGCTAGTATTACCCTCCACAGTCTGCCTTTTTGTGTCATTGTTCATTACCATATGCTACTGAATTAATGCCTAGTGAAGGGTTTCTTTAATCCATGAGACATGACTCTGGCATAACCTCAAGGCTATGGGTTCAAATTTTTATATAGTTCTTACACAGAATTGTGGAGCTTTGGATTCAACAATATGGTGACATTTTAATGCACATGCAAATATACACCCATACACACTTGCATCACATGTTTAAGTTATCAATAAATAGTTTTGATATCTTCAAAATTAGATCATAGGTAATATGCTCATCTAAAGTGGTTCTATATCTTTTACAGATTGATAAAAACTAATGAAATAAAATTGGTTAACCTTAGGTATGACTTAAGGGAGGAAGAAATAGTAGCTTTGCTGACAAAAACATTTGAATTTTTACTTCTTAATTTGCTACATTAGCAGAAAGCACTTTTGGGGCTATAACTAAAGACAGAGGTTTTAATCAGTTAAAATATCAAATTAGTGCATAAAGATAATACAGCAAATTATCTGAGGACAAATGAGTACCCACTTATAGAACTATAAAATCATACAATTAGATCTCGTGTTTACTACTCTATCTGTGTGGGTCCGAGAGAGATGTTTCTTTCTCAGACATTGGCAGTGGGGTGAGGAATTAGCTATTGGAGAATGTAGATTTAAACGATATGTTTTAATTTGCAGTATTTAAAGCATATTCATGAATGTCACTGAAAGTTATGTAAATATATTTCAGTGTAGTTGTTCAATAGGAAAAATGAGAAAACAATCAAAATGTCTATCAATATAGAATGTGCTAAATAAACCATGCTGTATTGGTGCAGTAGATAACTATATATTTCTTTATGTCTGAGACATCTCTAATATCCTTACATAAAACTCACTCTGGTATATATTGTTTATATAGAAAAATAAAATACATTGAAATAGGCTATGAAATTACAGACACTTGCTGCCCATTTTTTAAAAATATAGTTTTATTGGTGTACAGCCTCTCCATTTTTAAAAAACACAGTTCTATTTATGTGAGTTATGGCTGCTTTTATAGAAAACATTTGTTATCTGTCTCCATAGAAAAAATTCTGATGGACTCTAATTGCTATTATTTGTGTCGTATAATGTTTGTTAAGACAACATCTAAAGCAATGGAAACAATGAACTCTAGACATACCATTTTACTGTTGTAAACCCAAGAGTACTCTTGATAGTATGTTAATAAAATTCTCTGTCTTTAAGGGAGCTAAAATAAAAGTCAAGGATATATTTCTACATGCTTTTAAAAAAATTCTTTATTGCTTCACTTTTTTCCTTTTAAGTAAAAAAAAATAAATTGTTTAAAAGTTTCACACATGTATATAATGAGATATATCAAATATACCTTTCCCTCTCCTTTAACTCCTCCAATGTCCAACATTTTTTTCCTTCCAATTTCATACACAGTTCTTAGAGCTTGAAAACTTAAATGGGTACTGTCAGGAAGTGTATGGGTATAGAGCAGGCGATATATCAGGTGTTACATTCCTGAAGGAAACTTAGACATTCCCTCCCACAGTAGGCACAAATTACCAACAGTTCCTCAGTTACGGGTGGGACTTCATAAGCCCCTCCCCACCCCAGGTTGGATTTTACTTAACTTGATCTTCTGTGTGCAATGAGTTCTGTGAGTTCAAGTATGCAGTACCACTGTCACATCCAGAAAACTCTGCTTTGTGGCAGTCATCTACTACCTCTAACTCTTATAATCTTCCCCACCCCCTCCGCACCCCATCCCTTTGCTCAAGGATCCTTGAAACTTAGGAAGAAGGGTGTGTGATACAGATGTTCCATTTAGGATTAAGCGCTCCATAATCTTTTATTCCATGCTTCTTGACCAGTTATGGGCTTCTGTATTATTAATGACCATCATTGTAAAACAAAAGTTTCTCTGATGAGGGTTGAGTGATTCACTAATCTATGGGTATAAAGAAAAATACTGAAAGTTTTTGGAGCTTGATCAAAAGTTTTTGGAGCTTGATCAGACAACTGTTCACATTCTTTGTGTCTCTTGTCTCTTTCGGTCTCCCTCTCCCTTGCCCTAGGACCTTGTTGAACGCCCCACAGGTCGGTGCAAAATGGCACCCAATATGGCCTAGGCCTGGGGTCTGAGAGACCACCAGTCTCCAAAAGGACATCCTTCTCTGCATAGGATCACTGCTTTGTGGAGAAGTGAATGAAGGTGAGCAAAGTGATTGCAGCAGGTCACCTGCCTGTGAGATTGATCTGGGAAAGGACGTCTGCTGCACAGAATCATTGCTTCATGGGGAAGTGAGTGAAGATTCGCACAGTGATGATTGCTTCATAAGAGGCGGGACCAGCCAAGAGGCACAGACCTCAGAAGTGGGAGGGCAGCTGGCACAGGATCCTTTCTACCCCCATCTACACCTAGGAGGAACTGTGGATCCACAGCCATCTCTGCCCCTTCCCTGCAAGCTGAGAGCTTCTCTCCAGGGTGTGCTCTGAACCCAGGACTCAGGGGAGACAGCTGATCCACAATTCTCTGTAGCACTGGTCTTACCAGAGGAGAGCTGATCTCCCAGAAGTGCTGACACGACTTATAGATCCTCAGGAGGAACAAGCTCCAACCAGAGGCAGCAAGAACATCTAACATTAGAGATCAACAGATGGTGAAAGGCAAATGCAAGAATCTTACCAACAGAAACCAAGACTACGTGGCATCATCAGAACCTACTACCACAGCAAGTCCTGGATATCCCAAAACACCAGAAGAGCAAGAATTGGATCTAAAATCATATCTCACAATGCTGATAGAGGAACTTAAGAAGGACATGAATAACTCCCTTAAAGAAATACAGGAGAATACAGGTAAACAGGTAGAAGCCCTTAAAGACGAAACACAAAAGTCCCTTAAAGAATTAAAGGAGAACACGAGTAAACAAGTAGAAGCCCTTATGAAGAAATGCAAAAATCCCTTAAAGAATCACAGGAAAATATAACCAAACAGGTGAAGGAATTGAACAAAACCAGCCAGGACCAAAAATGGAAATAGAAACAATTAAGAAATCACAAAGAGAGACAACTCTGGAGATAGAAATCCTAGGAAAGAAGTCAGAAACCATAGATGCAAGCACCACCAACAGAATACAAGAGACAGAAGAGAGAATCTCAGGTGCAGAAGATACCATAGAAAACATTGACACAGCAGTCAAAGAAAACGCAAAATGCAAAAAGCTCCTAACCCAAAACATCCAGGAAATCCAGGACACAATGAGAAGAACAAACCTAAGGATAATAGGTAGAGAAGAGAGTGAAGACTCACAACTTAAAGGGCCAGTAAATATCTTCAACAAAATTATAGAAGAAAACTCCCCTAACCTAAAGAAAGAGATGCCCATGAACATACAAGAAGCCTATGGAACTGCAAATAGATTGGACTAGAAAAGAAACTCCTCCTGCCTATATTTTGACACAATAGTCAAAACACCAAATGCACAAAACAAAGAAAGAATATTAAAAGCAGTGATGGAAAAAAGTAAACTAACATATAAAGGCAGACCTATCAGAATTACACCAGACTTCTCACCAGAGACTATGAAAGCCAGAAGAGCCTGGGCAGATGTCATACAGACCCTAAGAAACACAAATGCCAGCCCAGGCTACTATACCCAGCAAAACTCTCAATCACATAGATGGAGAAACCAAAGTATTCCATGACAAAACCAAACTTACACAGTATCTTTCTACAAATCCAGCCCTTCAAAGGATAATAAATGGAAAACTCTAACACAAGGAGGGAAACTACATCCTAGAAAAAGCAAGAAAGTAATCTTCCAACAAAACTAAAAGAAGATAGCCACATGAACAGAATTCCAACTCTAGCAACAAAAATAAAAGGAAGCAACAATTACTTTTCCTTAATATCTATTAATATCAATGGACTCAATTCCCACTCCCCAAAAAGACATATCAGACTGGGTACATAAACAGGACTCAACATTTTGTTGCCTACAGGAAGCCCACCTCAGTGACAAAGACAGACAGTACCTCAGAATAAAAGGATGGAAAACAATTTTCCAAGAAAATGGTCCCAAGAAACAAGCTGGAGTAGCCATTTTAATATTGAGTAAAGTCGACTTTCACCCTAAAGTGATCAAAAAAGATAAGGAAAGACACTTCATACTCATCAAAGGTATGATCTATCAAGATGAACTCTCAATTCTGAACCTCTATGCTCCAAATGCAAGGGCATCTACATTCATAAAAGAAACTTTACTAAAGCTCAAAGCACACATTACACAGCACACAATAGTAGTGGGAGATTTCAATACCCCACTCTCTGCAATGGACAGATCATGGAAACAGAAACTAAACAAAGACACAGTGAGGCTAACAGAAGTTATGAAACAGATGGACTTAACAGATATCTATAGAGCACCTCATGGTACCTTCTCCAAAATTGACCAAATAATCATATAATATAATCAGACCTCAACAGATACAAGAAGATTGCATTGCTCCTCAATAACATAAACAATAGAAAGCCCATATACACGTGGAAGCTCAACAACACTCTACTCAATGATAACTTGGTCAAGGAAGAAGTGAAAGAAATTAAAGGCTGTCTAGAGTTTAATGAAAATGAAGCCACAACGTACCCAAACTTATGAGACACAATGAAAACAGTCCTAAGAGGAAAACTCATAGCTCTAAGTGCCTTGAAAAAAAAAACTGGAGGAGAGAGCATACACCAGCAATTTGACAGCACATCTGAAAGGTCTAGAACAAAAAGAAGCAAATTCACTCAAGAGGAGTCAAAGGCAGGAAATAATGAAACTCAGGGCGGTGGTGGCTCATGCCTTTAATCTTAGCACTTGGGAGGGACAGGTAGGCAGATTTATGAGTTTGAGGCCAGCCTGGTCTACAGAGTGAGTTCCAGGACAGCCAGAGCTACACAGAGAAACCCTGTCTCGAAAAACAAAAACAAACAAACAAACAAACAAAAACCCACAGGGCTGAAATCAACCAAATAGAAACAAAAAGAACTATACAAAGAATCAACCAAACCAGGAGCTAATGCTTTGAGAAAAATCAACAAATTAGATAAACCCTTAGCCAGACTAAGTAGAGGGCACAGAGACAGTATCCTAATTAACAAGATAAGAAATGAAAAGGGAGACATAAGAACAGACAATGAGGAAATCCAAAAAATCATGAGATCCTACTACAAAAACCTATACTCAACAAAACTGGAAAACCTGGATGAAATGGACAATTTTCTAGACAGATTCCAAGTACCAAAGTTAAATCAAGATCAGATCAACGATCTAAACAGTCCCATATCTGCTAATGAAATAGAAAGAGTCATTAATAGTCTCCCAACCAAAAAAAGCCCAGGACCAGATGGGTTTAGTGCAGAGTTTTATCAAACCTTCAAAGAAGACCTAATACCAATACTCCTCAAAATATTCCACAAAATAGAAAAAGAGGGCACTCTACCAAATTTGTTCTAAGAAACCACAATTACTCTTATACCTAAACTACACTAAGCCTCAACAAAGAAAGAAAACTTCAGACCAATTTCCCTTATGAATATCGATGCAAAAATAATAAAATTCTTGCAAACTGAATCCCAGTACACATCAAAACTATCATCCATTCTGATCAAGTAGGCTTCATCCCAGGGATGCAGGGATGATTGAATATAAGGAAATCCATAAATATAATCCATTATATAAAGAAACTAAAAAAACCCAAAAAACCAGAAACAACCCCACCCCCCACAATCATTTCATTAGATGCTGGGAAAGCATTGGACAAAACCCAACACCCTTTCATGAAAAAGTCTTGGAAAGATCAGGAATTCAAGGCCCATACCTAAGCATAGTAAAAGCAATATACAGCAAACCAGTAGCCAACTTCAAACTAAATGGAGAGAAACTTGAAGCAATACCACTAAAATCAGGGACTTGACAAGGCTGCCCAATCTCTCCCTACCTATTCAATATAGTACTTGAAGTCCTAGCCAGAGCAATTAGATAATAAAAGGAGATCATAGGGATACGAATTGGAAAGGAAGAAATCAAGATATCAGTATTTTCAGATGATATGATAGTATACTTAAGTGACCCAAAAATTCCAACAGAGAGCTCCTAATCCTGATAAACAACTTCAGCAAAGTGTCTGGATATAAAATTAACTCAAGAAAATCAGTGGCCGCCTTCTACATAAGGGATAAGAAGGCTGAGAAAGAAATTAGGGAAACAACACCCTTCAAAATAGCCACAAATAATATTCAATACCTTGGTGTGACTAACTAAGCAAGTGAAAATTCTGTATGACAAAAACTTCAAGTCTCTGAAGAAGCAAATTGAAGAAGATCTCAGAAGATGGAAAGATCTCCCATGCTCATGGATTGGCAGGATTAATATAGTAAAAATAGCCGTCTTGCTGAAAGCAATCTACAGATTCAATGCAATCCCCATCAAAATTCCAACTCAATTCTTCACAGACTTAGAAAGATCAATTTGCAAATTCATGTGGAATAACAAAAAACCTAGGATAGTGAAAACTATTCTCAACAATAAAAGAACCTCTTGTGGAATCACCTTCCCTGACCTCAAGCTGTACTACAGAGCAATTGTGATAAAAACTGCATGGTATTGGTACAGTGACAGGCAGGTAGATCAATGGAATAGAATTGAAGACCCAGAAATGAACCTACACACCTATGGCTACTTGATCTTTGACAAAGGAGCTAAAACAATCCAGTGGAAAAAAGGACAACATTTTCAACAAATAGTGCTGACCCAACTGGTGGTTTGCATGTAGAAGGCGGCAAATTGATTCATTCCTATCTCCTTGTACAAAGCTCAAGTCCAAGTGGATCAAGGACCTCCACATTAAACCAGATACACTCAAACTAATAGAAAAGAAAGTGGGGAAGAGCCTGGAGCACATGGACCCAGGGGAAAATTTCCTGAACAGAACACCAATAACTTATGCTCTAAGATCAAAAATTGGCAAATCGGACCTTATAAAATTATAAAACTTCTATAAGGCAAAGGACACTGTCAACAGGGCAAAATGGCAACCAAAAAATTGGGAAAAGATCTTTATCAATCCTATATATGATAGAGGGCTAATACCAATATATACAAAGAACTCAAGAAGTTGGACTCCAGAGAAACAAATAACCTTTGGGGTGGAGATCTAAACAAAGAATTCTCAACTGAGGAATACTGAATGGCTGAGAAGCACCTAAAGAAATGTTCAACATCCTTAGTCATCAGAGAAATGCAAATCAAAACAACCCTGAGATTCCACCTTACACCAGTCAGAATGGCTAGAATAAACAACTCAGGTGACAGCAGATGCTGAAGAGGTTGTGGAGAAAGAGGAAGACTCCTTCATTGCTGGTGGGATTGCAAGCTGGTACAACCATTCTAGAAATAAGTTTAGTGGTTCCTCCAGAAATTGGACATAGTACTACCAGAGGACCCAGCTATACTACTCCTGGGCATATACCCAGAAGATGGTCCAACATGTAATAAGGACACATGCTCCACGATGTTCATAGCAGCCTTATTTATAATAGCCAGAAACTGGGAAGAACCCAGATGTCCCTCAACAGAGGAATGGTTACAGAAAATGTGGTACATCTACACAATGGAGCACTACACATCTATTGAAAATAATGAATTTGTGAAATTCTTAGGGAAATGGATGGATCTGGAGAGAATTATCCTGAGGGAGGTAACTCAATCACAAAAGAACCTTTTGTGGAGTCACAAAAGGTCTGGGATGGTGATTCCACCAGAGGTTCCTTTATTGTTGAGAATAGTTTTGGCTATCCTGGGTTTTTTGTTATTCCAAATGAATTTGCAAATTGATCTTTCTAAGTCTGTGAAGAATTGAGCTGGAATTTTGGTGGGGATTGCATTGAATCTGTAGGTTGCTTTCAACAAGATGGCCATTTTTATTATATTAATCCTGCCAATCTATGAGCATGGGAGATCTTTCCATCTTATGTGATCTTCTTCAATTTGCTTCTTCAGAGACTTGAAGTTTTTGTCAAACAGATCTTTTACTTGCTTAGTTAGAGTCACACCAAGGTATTTTATATTATTTGTGACTATTGGGAAGGGTGGTGTTTCCCTAATTTCTTTCTCAGCCTGTTTATCCTTTGTGTAGAGGAAGGCCACTGATTAGCTTAAGTTAATTTTATATCCAGCTACTTTGCTGAAGTTGTTTATCAGGTTTAAGAGCTCTCTGGTGGAATTTTTGGGGTCAGTTAAGTATACTATCATATCATCTGCAAATACTGATATTTTGACTTCTTCCTTTCCAATTTGTATCCCTTTGATCTCCTTTTGTTGTCTAATTGCTCTGGCTAGGACTTCAAGTACAATATTGAATAGGTAGGGAGAGAGTGGGCAGCCTTGTCTAGTCCCTGATTTTAGTGGGATTGCTTCAAGTTTCTCTCCATTTAGTTTGAAGTTGGCTACTGGTTTGCTGTATATTGCTTTTACTATGTTTAAGTATGGGCCTTGAATTCCTGATCTTTCCAAGACTTTTATCTGTAAGCCTGTGTTAGCACTTCTGGGAGATTAGCTCTCCTCAGGTAAGACCTGTATGCAGTGGGCTGTGGATCAGTTGTCCCTCCTAAGTCCTGGGGTCAGAACAACCCTGGAGACAGGCTCTCCACTTGCAGGGAAGAGTCCAAGAGGGCTGTGAATCTGCAGAACGTACTCCTAGGTGAAGAGGGAGGTGGAAAGGATCCTGCTCCAGCTGCCCTGTGGATTCTTTTCCTGTAATTCTTTAAGGGATTTTTGTGTTTCCTCTTTAAGGGCTTCTACCTGTTTACCTGTGTTTTCCTGTATTTCTTAAAGGAGTTATTTATGTCCTTCCTAAAATCCTCTATCAGCCTCATGAGATGTGAATTTAAATCCATATTGTGCTTTTCTGGTATGTTGGGTTATCCAGGACTTGCTGTGGTGCGATAACTGGGTTCTGATAATGCCAAGTAGTCTTGGTTTCTGTTGTTAAGATTCTTGCCTTTGCCTTTCACCATCCGGTGTTAGATGTTCTTGCCATCTCTGACTGGAGCTTGTTTTATCTGTGGGTCCGTAAGCCTGTGTTGTGGGACAGCATGCAGAGGACTCTGGAACAGCTCAAGCTCTGGGTGCAGATGGCGATGGGAAAGATCTTGTCCCAGCTGCTCCACTGTTCTTCAGCCCTGTGTGCTCCTTGATGCCCTGCTCTAGATAGTTATTGGAGAGAAAGTGGCTATCTCACCTCCGAGCCATGGAGTTAAAGCACTCCTGGGAGAACAGGTCTCTCCGGACAGGACCTGTGCAGTGTGGGTCGTGGAACAGCTTCAGCTCGCAGGTTGGCTATTTTTCTTTATCCTAGCTAGTTCCCCAGTAACAGCACAGAGCGACCAAGATTTATTTAATCAAGCTTTACTGCAATGCCTGAACAGTCATTTTTCTATTTTAATCCTCTAAACTAATCTGGCTACCTCCCAGCCAAAATTCCTAAGATACTTGCATTTTAGTATTGGTCTGGGCCTCTGGGGTTCAGATGTGTTTTCTTATGATGTCTCCTTTTGCTTTCCTCATGGCTCAATGTGAATTACTTCTCTCTCTCTCTCTCTCTCTCTCT
>NW_022196896.1:24493124-24522338 GCF_008632895.1 Mastomys coucha | reverse complement strand
TCCATCGCTCCCTCCCTCCCCCCTCCATCCCTCCCTCCCCTGGCTGGCATAACCTCCTGCCCTATTCTCTTTTCTGTTCAGCCATTGGCTGGTCAGCTTTTTATTGAAAAGGTAGAAAATAAATGGTAAGCATTGTTTATACAAACTTGAGGCAGGAGATTCTTTTTTTTTTAATTTATTTTTTCCTTTTTTAAAAATTTGATATTTTCTTTATTTACATGTCATATTTCCCAGTTTCCCCTCCAAAAAACCAAAACAAAACAAAAAACAAAAAACAATAATAAGAACAAACCCCTGTTCCCTCCCTCCTCCCCCTGCTTGCCACCCCACCCTCTCCTGCTTACTGGCTCTGGCATTCCCCTACACTGGGGCACAGAACCTTCACAGGGCCAAGGGCCTCTCCTCCCGTTGATGAACAACTTGACCATCCTCTGCTATACATATCCTGCTGGAGCAATCAGTCCTACCATGTGCACTCCTTGGTTGGTGGTTTAGTCGAGGCAGGAGATTCTTGACATAGCTTTACAATGTTGTGTTCAGACTGAAACAAGATATGAGGGTAGAGAAGCAGAGAAATCAGCATTTGAATAAGACAAGGATAATCTTTACACAGTACACAAAACAATTATGTGTACAGACCACCATACTAGTTAGGTTTACTCGGTTCACATTCCTGCCTGTGGAATGGTTTAGACTTAGACAATCATCATTTTGTGTGTGTGTGTGTGTGTGTGTGTGTGTGTGTGTGTGTGTAGCCTCTATAATAGTACTGAGTATAACATGTGTGGCAACTCTGGATTAAATACGACAACTCCCTTGATGTGGCTGTTTTGTGAAGTGACTAAGCTAGGCTGTCTTCTCACCAAAGGGTAAGCAGTCCTCTTCTTTCTCTTCTTCTAACTGCCCAGGTCTAGCCAGCCACACACTGTTTTTGTTTTTTGGTTTTTTTTGTTTTTTTTTTTTTTTTTTTTTTTTTTTTTTTTTTTTTTTTTTTTTTTTAGAGACAGGGTTTCTCTGTGTAGCCCTGGCTATCCTGGAACTCACTCTGTAGACCAGGCTGGCCTTGAACTCAGAAATCTGCCTGCCTCTGCCTCCCAAGTGCTGGGATTAAAGGCGTGTGCCACCACTGCCTAGCACACACTCTGAATTTCATACTAATTGTTCTGATACAATGACCTGGAAAACTTTTCTTCTTAACTTAAATAACAACAGCAGTGATAATGGTAGCCACAACAATGAGCATGGACAGATAGGAGAATAATGGACAGAAGACGATGATGATGATAAAGATGACTATGATAACGAGAACAACAATAAAAATCCCCTTTTATAAAACTTGGATCTTTACTAAAAAAAAAAATAGTTACATTTATCTCCTTGACACCTTTCTTTTTACTTCCGTTTTTGTATTGACTAATTCCTTGCTCAGTGGTTTCCTGGTTGATCTGATAATCTGGTCTCCATGTGTCTCATTCCAGAACCTCTTAATATTCCCCTTTTAAGTGCTTAGCGATGTCTGTTTAAAACCATACCACATCAAAGAACACACATAAACCTTCGTACTCCCAGACACAGTCCTTGTGTATCTGAGGGTGTCTTCTTTGGTAATGACAGTAGTCAATCTTCCCCAGCATAAGCTCCCATGACCCCTGTGAAGCTAGCCATGCTGCTCTTTCATGCTTAGTTCTGCTTCAAGCTGCTCCTGACTCAAATGAACCCAGCACTTGCTACTCAGGAAACACCTCGCATTCTACCACATTTGTCTCTGGCTCTGTGGAGGGATCAGTACCTTCTCATCTTCAATGCTCGACATTTTATCCTTGAATCTCTCCGTGTTTATTGTAGTTAAGCGATTCATTCTTGTGTTCGACTTACTCCTTGATCACAAATTGCACCTCAGTTATTTCTAACACCATATGCTTTGAACAGCAGGAAGCACAGGATGATTCTACACAAGAGGAGATAGAACGTTCTGGTCCTTAAGAGTTTAAAGTTGGGTTTTTTAAGTGTTGAGAAGATTATGGCAATAAATTCCCTCCATAGTGAATAGTTACTAAGTATCCCCCATGTACCAG
This sequence comes from Mastomys coucha, assembly GCF_008632895.1. Lineage (NCBI taxonomy): Eukaryota > Metazoa > Chordata > Mammalia > Rodentia > Muridae > Mastomys > Mastomys coucha. The sequence goes on along the minus strand of NW_022196896.1, from coordinate 24,520,263 downwards.
ATCTGACTTGATGCTTGGCATGCATTACTTTTATTTTTAGTGATAAGATACAGGCAGGGAATGCTAGGTGATTATAGGCAGCTCTTCTAACTCTAGAAAATTACCAAAGCACAGGTGGTGGTGGTGCATACTTTTAATCCCAGCACTTGGGAGGCAGAGGCAGATGGATTTCTGAGTTCTGGTCTACAGAGTGAGTTCCAGGACAGCCAAAGATATACCGAGAAACTCTGTCTTGAAAAAAAAGAAAAAGAAAATTACCAAAGCAAAAAATAGAGCCAGATGAAAGAAGCCAAGAGAGCTTGTGTCAGGGTGGACAACTTCCTGTCCTCTCTCTAATGATTTGCCTGAGACCCACAGACACCCAAATCTGAGCCACTCAGTCTAAGTATGAATTCATGTGAGGTCAGCTACCTAAGATGAGGATTATTCCCCTTATCCTAATTCAATAGATTAGGAAATAAAAGCAAATTTGTTATCTAAGCTGATTAAACAGAAAGGCTCATACCCGGTACTTGGCCTTAGATTTGAACCCAGGTGGTCTAAGCTCAAAGTATAGGTTCTTAAATAGTACTTTGTTCTCTATGGCATTCAATAAGGCCCCTGAATTCTCCCTCAGTTTTTAAATAACTAGTGTAGAAATCTGTTCTTTTAAAGGCAAATTCATTGAAAACTAAAGACTCTTTTCATAGCCAGGGGGCAGCAAATGATTGGTTTTGAACAGTAACAATTTTATAGGATGACTTAAAAAAAAAAAAACAAAAAACAAAAAATCCTATGACCTGTTTAATTATAGTAAATAATGTTCCCAAGTAAGATTCAACATACACCTTCCTTATTCTTCTTTCATGCTAACATGAACATTTCAAACTATTGCTTTACAGTATTATTTACTGTAAACAATAGTTTTATTATTTACAGTAATAAATTTACATATCATTTCAATATGAATTTTTATCTAAAGATAACATTATTGATATCTTTCCACTTTGATTTAATACATCTTAAGATGTTGGGATGTGTACATTCTTTTATTTCTACTTTACTTTTTCAAATTATACTCTCATTGTTTTCCTTTTTAAAAATATATCTTGATTACAGTTTCCATTTCCAGTTCCTCCCTCCCCTCCCCTCTGGATTCACTCCTTTTTTGTCTGTCATTAGAAAAGAACATGTTTCTAAGAGAACAACTGAACATAACAAAATAAGATATAAACAAAGTAAAACAAAACCCTCAGGAGCATGTCGGACAAGCACTCCAACAGAAGGAAATGAGCCTAAGAGAAGTCACAAGAATTATTTTTAAATTTCAGGAACTTTTGGTTAGCATGCAAGGTAATGATTTTCATTTGGCCATATCCTTGCAGCTATGCCCATTATCTTTCCTGTTCCTCCTCCTCCCCCCACTGAATCCTGCCCTCCCTCTAATTACTCTGCTTTCATGCTGTAGACACGTACATGTGCTCATGTGTGCCTTTATTCCCTCAGTGTCCTTCCCCTCTCTTCTTTCTCCATGATTCTTCTCTTTAAATCTCTTCTTCCTCAGTTTCCAACTTTTACATCTTATATCATTTTAGAAATCTATCTATCTATCTATCTATCTATCTATCTATCTACATATATATATATGTATATATATAGTAATCAGAGATAGAAAAAGGAATAAAATTGATGTGCATTTATGTTTTTATATATTCCATTTTTATTCTTCAGAACCTTTATACATGTATATAATAAAGTATGGCTATATAAACTCTCCAGCCCATTCTCTCTTCAGCTCCTCCTGTAGCCTCCCGCTGCTGTCATAAGTTTGTATTTTCTTTTCTTTGACTGATAGCCCAATAAGTCCAGTTAGTGCTGCCAATATATGTGTGGATATGGGCCCATCTCCTGAAGCATGGGAAATCTACCAGAAGGCCCATACTTAAAGAACAAGTCTCCCTTCTTAGCAGTACCAACTGCAACTAGCTCTTCAGTGAGAAGTGGGGACAGTGATCATCTCCTCCATCTTTGCTAATGTTTTACCCAGCCTGCCGAACCTTCCGTGGCACCATACTATATTGCCTTTTCTTCTGAAGCAGTATGAAATTGTGTTTCTATCTTTCTTCTCATTGAAACAAACCATACAGGTGTGTGTGTGTATGCACGTGCACATACATACACACACATGCACATACACATGCATACACCACACACACACACACACACACACACACACACACGCTTAGGTAAACTGAATAGTAAGTCACTTTACTAGATTACAAGCTCTGAACTTACTCATCTTTGGAGCCTCTGCACACTTGTCTTGTCATGGTCAGTTCCTGTCTCTGGCCTTTGCATATGCTCTTTGCTAGGAGTGATTTACTCTGCTATCTGAATGACTAACTCTCTCCCTTGTGTGGGTTTTTCACTCAAAAATCACATTCTCAGTGTCGGAAAGCCTCCAGGCTCATATCATTTTAGATTTCCTTTCCTGGAATTTTTTTTTTCTTAGCACAAAATACATGTAGCATTGTGCAGTTTTTACTCATCGTCATTATTATTTGTTTAGATTCCAAGTTACCCTAGGACAGAGATTTTTGCCAGTTCTGTTTGCATCCCTGTCCACAGCACTTAGTATGAAGTAGGAGATCAATCCATGATTAAGGAATAAATAAATAGATAGCAGCCTTAAATAAACACAGCAGAAATGAGCCATGGTGTACAGGCATTGGATTTGAGCCTAGAACTAATGTCAAGGGAGATGAATGGGTTTCCCCCAACATACGTTTTTGAAAAGGCACTAGCAAAATTAGCTCGTGTTTATCCAGATCTGTTGAGTTTATAAAAAGTCAACCAATTGTTCACTGGCATTAGCAAGCTTGTATGTAAGAGTCCTCCTATGAACATTTCCAATCTGCTTCTACACATCAGAGGGCCTTTGACTCCTTAGCCGCCAGAAGGGTGATTATACTTCAGAGACATCTGCTCAGCTCCTCATGGCTGTTTCCTCCTGTGGTGTGTACAATTGTGTCCGTTGCTACGTATTTGTTTACATGGTGTGGCATATGGCATTGGTCAGTTCTGGCCATAGCCATGTTCTGAAGATTTTTACTAGCACTAGGCCAGACTATGTGGTGTTTGCCATTGAAAATTAGATTTCTTTTCTAAGAACTGAGTACTGAACACGTTGACAGGAGGAGTTTTGAACAAAGACGTTCAGATTCTCATCCTGCTGAAAAATTGGGCGTTCCAAAGAGACTTAGTGAGCTAAGCACTAAAGTGCTGTCTCTTAAGAAAAGCAAGCTCAGAATTGGACAAATTTGGGAAACTTGATGCTTGGGACAAAATTGGGAAAATGTTGGGTCTTGTGGTAGAATTTATGAAAATACAAAGTAATTTCAGTTTCAATATGTTTGAGTGTAAATGTTTTCAGGGAAGTCTTACTTTTGCAAAGTTTTTCATTTTGTTTTCAAGCGAAGAAAAGTACCTAAGAGCAATACAAATACTCTATAAAAAGTGCATGACTTTGCTTCTAGGGCAAGAAGACTATTTGATAATTCTGATTATTTTATTCAATCAAATTTTCCCAGCTTTAATCAGAGTTATGGGTATTGTTAAATAAAATAGGAACCTGGACTTCCTTGTAAGGAGAGTCTTTAATTTGAAAGGGTTATCTAAGAGGGGAGGCAGATTTTGCAATAGAGAAGATGCTGTGATCGCAGGACTGAGGGATCTCAGGAACTGGAGAGAAGGTATTTCCTTTCTAAGAGATGCACTGGCTTGGGGATGTGGGATACAGTAGAGGTGCTTAGGGCAGTGGAAGCAGTGGAGAGCTGAGCCAGAGGGTGATTGTCAGTCATTTTGTTTGATCAACAGGAAATAGAGATTGATTTAATCACCTACCAAGCAAAGATTGGCAACACAGAGGGTCCGTGCCGGAGCGGAAGTAAACAAGGAGCAAAGGACCGTACAGAAGGTGGTTCCTCACTGCAAGCCGAGGTACAGACCACAGAAAGTAACAGGGAGGTTCCCTTAATCCTTTGTGTCTTCCAATGTAGAGCTCAGGTAAAATTTGCTCACTTCGAAACCTAGAATGGATTTGGAAAACACCCTGGCCTTTTTGCTTACAAAGGGATTAAAGTAACAATATGATGGCATTTTGACATTTGAAATTTGCTCTTCAGGATTTGTGTGTGTGTTAATGTAAATTATTAAAAAAGCAAACATGAACATGAACGGGAGTCTTTGGAGAGAGCAGTCAGAGATGCCTTTTGCTGCTGGGTTGAACGGTAGCCGCCGCGCAGGGGCACTCCAAAGTTAAGGGCAAGAGGAAAGACATCTTTGAACCAAAATCTTTGAACAAAAGAAATCTTTTGTCAACAAAAATTAATATTCAGATGGTCTTTCTTAAAGGCAAGCACCCAGGTCACCTTAAGCTATTTGCTTCCCAGAAAATGACACTTTTGAGAAAATTCTTCTAAATGAAGGACAAAGATAAGACAAGGGAGTTGAAAGACACACAAAGAATTAAGACAAAGCATCAGGTGTTTCATTTTTATATTGTACTAAAAGGATCAGAAAGCATGTTCATGATGCATCAGATTTTTTGTTTGTTTTGATTTGGAAACAAGTAACACTGAAAAGAGTGGTGTCGAGAGAATTGTTGATTTGATTTCTCCCTTTAGCTGTATATTTATACTCATGTCGGATTTCCCCTAAAATATCTTCCTAAATGAAAACATATAATTTTATTAAAATTTCTGAAACTCTTAGACACATCAAAATCAAAAGTGGACTGGGGAGACGCAACCTTTGGAGGAGTGTGGGCAACTTCATTCCTACTGAGTGAGAACAATCCCTGAGGAAAACTAGAAACAATGTGATCATCCAAATGTTCCTAAATTTAGCTTCCTCTTCTCTTAAAGACAAGCAGGTGAGACTTAAAAGAGTCAGCGTAGCCACATTCATTTTTATCTTCTCAACACCATTAATTCCTCGACTTATGAAGGAATAAATGCCAAGTTACCAATGTTGGTGAGAAGTTCTCTTACAGGGTTGCTTCCACATCTGAGGCCGGCCAGCTACAAAACCTGCGGAAAACATGAAGTAGCTGACACGGGAGACTTCAGTGTTCAGGGAAACAATGGCTGTTGCTGGTGACACCAGGCTGCCAAGCATCCTGCCTTTCTTTTTCTCTTCCCTTTCTGTAGAGGACTGAGGTAAGGAGCCTGGTTCCCAGCCTCAGCTCAGGTCTTCCCAGGGCACAGGGCAAAGAACGGTTTCCATTGACATTTCATTTCCGGACAGTAGATGGCGCTGTCTGTCTGTCAAAAGAGTCTTCCTCCGCGGTTTTGTTTATCAAATTCTGTGCTGACCCACCTCCGACTTAGGTAGGTTTGATTTTTACTTGTTTGTAATCACATATTATAGGCAGCAATTTCACAGATTTATGTAAAATACCCAAACAAAGCTTCCCCAGTTTGGGTATTTCTGTTTTCTTTTTTCTTTTTCTCTTTCTGATTTTGATGCCATTGGTGGGGAAAACTCTCTTTCTGTCTTAAAGATTTTCCTTAAATCATGCCATCCTCTGTGAGGCATTGAGAAAGAAGCTGCCTTCTGGAAAGGGATTTTAAAGAAAATGTATAAATGACAAATATCTTGTAGCTAAACTTTGGTAGTTTTTTTTTCAAAGAAACTTTTAAAATTGTATAATCCATTTGATTTTTATGCCTTTGAATATCTCAATTTCCCTTTAAGCCAGAAGATATCCTTTAATCTTAAAAAAGTGAGCTAAGAATTGGTTTTCTGGAGACAGTTTGCTATGCTCTCTAGTGCTGTCCCAATAACCCAAAGGGAGCATTATACAGCAGATACACACATTTCCATAACAAGCAAAACGTACTGCCCTCAGAAATGTTTGCGTGCCTTGTGCAAAAATGTCAAAGGCAGGGGATGTGGAGATGGCTCAGTTAGTAAAGTGCTTGCTGTACCAGCAGGAGGGTAGGCATGATTCCCAGAGCCCATGAAGAGGTGGTAAACGCGGAGGTGTGCATCTCAGATCTCCACCGGAGGCAGACACTGGAGGTTCACCAGAGAAACTGGAGGGTTTCTCTGGCCTGCCAGTCTAGCCAAATTGATGAGCTTCGGGACCAGTGAGAGACCTTGTTTCAAAAATTAAGGTGAAGAGGTAGCAAGATGGTTTAGTGGGTGAAGCACTTGCTTGCCATGCACGCTTGACAATCCAAGTTTGTTTTTCAGGTGCCCATGTAAAGGTGGAAAGAGAACAACTTCACCATGTTCTTCTTTGACCTCATACATAAGCCACAGCACATGCCCTCCTCTGACCCCCAGTGACTAAGGAAAACATCTGACATTAACTTTTGACTTCCACACTCACATTCATACATACATGTGCATACACACTTATAGACACAAACACACAATGCACACATACAGTACTTCACATAAACAAAAAATTTCAATGATGCCCTTCTTGGGAAGTGTTTTTAGGAATTTTCATGAAAACAAATTATGGAGAATTTGAAGAAAAATGACCACCCATAAATTCATATTATTTTTGCAGCTCTGATGACTTGTGCTCCCCAAATACAATTACATTTATTTCACTAAATGTAGGTTTACAAATACAAGCTCTCTTTTGTGGAATGGAACAAGGATGGTATTTGACCAAATGTTATATAAAGCCAAATCCTTAGAGGTATAAGTTGGCACAAAGATAGCTTCAATCAAAGGTTTCTAAATCCACATTTACCTCAAAATCATGAATCAGATAAGCTTTTCTAAGAAAAGTCTTCTATTTGAAAAACAATCAGCTAATTCTTGGTGCTGTTTTTAAAGAGGCTAACCTACATGCATTTTATGAGATAAGTTAGATTTTAATGAGTAATTAGAATTAAAAACACTTAATGATTGCTGATGCATTCTCTGACCTGGTGGTCTTGAAGAAAGTATAACCTCTGGTGGCATTCGCAGCAGGGGGTCAGTCCGTGTCTCCATCTCATTCTCCAATTACCTGAATGTCACAGTGCCAGAGCTCAGATCCCTCTGACCTGGTGATGGATCTGTGGAGCTGTCAATCCCAGATTTACTGTTTCATTTGGGAATGAAGCCTTGCAGATCTTTTGTGCCTGGCAGAATCTGTTCATTGGAGGCAAAATACAGGCCTACACTTCAGACACCTGTAAGTATGAGGTTGTTCAAGCTCTTTTTGTTCTGAATAAGGTTCAAACTTCAAAATGACAACACTAATTTATGTATTTTATCCTAACACTGTATTTTGCTGTCTGGCAACAACCATAGCTAAATCCATGGTTTAGACTTCAAACTATAGTGAGAAATAATGTTCATGAGCCAGAATACACAAAGCAGCAGCTAAAGTATCCTGCAACACGTTAGAAGGAGCATCACAAACACATTGCCAAATTATTAATTTTGTAGAGGGAAGGCTTTGCAGCAAGTCTTCTCGCAGAACCTCAACTGCATGCCTTGAAGATTTCCCCAATTTGCATCACACGCGGCGGCTGCTCTGTATGTCCAAGACATCGTGACTCTTGCTAATCCATGCTTCAGCTGCTTTGTAACTTAGACCTCCATAAGGAAGAGCTCAGAACAATTCCTTGAAGCCAGATTCTATTTTTTTCTACCAAGGAACAAGACAGAGAAATGCAGTGTTTTACATAATGTTTTCCACTTCTTCCAGTTCTCCTTCTCTATGCTTCTCATAAGTAATCATTCTTAGACAGAGTGGCTTGGCTCATATGCTCTGTCTCCATTCCCAACCTTCCAGACATATACTATCACCCTTTCTCTAAAATCTTTTCATCTCTGTGTTTTCCATAAAAGTGGGTGGCCATTTGAAATTCTCTCCCTTCTATTTTTTTTAAGTTATAGATACTAAATTCCTCTCCTAACATGTTTCCTTTGTATCTTTAAAATACATGCTATGTCTTTTCTATGGAAAAAAATCTATCTATTTATCTATCTATCTATCTATCTATCTTCCAACCATCTATCTATCATCCATCCTTCTATCTATTCATCCATCATCATCTGTCTGTTCATCTCTGTCCATCCATCCATCTGTCTGTCTGTCTATGGATGGATGATATAAGCATAAAAGAGTGACTATGCTATGTGAGTAATGAGGCCAGAGTATGATGGAAGGCAGGCAGGAGGAGGAGGGACTAGGGTAACAAACATGACAAATGTATTCTATGCATAAAAATGCCAAAGTGGGGCCTGGGTAGGTGGAAAGTCAGAAAAGTGTTCACAAGCATAAGAGCTTGATCCCAAGAATTCATGAGATGTGTGGTAACATGTGACACATGCTTGTAACCACAGAGCTGAGAGGGGAGGCAGGGGGCTTCCAGGGTCTGGGATGGGTACTGTTGAGCAGCCAGGGTAGCCAAATCAGTAAGTTCTGGGTTCAGTGAGAGGCCCTGCCACAAGACAGCAGGTGAAGAGCAGTCAAGGAAGACTTCTGATATTGAATAGTGGTCTCCTCCCCAGGCCCACACTCATACACGCACTCTTACACATAAGACGTGTATACAGAAATAAATGGCATAATGTAACACATTCTTCTGCATGCTAACTAAAATGTGAATGAAAACATTATTAAATAGACAGCAGTAGCAACTACAAAACCCAAGCCAAACTGTCTAAATGACAAAAAGTGCTTTCTTCTTATATTAGATTTTACAGACCAGCTCCAGTCTATCTACAGGTCATTTTAGCTTTGCCTTGTCCAGAACAACAGGTTTTAGACCCTATTGGTACAAAGAGCAAATGGATAGCGTAGAGAGATTTTAGAAGCCCAGTTCCAGCTGCTGTGACAGAATCGCTTTCTTGGGAAGACACCTCTTTGCTCTTCCTGCCTCTTCCGATGTTCATTCAACTGATTTGCTTCTCTTTAAACAATCCTTGCCACAGATTCTCCTCCAGACTCAACATGTCCTTTGCTCCAGTGGCAGGGCCAACTGTCTGTTTCCCCAAAGCAAGCACTTGGCCATTTCTCTGTTAGACACTGTCAGTTCACCTTCTTACCTTCTGAGTACTTCAGAACCGACTCCTCTGATACACATCCTGTAGCTTTCCTTGTGTTCTTGCCTTGATCTCATGGGACCAAATGCTGTGTCTCCAAGAGTTTCAAACTCCCTCAGGCTGAGGAGAGCATTGGTCATCTTGTGCCAATCACTTCTCATGTTTGTATTGCCACTCTTGATGTATTCGGCATCTCTCCAGGTTTGAGATCATTGTTACACGCATAAGACTACAGCCCACGTTCATCTGGAGACTTCCTTCTGTATAGAGAAAGATTGTATTCTACTTGAGCATTGCTTCTTCTTATTGGCTTTTATTTACTGATGATGAAATTTATTTGTCAGGAGATTCACTTATGTAAGCGTACAGACCAATGCCATTCAGTATATCTAGCGAGCTGTGTAATGTTTGCTAAAATCTAGGTTTAGAATATTTCCACTCTCCGCCAAAGCATCCTTGAGCTCATTTTAATTACTTTTCTGTTGGCTGACAGTTAACAAATCAATGTTTTAAAGCAGCAAATGGAACATCTCCATCCAATATTAGGACTATTTTTTTGAGCTGTGGTCTTGTTATGTTAAGGCTGGCCTCAAACCGTTGATTGCCTTGCCTCTAACAAGATTATAGGGATATGCCATCATACCCAGCCAATAGCATGGATACCAATGCTGTAGAATGCTGTGTCAACCAATTTTTGATGGTTTTGATATCCATATTTTAATCCCCTATACATTTTTTCAGAACTCATTAATAGGTAAAGCTATTTGATTGGACATTTTCACTTCAGAAATTCAATGGTCAAACTCCTATATAGAAGAACATTTCTCATGTAATTGCAGACCCTATATTTTTGTTGTTGACAAGGAACTTTTCAGTAGGACAAGGTCTTCAGCCATCATGACCAAACAGATAACTCTATTCAGTATTTATTACCCTACTAAAACAATACTTTGATAAAAGACATTTGCCATTTTCTTTAAGATTCTTAAATTTTTGTGTGTGGATATTTTCTTATATCTTTATCGACTGATTTATGCATTGGTAGGAAGGGAACAAAGAGCTTGAAGTGAGCATCAACTTCATGCCTAGCTATGTGGCTATCTCCAAAGTGCAGTTTCATACATAATTAAAACATTCTAGTGCTCAGGTGACCCTGGTTTGGCAACTTAAGGACAAGGGTTTGTAGATGGCGAACCAGGAATGCCTGCTTCTCAGCATGCTAGACATGTCTGTTACTTCCTGCACTCTGCTCAGCCCCCCACTCACTTCTTATCAGTCTTCCCACACATTTGATGTTCTAATGACACTGCCTCACTGGATTTTTCTCCCCAAGCTGTTTGGTTTTCTTTCAGTGCATAATTTTTCTTTGCATGCATAGTTTTGATGATTTATTTTCCTTTGCAAGGCTTAGGTATCTTTTCCAGAAAGCTTTTCCCTGAGCACTGATTAGCTGAAGGGTGCTTCCCCTTTTGTGCTCCTGTATGAGTACACACATACACACACACACACACACACACACACACACACACACACACACACACGCATACGCACACACACACACGCATACGCACACACACACACGCATACGCACGCACACACACACACACACACACACACACACACACACACACACACACAGCTTTACTACTATTGCTCTCCTTACAAAGTTACTAGCATTCAATCCTGGGGGCTCACTCTCTTCATTTACTTCCAACATGTCAGTCATGAATTTGGGTGGACATTATCCTTTGGCATAAATACATTGACAGTAGTGATAATGCCTGGATCATCTCTGGATTCTCAGTGTCTTATAGATAGGATATTTTAAAAGAAATTATTTATCTTTTATTTTATATGCATGAATATTTAACCTGCATGTATGTACCTGTACCACATGCATGCATGGTTCCTGCAGAAGTCATAAGAGGGTATCAGATCCTCTAAAAATGGAGTTACAGATGGTGTGAGCCATCATGTAATTGCTGTTAATCAAACTCTTAGCTGCAGAGTCACCTCTTCAGTCCCTGTAACAGATATTGCCTACTGGGTTTCTGATATCCTGAACTGAACTTTGCTGAATCAGCATCTTTCCTTGGTTTCTGAAGCATATCTGGATTTTTTTTTTTGTCTCTGTGTGTGCATTTCTGCTGAACTTTCTGTCACCTCAGTTTTGTCACTCTCAATGGTAATCAACACCTTTCTAGCCCTATTAGACTGAGTTCCCACTGTAGCAAGAATGATGCAAATCTCTATAATATTAAGTTCCTCATACAGCGGGAATAGCACATGATGTCAGCTCATTGGAAATGACTGCCTATTGCAAATGCCTGTTTTGGTTGTATTTAGAAGTGATTTGGGGGCAAAATTGACCATGAAGTGAGCAAGTAATAAACAGAGGACTTCAATGGGTAAACGGTTGAGGCCGACTCACGACTTGGTTCAACAAGTGGTGAATATTTTACAGAATTCAGAGTCTGATGAGGGAGAATTTAGCAAGGATTACCTTTCTCTTTGTGATTCAATTGACAATTATATTGATGAAGCATTGAGTGAAAGTAAAAGTGGTGATTCTAAAAAATGAAAGACAGAGTGTTGGAAGAAGGGGGTGGGCCTGTGTCCCTCAACTAAGTGATAGGAGAGATGCTGGTGTGATTGATGAGGGTTAGGCTAGGAACTTTGTGGTACCAAATGTGAATCTAAGCTTTAGTGAGGATGATAAAGGACCAGTAAACATCTCAGGCCACATCACTGAAGAAAACACAAGCATAGATTTTTCTCTCCTTGTTTATCAGGGATGTCTTCTGGTAGAATATGACAGAAAAGACAAATTTTCATGCCCATCAAATGCATGCAGAAAAGCCAAACTACTATAATTCCAAGAATGTCAGGGATGCTTCTCTTGATGAAATGAAAGCTTTTACTGCACTCAGGATATACATGGCATACTTGTGTATAAAACCAAGCTATCAGGATTACTGGTCAAGTGAGGGACCTGACTTTCTTGAATGTGGTTTATGAGCAGGACGTGAACATTGATAAAACACACACGAATGCTGAATATTGGTGTTAGAAGCAAGGTAGGCCTATTTTCCACAATCTCTTCCAGTTTTATCTAAATCTAACCACTGTTCAAACATATTATGAACAGTTTTCTAAAGTATCAACATTTTTCAAAATTTTGCTCAGGAGGCAAGGCAGGGGACTTAATTATGAGCAAGGCCTCAGGTCTGGTAGGGCTAGAATCTTACGAGTATAAATGCAGTTTCACAACGTGTTGTAGAAGTGAATCAGGTCTGATTTTGAGATAAAAAACCAGTAGCTTGGGTTAGATTAAATATGTGGGAAGATGGGAGAGAAATAGGCAGGGAAAAAGGGCTTGTGTCATAAAAGTGAAGAGTTGAGTTTGGATCTCTAACACTTGCAGAAAGAGCTGGGGGTGGTGTCAAGCATGTGTAATTCCAGCAAAGAGATGGAGGACAGTCCTGGAGGCTGGTCAGCCAGCCTAGCCAATTGTTGAACTCTATAAGCAGCGAGAGGCCCTATTTCAGAAAACAAAGTGGAAAGTGATAGAGGAAGACACTTGTTATCTACCTCTGGCCTCCACACACACAGAGATGAATGTTCCTACACACACATGTATCCATGCACACACACAAAAACAAAAATGGGAGATAACGGTCTTTTTGGTATTTCCACGTCTTTCTTCCTTCTCCAGTCACTCACTTCCTTCTTCAGATTATCTCACTATATAGCTTAGGCAGGCCTTGAACTCACTTCACTGAGCTTGTGCCTCAGCCTTCTGAGTGGTGGAATTATGGTCCCAAACCATCATGTACCACCACGTAGTACTTCTTAGACGAACCACATTGGCCTTGGGCCAAAATATTTCTAGGTAGCTTTAATATAAAGCTGTTACTAACTCTTCATATAGAAGATTGTCTGACCAATCTTTTCCAAGTAACAGAAAAATATTATTGTTATTACAGAATTATCATTTTCATTTATTAGTAATTATTATATTCTGGTTTTTATTTGTTATACTTAAGCAATCTATTGAAGAAATGCACAAGAAATTATAATTTGCATTTTATATCCAGGAAGATTAGGTTTCAGAGAGGTTAAGTGCATTGTGTAAAGTCACACATTTTATGAGCTGCATAGCATTTAAGTTCAGTGATGTCTGGCTCCAAAGCCCTTATATTGTGCTTTTAGTCTCAGTGACTTCTGAAGGTGATTCTGGAGGAATGTGAGTGAGGAGGAGACAGTGAATAGCTCTAGCTAGGTGGCACTTGGAAAGGGTAGACTTGAAATCAGGCCACACCTAGGCTAGGTTCTTGAAGCAGCTAGCAGGAAGGCTTGGGTCATTCCTGAGTTGCTAGTATCTGGCAGGTGAGAGATATTTATATGGGTTTGCTGGAGGGAGAAGACAAGATCCTAAGACTATGAAGAGGACTCTGGGAAGAAAAATGCATTTCTGCCAAGGGGGTGTACCAACAGAAAATATTTAGCATATATGAACCAGGAAACTATGTGTAGAGGATCTTTCCCAGCCTTTAAGGATATTTTTTTTTCCTAGAAAGAAATTTGAAAGTGAAAAACAGAGAAATTATAGTTCAAGAGAAATTGAAGTTAAGGAAACATGTATGGGCTGTCAGAGAACTAAAGCAGATTAAGAAACAGTTGCAGCAGCACTGATGTTGCTCAGTGGATAGTTTTTCTGTGCAGATGCTAAAGCATATTAGAGAAACTATTCATTTCAAACTATTTTAAGGCCTTAAATTACATATCCCATGAACGACTTTTCAAGAAAATCCATTTAGATTGATTTTACCGTAAAGAGAATATCTTGTGTATTGTATGGATCCATCACCTGTCAATTAAAAAGCTTATGGCCTGTGACTTAGGCAGGAAATAGAGGTGGGAAATCTGGGAGAGAGAAAGAATTCTGAGGTAGAGCCAGTTGGGAAGATGGTACCTGAGCACAGGTAACCAGCGACTTGGCAGACTGTAGGCTAGAATAAATGTAACATTTAAAGTTCTATCTAGTCAGAGAAGAGACTAGCTATATGGCCAAGGTATTTGCAAATGGATTTTGAGTCTGAATCTTATATCTGGGAGCATGGGGCTGGGAAGAAAAACCAGACCTAACTTCTACATTTTACCTTTAATATTTAAAAGACTTGCAATCATCATTCTCTTGCATTTTTATTTCAGGCTCTTTGTCCATTTTCAGTTGCTAATAGCACAATACCACAGACTGGGTAAATGAACTAGAAGTTGACTTTAGCTCATGACTCTGGCCCAGGATTGAGGTCTGATGATAGACTTCTTGCTGGCAGAGTCTTCAGATAGCTGAACACCACATGGCAAGAGACATGTGTGTGTGTGTGTGTGTGTGTGTGTGTGTGTGTGTGTGTGTACTGAATATCAATTTTCCCCTTATAAAACCACCAGGAGTCAATTACGATGTTTGTTCTGATGACCTACTCTAATTCTAAGTACATTCTAAGCCAAGTAGTTGATTCATGTTCCCAACCTCTTAGTCTCTCAAAATGGGATTAATCTTAAACATGGTATTCCGAGTGTTCAAGCTACAACAATTCTCATTTTTATCAATATTTAATGAATTTTGGAGATTAGGATCAAATCAGTTTCTTGATGTTGCTTCCACCAGTGTGAGGCACCAACTAAGGCTGGGATTGATGACTGGAGTCTGCTGCGCTTGGGACTGTCAGTGTTAGAGGCCATCGCCAGCAGCAGAGCTCACTCCTGCAGTACCAGAGAAAATCTTGCCACTCATCTGCTGTGAACGTTACTCCAGCTATTAAGTCTCCAAAATCACTGCTGTGCGCACTGGACTCATGTGGGCTGCTAGAGTGTCCCTGACTCCTTGGGGCCACCAGACATAGTGGGTGCTTTTGATCTCTATGATGGTTAATACTGACTGTTATCTTGCTTGGACTGAGAGTGGCAAGATTAGTGAAGCACATCTTTGGGTATGTCTGAGACCATCTCCAGAGACAATTAGATCACAAGAGTTCTGATGTAATCAATCCTTTGATAGATGATGGTATGGCGCATCAGGAAGAAGTGAAGGTAGATGATGGAACCCAATTGGAGGAGGGAGGTGACTAGGGGGATGTATCGTGTCTTGGTATGTTTCTGTATGACATTTTTTGATAGGATGTAAAGAATTCTTTTTGTCATGTATGCTGACTGCTGTGGTATCCTGTTTAAGTATATGGACTGAATCCTTAGAACTCATGAACCCTAAGCTCTGTATGTGAGGCAGTTTGGTCACTGCCGTGAAAGTAACTAATGTAGCCTACAGTGGAACACACTTATCCACACCCACTAATTATAGCCAAACAAGCTATAGTCCCTATGTATAGTACATATATAGTATAGGGAGAGCTACAATATAGAGCTCAACTGGACCTAAAAATAGATTTGCATATCAAACGAACTTGCATATCCTCAGGAGAAAGCCTTTCCCTGTAGAAGCTGGCTTACAGAAGTGGCATAGATAATCGACCCATCATGTGCGTGAGTTATGATGTATTATAGAATATAGGGAAATAATGTAGCATTCAAAATATGAAAATAATGAGGCTGTCTGATGCCTTCAAGTGAGCATAATAGACCCCAAATAAAAAAGGTACTAAAGTGCTTGATAAGATGCAAAAGAATAATTATAAAATAGCTCATAGATTTAAAGAGAAGAGAGATGATTGAAAAAAATTAGAGAAACAGTGTATGGTAAAAATGAGAAGTTGAGCAAAGCAATGGTGATCCTGAAAAAGAAACATAAGAAACCTTGGAAATCAGTTTGATAGACCAAAACCAAAGTTTGAAAGCCTCAGTGGCAGACTGTGGTAAGCAGACATGAATCTGTATCCAGCATACCCTCTTGGAAGATGGAGTGTGGAGCCAGAGGAGTCCCCAAAAGCTCAAAGTCCAGCTAGCCTAGCATATAAAGCAATGCTAAACAAGAGACCTTGCACGATATAAAGCATAAGGCAAGGACTGACACCTGAGGCTGACCTCTCACTTCTACACACATGGCTGGATATGAGTACAACGTATACACACACACACACACACACACACACACACACACAAAACAGAAAGATTTTAAAACTCTAAAAGAAAACTCCCAAGTCACATTTTAGGTCTCTCCTTATTAGACTAAGCAGAGTGTTAGCTGTATTAATCAGCATTCCAGCACTGTGATAAAACAACTTATAAAGAGGAGAGGTTTATTTGACTCACTCTTTCAGAGATTTTAGTCCATGGGTATTTGGTTCTCTTCCTCTTGATCTGAGGTGAGGCACACCATCAGGAAACTCATGTAGAGCAGAGTAGCCGACATCATGGATGGTTAGGAAGCATCGGGAGAAGGGATAGAGTAAAGAATATTCAGAATAAATTTAACAAAATGACAGAAACCTTTACACTAAAAATAACCTTGAATGTAAGTCCGTTAAACCCCAAATTAAAAGATATGGATGTAGTGAATGGATGTTAAACAAGGGAGGGAGAAATATGCTACCTATAGGAAACCCTGTAGGTTTCCTGTATAGTAGAGATCCTCCTGTATGTCTCTACTATAGACTTGCACAGATTGAAATTGATAGAAGGAAAAGTGATATACCATGCAAATAGAAACTGAATGTGAACAAAAAAGCTAGGTTTGGATCACAAAAAGTAACCTTAGAGGGAGAAAGAAAAGCCATACAAAGAGATAAAGAAGGTTACAGTACAGGATCAGTAAAATAAGATGTAGGAATTGTAAATATGTCTATACCTAATGCCATAATGCCCAGATTTATAAAGCAAGCCTTAGACTTAAAGTTGGGTGGTAGACTCTATATAATACGGTAGCAGGAGAAGATGTAAAAGGATCAATCATCTAGACAACAAATCAGCAAAGGGCACTGGGAATCAAAGTATACTGTAGGCAAAAATCTATACATTTTGACATATTCTATAGATATAAAATGCATATTCATTACATTAGCACATAGCCCATTTTCTACAATAGAACATGTACTAGGCCACAAAGCTTGCCTTAAAAAATAAGATAAAAGCTTGAACACACATTGTTTCTGACTACAACAGGGTAAAAGCAGAAATAGTTGACAGTGAGAATTTCGGAAACAGTAGAAACACAGTGGTGAACAACATGGTGCCTGGTGATGAGCAACATGGTACAAAAGCATGAAATAGTCACTGAAGAAGTATAAGAGGAGTAGGACATGGTGTCATGTGTCTTTGATCCCAGAACCTAGGAGAGGCAGGGGGATCTGTGAGTTTGAGTTTGAGGCCAGTCTGGTCTAAAAAAGGGAAGAAAAAGGAGGAGGAGGAAGAAGGAGGAGGAGGAGGGGGAGGAAAGGAGGAGAAAGGAAATTACAGAAACTTATTGAAACAAATGAAAATGTTAATACAACATACCAAAACTTAAGGAATACAGTGAAAACATTACTAACACAAAAGTTTATAGTAATAAAAACAGAAGTGTTTTAAGTAAATAAAAAAACGCAAAAGCAGAAGCCACCCAAAATCTAGTAGGAGAAAGTGAAAAAAAAAAAAAAAAAAAAAAAAAAAAAAAAAAAAAAAACAGAGCAAAAGCAAATAGAAAAAGACTACAACAGTTCAAAGAATCAATAAAGCAAAGGGGTTTATTTTGTTTATTAGATAAAAACCTTTAGCTAGGCCTTCAAAACTGAGCCAGTCTACCTTGGTACAAACTCAGCAGCCAGTCCCACGGCCCCCAGAACAGGCTCTACTCCCAGGTGCTCTAGCACACCTAGCATCTTAGGATCAGGGGTGAGGAGACCACAACATCTGTTCCAACACCACTGGGAGTAACTGGGACTAGCAGGACCCAGGGATGCAGGAGCCCTGCCTGATCAGTGCTCAGGTTCCTACCAGTCTGAGCCAGTCTACCTTGGACGTGAACTCAGCAGCCTTTAGAGGAGGATCCACACTCAGGCACTCTAGCATGACCAGGATCATAGGATCCCAGGATCCTAGCAGCTTGGTCAAACCAGGATCTCAGGATCTCAGAAGCAGCTTGACTCCCAGGAACTCTGACACACCCAGAATCTCAGGATCCCAGGACCAGAATCATATGATCACAGAGAAAGCTGGACTTTGAGGAGTTCTGAGTCAACCAGTATTACGGGAAGCACAGGCTCCAGTCAGATATAGCTAGGGCAGGGAGCATTAGAGATAATCGGATGGCAGGAGGCAAGCCTAAGAACAGAAGCAACAGAAACCAAGGTTACTTGGCATCATCAGAACCCAATTCTCCCAGCACAGCAAGTCCTGGATACACCATAACACTGGAAAAGCAAGATTCAGACCTAAAGTCACTTCTCATGATGATGATGGAGGACTTTAAGAAGGACATAAATAACTCCCTCAAAGAAATACAGGAGAACACAGGTAAACGGGTAGAAGCCCTTAAAGAGGAAACACAAAAATCCCTTAAAGAACTACAGGAAAACACAATCAAACAGGTGAAGGAAATGAACAAAACCATCCACGACCTAAAAATGGAAATAGAAACAATAAAGATGTCAGAAAGAGGGACAACCCTTGAGATAGAAAACCTAGGAAAGAGATCAGGAGTCATAGATGCAAGCATCACCAACAGAATGCAAGAAATAGAAGAGAGAATTTCAGAGGCAGAAGATACCATAGAAAACATTGACACAAGAGTCAAAGAAAATGCAAAATGCAAAAAGCTCCTAACTCAAAACATCCAGGAAATCCAGGACACAATGAGAAGCCCAAACCTAAGGACAATAGGTATAGAAGAGAGCAAAGATACTTAAAGTAAATATCTTCAACAAAATTATAGAAGAAAACTTCCCTAACCTAAAGAAAGAGATACCTATGAACACACAAGAAACCTACAGAATTCCAAATAGACTGGATCAGAAAAGAAATTCCTCCCATCACATAATAATCCAAACACCAAATACACAAAACAAAGAAAGAATATTAAAAGCAGTAAGGGAAACAGGTCAAGTAACATGTAAAGGCAGACCTATCAGAATTACACCAGACTTCTTACCAGAGACTATGAAAGCTAGAAGATCCTTGGCAGATGTCATACAGACCCTAAGAGAACATAAATGCCAGCCCTGACTACTATACCCAGCAAAAATCTCAATCACCATTGATGGAGAAAACAAGATATTCCATGACAAAACCAAATTTACACAATATCTTTTCACAAATCCAGCCCTACAAAGGATCATAGATGAAAAACACCAACACAAGGAGATTAACTATACCCTAGAAGAAGCAAGAAAGTAATCTTTCAACAAACCCAAAAGAATATAGCCACACAAACATAATGCCACCTGTAACAACAAAAATAATGTGAAGTAACAAACACTTTTCCTTAATATTTCTTAACATCAACAGACTCAATTCCCTGATAAAAAGACATAGACTATCAGACTGGATACATAAACAGGACCCAGCATTTTGCTGCATACAGGAAACCCACCTCAGTGACAAAGACAGACACTACCTTAGAGTAAAAGGTTGTAAGACAACTTTCCAAGCAAATGGTCCCAAAAAACAAGCTGGAGTAGCCATTCTAATATCAAATAAAGTCAACTCTCAACCAAAAGCTATCAAAAAAGATAAGGAAGGACACTTCCTATTGATCAAAGGAAAAACCTACCAAGACAAACTCTCAATTCTGAACATCTATGCTCCAAATGCAAGGGCACCCATACTCATAAGAGAAACCTTATTGAAGCTCAAAGCACACATTGCACCCCATACAATAAAAGTGGGAAACTTCAACACCCCACTCTCAGCAATGGACAGATCATGGAAACAGATACTAAATAGAGACACAGTGAAAGTAACAGAAGTTATGAACCAAATGGATCTAACAGATATTTATAGAACATTTCATCCCAAAGCAAAAGAATATATACTTTCTTCTCAGCACCTCATGGTCCCTTCTCCAAAACTGATCACGTAATTGGCCAATAAACAAGCCTCAACAAATATAAGATGATGGAAATTATCCCATGCACCATGAACTAAGGCTGGTCTTAAATTTCAACAAAAACAACCAAAAGCACACATACACATGGAAACTGAACAATGCTCTACTCAATGATAACTTGGTCAAGGAAGAAATAAAGAAAGAAATTCAAGACTTTTTAGAATTTAATGAAAATGAAAACACATCATACCAAAACTTATGGGCCACAATGAAAACAGTAGTAAGGGGAAAACTTATGGCTCTAAGTGCCTCCAAAAAGAAACTGGAGAGACCTTACACTAGTAGCTTGACAGCACACCTGAAAGCTCTAGAACAAAAAGAAGCAAATGCACCCAAGAGGAGTAGACGTCAGGAAATAATCAAACTCAGGACTGAAATCAACCAAATAGAAACAACAAGAACTATACAAAGAATCAACGAAACCAGGAGCTGGTTCTTTGATAAAATTAACAAGATGGATAAACCCTTAGCCAGACTAACCAGGGGGCACAGAGACAGTATCCAAACTAATAAAATCAAAATGAAAAGGGAGACATAACAACAGAAACCGTGGCAATTCAAAAATGATCATCAGATCTTATTAAAGTTTATACTCAAGAAAACCAGAAAATCTGGATGAAATGGACAATTTTCTAGATACATACAAGGTGCCAAAGTTAGAACAGGATCAGATAAACCATTTAAACAGTCCCATAACCCCTAAAGAAATAGAGTTAATCATTAGTCATTAATAGTCTCCCAACCAAAAAAAGCCCAGGACCAGATGGATTCCATGGAGATTCTATCAGACCTTAAAGAAGACCCAATACTAATACTCTTCAAACTATTCCATAAAATAGAAACAAAAGGTTAGTGTCTAATTCATTCTATGAAGCCACAATTACACTTATACTTAAACCACACAAAGACCCAACAAAGAAAGAACTTCAGACCAATCTCTCTTATGAACATTGATCCAAAAATACTCAATAAAATTCTTGCCAACAGAATCCAAGAACACATAAAAACAATCATTCACCACAATCAAGTAGGCTTCATCCCAGGGATGCAGGGATGGTTCAATATATGGAAATCCATCAACGTAATCCATTACATAAACAAATTCAAAGAAAAAAAACCACATGATCATTTCATTAGATGCTGAAAAAGCATTTGACAAAATCCAGCATCCCTTCATGTTAAAAGTCTTGGAAAGATCAGGAATTCAAGGCCAAAACATAGTAAGAACATATACAGCAAACCAGTAGCCAACATCAAAGTGAATAGAGAAAAACTTGAAGCAATACCACTAAAATCAGGGACTAGACAAGGTTGCCAACTCTCTCCCTATCTATTCAACATAGTATTTGAAGTTCTAGCTAGGGCAATTAGACAACAAAAGAATGTCAAATGGATACAAATTGGAAAGGAAGAAGTCAAAATATCATTATTTGTAGGTGATATGATAGTATACTTAAGTGACCCCAAGAATTCCACCAGAGAACTCCTAAAGCTAGTAAACAACTTCAGCAAAGTGGCTGGATATAAAATTAACTCAAACAAATCAGAATCCTTCCTATACTCAAGGGATAAACAGGCTGAGAAAGAAATTAGGGAAATGACACCCTCTACAATAGCCACAAATAATATTACATACCTTGGTGTGACTCTAACTAAGCAAGTGAAAGATCTGTATGACAAGAACTTCAAGTCTCTGAAGAAAGAAATTGAAGATCTCAGAAGATGGAAAGATCTCCCATGCTCGTGGATTGGCAGGATTAATATAGCAAAAATGGCCATCTTGCCGAAAACAATCTACAGATTCAATGCAATCTTCATCAAAATTCCAACTCAATTCTTCATAGAGTTAGAAAGAATAATTTGAAAATTCATTTGGAATAACAAAAAACCCATGATATCGAGAACTATTCTCAACAATAAAAGAACTTCTGGGGGAATCAACATCCCTGACTTCAAGCTGTATTATAGAGCAATAGTGATAAAAAAAAAAAAATGCATGGTATTGGTACAGAGACAGGCAGAAAGATCAATGGAATAGAATTGAAGACCCAGAAATGAACCCACACACCTATGGTCACTTGATCTTTAACAAAGGAGCTAAAATCATCCAGTGGAAAAAAGACAACATTTTCTAAAAAAAAATTTTATTAGATATTTTCTTTATTTACATTTCAAATGATATCTCCTTTCCCAGTTTCCCCCCCGAAAAACAAAACAAAACAAAGTAAAACGACCCCCCCCAAAACCACCCCTGTTCCCTTCCCCCTACTCTTGCTCACCAACCCACCCTCTCCCACTTCCTGGCTCTGGCATTTTCCCTACACTGGGGCATAGAACCTTCACAGTACCAAGGGCCTCTCTACCCATTGATGACCAACTAGGCTCTCCTCTGCTGTACATATACTGCTGGAGCCATGAGTCCCACCATGTGTACTCTTTGGTTGGTGGTTTAGTCCCTGGGAGCTTTGAGGATACTAGTTAGTTCATATTGTTGTTTGTCCTAAGGGGCTGCAAACCCTTCAGCTCCTTGGGTCCTTTCTCTAACTCCTTCACTGGGGACCCTGTGCTCAGTCCAATAAATGGCTGTGAGTCTCTACTTCTGTATTAGTTGGGTACTGTCAGAGCCTCTCAGGAGACAGCTATATCTGGCTCCTCTCAGCCAGCACTTGCTAGCATCCACAATAGTGTCTGGATTTGATGATTGAATATGGGAAGGATTCCCAGGTGGAGCAGTCTCTGGATTCTCCTTCCTTCAGTGTCTGCTCCATGGTTTGTCTCTGCAACTCCTTCTATGGGTATTTTGTTCCTCCTTCTAAGAAGAAATGAAGTATCCATACTTTGGTTTTCTTTCTTCTTGAGTTTCTTGTGGTTTGTAGCCCAGAAGCTTGGAATACCCAAAAGACAACATTTTTAACAAATAGTGCTGGTTCAACTGATGGTCAGCATGTAGAAGAAGGCAAATTCACCCATTCTATCTCCTTGTACAAAGCTCAACTCCAGGTGGATCAAGGACTTCTACACATAAACTAGATACACTTAAACTTAATAGAGGAGAAAGTGAGGAAGAGCCTTGAACATATGGGCACAGGGGTAAAATTCCTGAACAGAATACCAATGGCTTGTGCTGCCAGATCAAGAATTGACAAATGGGACCTCATAAAATTGCAAAGCTTCTGTAAGGCAAAGGACACAATAAGACAAAAAGGAAACCAACAGATTGGGAAAAAATCTTTACCAACCCTACATCTGATAGGGTTGTATATCCAATATACATACAGAACTCAAGAAGTTAGACTCTAGAGAACCAAATAACTCTATGAAAAATGGGGTACAGAGATAAATAATTTTCAACTGAGGAATATTGAATGGCCAAGAAGCACCTAAAGAAATGTTCAACATCCTTAGTGATCAGGGAAATGCAAATCAAAACAACTCTGAGATTCCACCTCACATCAGTCAGAATGGCTAAGACCAGAAACTCAGGTGACAGCAGATGCTGGCAAAGACGTGGAGAAAGAGGAACACTCCTTCATTGCTGGTGGGAATGCAAGCTGGTACAACCATTCTGGAAATCAGTTTGGTGGTTCCTCAGAAAATTGGGCATAGTTCTACCTGAGGACCCAGGTATACCACTCCTGGGAATATACCCAGAAGATGCTCTAACGTAATAAGGACACATGGTCTATTATGTTCATATCAGCCTTATTTATAATAGCCAGGAGCTATAAAGAACCCAGATGTCCTTCAACAGAAGAATGGATACAGAAAATGTGGTTTATTTACACAATGGAGTACTACTCAGCTATTAAAAACGATGAATTCATGAAATTTTTAGGCAAATGGATAGAACTAGAAAATGTCATCCTGAGTGAGGTAACCCAATCACAGAAGAACACACATGGTATGTACTCACTGATAAGTGGATATTAGTCCAAAAGCTCCAAATAGCCAGGATACAATTCACAGACCACATAAAGCTCAATAAGAAGGAAGACCAAAGTATGGGTGCTTCAGTCCTTCTTAGAAGGAGAACAAAATACTCACAGGAGCAAATTTGTAAATAAAGTGTAGAGCAGAGACTAAATGAAAGGTCACCCAGAGACTGTCCCACCTGGGGTTTCATACCATATACAGTTACCAAACCCAGACACTATTGTGGATGCCTGGAAGTACATGCTGAAAGGCTCCTAATATGGCTGTCTCCTGATAAGCCCTGCCAGTTTTGTAGACATACAGAAGTGGATGTTAGCAGGCAGCTATTGGACTGAGTGTGGGGTGCCTAAAAGAGTAGTTAGAGAAGGGACTGAAGAAGTTGAAGGGGTTTGCAACCCAATAGGAAGAACAATACCAACAAACCAGACTCCCCAAAACTCCCAGGGACTAAGCCATCAACAAAGGAGTACACATGGCTCCAGCTGCATATGTATAGCAGAAGATGGCCTTGTCAGGCATCAATGGGAGGAGAGGTCCTTGGTCCTCTGAAGGCTTGATAGATGCACCAGTGTAGGGGAATCGAGGGTGGGGAGGTGGGAGTGGGTGGGTGGGTCAGTGGAGGAATACCCTCATAGAAGCAGGGGGAGGGAGGATGGGATAGGGTGTTTTCTGGAGGGAAGGAAACCAGGAAAGGGGATAACATTTGAAATGTAAGTTAAAAAAAATCCAAAAAATAAAAAAATTAAAAAAGAATTAAAAACCTTTTAGCTAGATTAATTTTTTTATAAAGAGACTCATAAAATTATGATGAAAAGGAATAGGTTATAATGGCTGCTATAGAAATATGGACTCATTAAAGATTGTTAAAAAACTGCATGGTAGCTATGTGGAGAAATGGTTAAATAAATACACAAAGGTTTAAAAAATTTAAACACGGAGTATAGAAAGAGAGAACACACTGCCTGACTTGAAAATGTATCACACAGCTCCTCAGAGCGCTACCACAGCTCCTCGGAGCGCTACCACATAGCTCCTCAGAGCGCTGGCATAAGAGCAGACACACAGACCAATGGGGCACTATAGAGCTCACAGAAATAACTATGCATTTGTCCTCAGCTGATTTCTGACAAATAGAAAACACACAGAGAGAAGGAAGCCTATTTAATAAATGGTTCTGGGAAAACTGGATATCTTCACACAGAACTGAAATCTCACTCCTATCTTCCATTTTATGTAAAAATCAAATAAACAATGCTTCAAAGATCCAACCATAAGAACTGAGTTGTGAAACTGACAGGAGGAGCCTTTGGCAGAGCTTTGGTATAGGATAGGTTTGGGACCAGATGCCCAATACACAGGAAGTAAGACCAGAAAGTGACAAATAGGATTGCCTCAAGTCAGGAAACTTTGGTACAGCAAACGGCTTAAAGTAGTTAAAGAAGCAAAGTATAGAATGGAAAGAACCTTATTTATAAACTATTCATGTGACAAGAAGTCAACCAACTAAAAAATGCAATGCCAAAAATCCCCCCAAGAAACAGTTAAAAATGAGAAAAAAATATAAATAGATTCTTCTCAAAAGAAATTCAAATGGTCAACAGAAGTGTGAAAAGAAAATGTTCAACTTTGTTAGTTGTCAGCTAAAATCACAATATGATTTATTTCACCCTCATAACAAACCCCGGCAAGGGCATAAGGGAAGGACACTCTCAAATACTGTTAATAGGAATGTACATTAGTATAACCATTACAAAGAACAGTGTGAAAGCTCTTCAGAAAAAAATAAACAAAAACAAAACAAAACCAACAGACAAAAACAAACAAACAAACAAACAAAAATCTACTACATGATTCAGTCATCCAGTTACTAGATAACTACCCAAAAGAAATGCCAGCATGCTACAAACACCTGCATACTTGTATTTGTGGCTGTACCAGTTCATAATTGTCAATAAGTAGAATTGACTTGGGTGCCCATCAGGAAAGAGGTGTCTATACATACATTTATATTCCAAGGATAGATAACAAATAGTCAAGCAATATATCATTACCAGTTATATATGATGTACTGATACCATGTTCAGCATGCAATTAAGAATAATAGTCTATCATTGTACTAGTGGTAAAACTAGTGGAGTTGGAAGACACTATGCTAACGAAGTAAATCAGATTCAAAAAGACAATTCCTGACTGTTCTGTCTTCTGTGTAGATGCTATGTGGATTGCAGTGTATAATGGTAATTATGTTGGGAAGGGCAGAGGGGAGGTTAGATCCCCAGTGTCTGAAGACATTTATAAGAAGTAGTGATACCTGGCATTCTGTCAGGGGGCAACATCATAAACACAGACTTTTTTTTTTTTTTTTTTTTTTTTTGAGACAGGATTTCTCTGTATAGCCCTGGCTGTCCTGGAACTCACTCTGTAAACCAGGCTGGCCTTGAACTCAGAAATCCGCCTGCCTCTGCCTCCTAAGTGCTGGGATTAAAGGCGTGCACCACCACCGCCTGGCTATAAACAGAGACTTTTGAAGATATTGAAAGTACTAAACACCAAGTAATGATGACACACAACACGATTGTCTTGATTTACCAGTGCATATTGTATTATATATTGAAGCAACCACTCTAACCCCTAAATGTGTAAAAATATTACCTGATAGTTCAAATAATGGTTAGGGAAACACTAATGTTACCTACTTTGACTTGATCAATACATGAGTACATATGTATTGAACTACTACATAGTACCCCATAAATTTGTACAATTAAAATAAAATTAAAAACTAAAACAGTATGAGGGGGTGGGGAGATTAACAATACAAGGGGATGGGGAGATGGTTGGGATTAGACTGCATGATATGACATTCACAATCAACAAAACGTTGAAAAAACCCTTAACAAAAAATTGAGCCAGGCAGTGATGGCATACACCTTTAGTCCCAGCACTTGGGAGGCAGAGGCAGGCAGATTTCTGAGTTTGAGGCCAATCTGGTCTACAGAATGAGTTCCAGGACAGCCAGGGCTGCACAAAGAAACCCTGTCTCTCAAAAAAAAAAGAAAAAAAAAAGGTCGAAGATACATTTAAATGTTTTGGCTCTTCTTTTTTTTTTTTTTTTTTTTTTTT
>NW_022196896.1:24483184-24491614 GCF_008632895.1 Mastomys coucha | reverse complement strand
GTTTCAATGTATCTGCTTTGATGTGTAGGTCCCTGATCCACTTGGACTTGAGTTTTGTACAAGGGGAAGTTTTGGCTCTTGTACTACATGAATATATTATCTATACAAAACATCCTACTAAGAACAATAAAAACACATTGAGCAACTTGTGAAAGATGCTATATCCCTAAGTCTAGAATTTTTATGAAAAGTGAATGCTTTTTTTTTTAATTTGATACCAAATCAAAAGTTTTCTGGTAATCAAGTTTCTGACCAGTACGAGGGCAGATTTGACTTGACATTTTTTGGGTGAAAACATTATAGACACTGATAAGGTGTGTTTTGGGGAAAACAATTGGCCCAACCTGGTGAATTAGAATCTCAGATATGACTTACTTTTCATGTGTGATTTTCCTTACAGATTAGACTCAAACACATCCTCTTTCTTTTAGATACATATTTACATGAAACAGTACATTTAAAAATAGCTCATTTTAAGATGTGACAAAATTTAGAAATCTGACTGAGGAAGATTGAACAGGGAGAGTGAACTTCCTGTGACCTGGAGAAATGATAAAGTGATTTCAGCCAGAAATAACGTCTCCCTCTGGAGCTGGGAGGTAATTTATTGAAGCTCCTCTGTGGCATCTGCACGCGTGATTTGAGGTCAGATGTTATATGTGCTTCGGGAGACCTCACAGAGTTGGGTTAGAAAGCATGGAATATGCTGCCTGAGCCACAGAAAAGTAGTGGCTGTTGGCCAATAAGGAAGGATTGCTGCATAAATCAAACACAGGAAAAGCTTCAGGAAGAGAGGGCTCAGGAGTGCCTATGGCTGCTATCAAACAGGATACAAGGCTAGTTGTGGTGGGGACAAATTTATCCAAAACTTATTCCTAGTTTTTTTCTGGAGTCTCCATCTGAGGATGTAGGAAAAGACATTCAAGATTGTACAGAATTCAGTTTAACCAACATTTCAGATTAGCAGACAGAAACACCCATTTAGGCCTACTGTTGATCTGCACCTTCCTTTTCACTGTTTGTTACAATGGTTTGTTACTGTTTCATTCTTTCCTTCCTCCCTTCTTATCTCCTCTGCTTCCAGTGCCTCTTCCTTCCTCTCCCCTTCTCCTCCCCTCCCTCCTCCCCTTCCCTCTTTTCTTCCCAGCTCTTTTTCTTCTCTCTCCCCCTCTTCCGGCTTCCCTCCTCACTTGTGCCTCTTAATTTTTGACTACTTGTTACAAAATAGAATTGCCTTGTCACAAAATAGGGAACTTCAGTTGAGAAATTGCCTCTACCAGATTGGTATGTACGCAAGTCTGTAGGGCCATATCAACTAATAATGGATGTGGGAAGGTTAGCCCAGGTGGTCCTGGATTGTATAACAGAGTGAACTATTAGCCCTGAAAACATACATACTAATGACGTTATGTAGCCCTAGCAATATACCTAAATATAATCTGATTAGTTCACATAATGTTTTATATATATGTACATACATATATATACACACAATTTATATCTATCTATGTATCTATCTATCTATCTATCTATCTATCTATCTATCTATCATCTATCTATCTATCTATCTATCTATCTATCTATCATCTATTCATCTATCTATCTATCTACCTATCTATCTGTCTACATGCAAGAACAATTAGAAAATAAGAGGCCATGAATTTGAAGGATTGAGAAGAGGGGAGGGTTCAGAGGGAGGGACGTTGCCATTATATTATAATATCAAAAATCAAATAAAAACAGTAAGAAAACTGAGCAAGCATGGGAGTAAGTCAATAAACAATATTCCACTGTGGCCTCTGCCTCAGTTCCTACCTCCTGGTGCCTGCCTGCATTTCTGTTTCTGCTTCCGTTGATGATGTACTATTGTCTCTAATCCAAAGAAATCATTTCTTCCCCAAGTTGCTTTGAGTCAGAATGTTTTATCAAAGCAACAGGAAAGCATCCTAGAATACCCACCCCCTTCCTTCCCCTACCCACATTTCTCTCCCCTCCCTTCTCTTCACCTTTTCATTGTTTTGCTGTCAAATATTAATCACATTGACATTTCCCCAGGAGCTAATGATGTCTATGGCATGTAGAATTCAGTCTATTTGAAGACAGAGTTAATAGATTAGTAAATGAAAGAATGTATCTTTATTAGTGCGCATTCATACTGACTGCTCTGTTGGATATGAGTAGGTCTCAAGACTAGACTGTAATGTCAATTGGTCCTGGATAGCTTATTTAAGAGAGACAGTGAAGCTCAAATTGCAGAAGAGGAACAGCTATGCAAAGAAAGAGCACAAAGGCATTGCAGGGCAAGAGGAGAAGGTGATAAGCCTTGGGGGAGGGGGCATCTTCAAGGGGTGAAGGAGCTTGGTATTTCCAGGGTAGAGAAAGAAACCAATTTTCTTATGCATGTGAAGTTTTTGCGAGGAAGAGAGAGAACATGGACACAGTACAAGAACATGGCAAGGTGTGTGTCAGATTATGCCAGACCTTCTCAGCTGAGGCTAGGAGTAGACTGGGTTTTCTTGAGGTAGAATGCGAAGTCCCAGGAGCAGGTTGTTTGGATGGAGATGCTGGGTTATGCTGGGGCAGTGTTTTGAGGAAGAGATAGAGGCAAACAAGACAGGCAGCAAAGAGAATGGAGAGGGGCTTCTGCAGTGGCCTTGGAGGAAGTACCACGGCTTAGGTCCTAGGCTGCAAAGCAGGGGTAGGAAGGCAACCAGTGATTGGAGATGGGCAGATCAGATGGTGAGCCAACAGTAGGAAAGCTGGAGTGTGGGTGCTCCTCTGTGTTCATCTTTAGCTAGACTGTGGGGAGCCCTCTGCTCTGGGTATATAACTTGAAAACTGCTAATTTAAGGAGGGCAAAAAAGAATTTGCTTATGAGGTGGTTGATATTGCGAATGGAACTTTCTGTGTAGCAACATGGCTTTTGCATTCAAAAAGACTCAGAGGAGCATGCGGTCTTTCTCGGAGGCAATGATTGTGAAAGCTGGTCTGGTTTTTTAATGACCATCAATGCTGTAGGAATTAGACAAGATTGATCACTGAATACATCTGTCACATTGACAGATTTACAAAAGGTGATTATAAAATGTTTCTAGGGGGAGGGAGTTTGTGACCTGAAAACCTTCCATTCTTCTCTTCTGTTTAAAACTACATCAAATCATTTTATTATAATGTTATTTAACTTGTAAATTGTATTGCTATGCCCAACATAAAGTATAGTTTAAAGAAAATTTCAGACATATAACAATCATCCAACTGAACTGATTGCATTAGCTAGAGACAGGGCCTGGAGTTTCTCTGAAGTTAAGATTTTAGTTTTTTCATATTCAAATGTTATACGACAGCTTTTGACAATAGAAACCCATTTATCAAGGTATATGCAGACCACTTGCCATGTTTTATGTAAAGTGTTCTAAGGAGGGAATCACTTCTAAATCCTTGCCTTGTAGTCTCAAGATTGACATCTCGCAATTAAAAGTCAAGATTGAGAGACAGCATAAACAATGGCAAAGGCCATAGGTCGGAAGAGGGAAAGATGGATAGAGCCAATGACTTAATGGTACAAATGAAGCTAAATCATGCTGCTGAGGTTTTTAAAAAATTGTTTCTTTTCTTTTAATGAGCAATATGTGGAAGGTTAAGGTGATGGTTTTGTGCTTCTCAGGCTGGGGGCAGGGCGTGCTTCTGTATTTAATTCTGCTACAGTAACACATGTCCTGGCTGAGCTTGATTATTGTAATTCTCTTTTCGTAGGACTTCCAGCAGGGCTTTTCTCTCACTTGCTGCTCATGCAGAATGCAGCAGCACATCTGCTGGCTGATTGGAGAATGGGCAATCACATTACCCCAGCCTGTATAATTTTGTATGTGTGGGTCACTGAGGACTCTGGCGACGTCTTTGTTTTTCGCCCCTTCTTTCTTATGCTGCCTCTGTATCTACAGCTATTTTTTTTATTATTCATTTATCTTTTTTTAAAAAGGAGAATCACTTGAAATTTTACTCATGTTCAACTCACATGTCATTTTAGGCTAAGGGTATTGTTTGTAGCCTGAATGATGGTGATGACGAGGGGGAGGGGTGTGATATTTTATGAGCCTCTGTTTTAATGCATTTTATTTCTACTTAATCAAAAAGGCCTACAACATAAGAAAAGATGAAGAGCTGCCCCTATTCTACACAATCCATTCCATGTCACCCTATGAATTCCAAACATACACTAATTCCCATCCCACCCCACCCCACCCCACCCATTTTATCCCACCCTGTCCATCCTGCCCATGGATCTCATCCACCCCATCCCGTTGCCTCTCACCCTACCTCATTCCATTCATCCATCCCACCCCACCCCACTCTTCCCACCCCATCCTGCTCCACTCTTCCCACCCCATCCTACCCCATCCTACCCCACTCTACTCCTCCCCACCCTACCCCACTCTACTCCACCCCACCCCATCCCATGTTATACCTTCCTGCTCCTTTCTATTCCATTCTTTTGTTGGTTGATTCTTAAGCTGGGCAGCTGTCTCCTGTGGTTGGTCAGTATTCTAGTTTCATTTGTTTTTGTGATAAAATCCTCTCGGGGGAGGGGAGAAAAACAACTTAGGGAGAAAAGGTTTATTTGGCATACATTTCCTGGCCATCATTAAGACAAATTCAGGGGAGGATCTGGAAGAGGAAACTACAGAGGAATGCTGCTTGCTAGACCATTCTCTGATACTCAGCTAGCTTTCTTATACAACCCAGGTCCACCTGCTCAGTGATGATTCCTCCTACAGTGGGTTACCTTCCATCCCACAGGTCAACCCGATAAAGGCGATTCTTTAATTGAGGTTTGTGTTTCCGGGGTGATTCTAGATTGTGTCAAGTTGACAATGAAAACTAACCAGTGTAACCCCCATGGTCAGAGACTGTTGGAAGTGGCTGCAGAAGAAGAGAAGTAAGGACAGTGATCCTCCAGGTCTCTGCATTTCTGTCTGAGTATTGGCCTTGTGGTTTCCTCTACTGACTAGTTTATTGATGTTAATATAGGCACGATCTAAGAGCTAAGAAGAAGAGCCTGGGAGGGTGGCAGGCAGCTCAGGCAGGTGTATTGTAGATGCATCCCTAGAGATACTGGTGAGATGAACATGGAGAGAATATTTTAAGGAACTTCAATTATAATTAAACATTTCCTAAGTATAATTAACCTTTCAGTATAGTCTCCTTTAATAGCTGCTCCATTTATTATTTTATTACTTTAAGACGCTGACTCAAAGCTAATTTAATTTTCTCAAAAGAGCAGAATGAATTTTAGGAAGAAAACAACTATTTCATGTGATTCTTGGTCACATTTTATAGCTCTACCTGTAGTCTAACCTGGTCTCAAACTCAAAGCAATTCTCTTGTCTCTGCCTGTCTTTGAGCCCAGTGTGTAGTCAAGACTGGCCTTGGGAACTCCTTGTGAATACTGCGGATCAAGATAACAGGCTGTCCTATCACATCTGTATTACTTTTTTTGATATATCTAATTTTATCTGTAAATAAAATGTTAACAGTGTAATTTTTTTTTTGTTCTTTGAGTTTGAAACTTATCTTTTGTGACACATTTTTGTTCTGAAAAACCAACTTTATTCTGTATTGTGGACTCCCTCCCCTCAGCCCGGACAGTTTCAAAAGCGAGAAACAGTGCCACCGGACCCAGACTGAGGCTGCCCACCTGTGGAGCGAATCCCTGACTGCTGGAGATCAAAGACTGCTAACAACTAGCTCACCTCTGTCGGAATTGCCTTTGAAGTCCCTTCCTCTGGTCTCATGTTTATGTTAAGAGTTGATTATTGTTGGTTTCCGTTTTGCCTTACTATAAAAATACTCTGCACCCAAAGTAAAACACACCTTGATAAAGTTTTCTTGGTGTTGTCTCTCAGAGTCTCTCCCACCCGCTTATCTCAACAGGTTCTCAATAATCTCCAGTCCGAGACCACCCACGAAGTGTGGGTTCCACTGGCCGGACCCCCACACTGTTTGTTTTCCCTCCCTCTTACTTTCTAATAAGTAGTCAAAACATACAATCATAGAGACAAGGTTTTAATTGGTGTGTATGCCAGGCCAGGAATTATGTGGTTTTAGTATACTGATGAAGTTCCTTGATAATGTCATGTCAGATCTTTACTTTGACATTATTTTGTCCTTGAAATATAAAGTGCTGTGTCTGAAGATTTAGTTTATTCAAATTCAGTGAAAGCAGTGCGTAAGAGACAAAAGCACCCAGAATTAGATAAGGTTTAAGGAAAAACAAAGAAGGAGGAATTTAAGAATAGTCCCATCAGGATAGAAAGTGATTCGTAGGGCTGGCAAGATAGCTCAGCCAGTTAGAGCACTGACTGCTCTTTGGAAGACCCTGAGCTCGGATCCCAGCAACCACATGGTGGCTCACAACCACCGGTAAGGAGATCTGTACACATCTGAAGACAGCTACAGTGAATTACAGAGCGAGCAGGGCCGGAGCTAGGTGCTGTCCTGAGTTCAGTTCCCAGCAGCCACATGATGGCTCACGGCCATCTGTACAGCTACAGTGTACTCATACACATAAAATAAATAAATCTTTAAAAAAATTAAATAAAAAAAAGAAAGTGATTCGTAAAAGCCAGTAATCTGTAATTGCTGTAAATGCAAATGGTTAAAAGCAAGGTCGTTTTATTTCATTCAGTAGTGAAGCCATTCTTGCTATGTAAATATCACTGCTTCTGCTGAAGTAAACCATACAGTGTCTATCTCAGGTTGGTGACTGGAGAACATACATCTTGGGACACATTTCAGCCAAGGAGAACTAAAACTCCTAGGACAGTATTGGGCTGCCGTGGTTGCCCTCAGCTTTATCGACTTAGTGACATCCTGCTAGATAATGGTATTGTATCTGGCTTTGGGGTGATTTCTGTTTAAATCTGGGTACTGCAAGATAAGAGAGGTGCTGTCTCCATACTTGTCACTAAAAAGTATGCAGATCTCCAATGTCACACCTAAGGAGACTGAGGCGTCCCCCCGAAGGCCTGACTCTTGGTGAAGGGCATTTGAAGATGCCGCTTGACAGCATTTCCTCACTGCTGATGGAAGTACCCTGTGATTTATATTTGGGAGGAACAACATATTTTGAAGATGTGTACTAGAAGCAGTCATCTTTTGAATCCTAAGGTAGGTGGGAAAGGGTCTTACTGCATGCAGGACATGCCACAGGGACTCTGTAGATCCTGACTCATGGGCCAACACAGAAGGATAAATGACTTAAGTGGTGAAACTAGGAAACTGCATTCTCTCTTGATCCTGGAAAGGAGAAGCCAGGGAAGATAGGGCCCGAGGCCTGAAGGGCAAGAGTGAGCTAATGGCGTCCTACACTACATCTTGATCTCTATGATTCAAGTACTGCCTTCTCTTTTACAAAATCACCTCTAAGGACCCAGGAGAGAATTTATGTAGGTCAAATAATGGGAAGTAGCTCTACAAATCTGGGGTACCAACTGTCTTCTCATGCAAGGATTCTTTCATTCTATTCTTATTGTGGATGCATGCATGTGGATTCATGTGTATGCGTACTCCAAAATCCATGTGGTGGTCCTGGATGTTGCCAGGCTTGGACTGAAAGAGCTTTACCCACTGACCCAGCTCACTATCCTCTTCTCACTTAGAATATTCTATGTTGATCAAATCCACAGGGTGTTTCAGTTCATCAAAAACTTTTAGAAACAAGTAGACTCAAGCATCCAGAGTCAAAATATTAGTTTTGATGGGTTATATGCATTTTTATAAATGTGTAGATGACTTCATTTTTACATATATATTTTTCACAGAGTATATTCATGTGTTTTCATTTAGGACAATGGTCAAGACCTTTTTTTTTTTTAACAGTTACTTTTTTATTATTTTAAAATATTTTTTTCAAGATTTTTATACAGTGTATTTTGATATTACCCCTCAACTCATTTGGGATCCATCCTACCTCCCTACCTATCAAACTTTGTGCTCTCTCTCTCTCTCTTTCTTTCTGTTATTTCTTTTTTTGAGACAAAGTCTAAATCTTTATGACCTCCCCTCACACCCTCCTCACCATTAGGTACATTGTGTGCTGCCCACATACTTTTGGTTGTATGGTCTTCCATTGGAGCATGGCCTATCTACAAGGTGTCAAAACCTTTAAGAATTGCTTTCCTCCCAACAGTCATTAATAGCTAATGTCTGATTAGCTAAGGATGGGATTTCTTGTCCACTCTTCTCTCCATGCTGGGATTCTATCTGGCTTGTGTTGTGTGTATATACCTTTTGTCCTTTTGTGTGTGCTATCACAACTTTTATAAGTTCATATGTATAAGTGTCCTAATGTGTCCAAAATCCATTATTTCTTTGTAGTCATTTAGTTTCTGGCTCTTTTTTTGTTTTTGTTTTTGTGGGTTTTTTTTTTTT
>NW_022196896.1:24446468-24483120 GCF_008632895.1 Mastomys coucha | reverse complement strand
AGACAGGGTTTCTCTGTGCAGCCCTGGCTGTCCTGGAACTCACTCTGTAGAGCAGGCTGGCCTTAAACTCAGAAATCCGTCTGCCTCTGCCTCCCAAGTGCTGGGATTAAAGGCATGCGCCACC
Organism: Mastomys coucha; assembly: GCF_008632895.1. Lineage (NCBI taxonomy): Eukaryota > Metazoa > Chordata > Mammalia > Rodentia > Muridae > Mastomys > Mastomys coucha. The sequence goes on along the minus strand of NW_022196896.1, from coordinate 24,482,996 downwards.
ACTGCCCACCCAGCTCCAGTTTCTGGCTCTTACAATCCTTTTGCCTCCATTTCTACAATGATCCCTGAGCCTTGAGGAGGATACACTGGAGAAAAGGAGGCTACAGTGGGTAAAAGTGCTTTTCACTGAGCCGAATAGCCTAGGACATGGCAGAAAGAGATAGACTGTTCCTACAAACTATTCTCTGATCTCCACATGTATCCTGTGGCACACACACGTGCGCACACCCACACACACAGAAATGTGAAAAACCCAGCATATTTCTGGAGTATATATAATTCAGCGGTAGAGTGGGTACTTGACCAGCATGCAAGAAATTCTAGATTTATGTTTTTTTTCAAAATTATATTTGGAAATTGTATTTATTAAGGGGAGAAAAAAAATCTAGTGTCCTTTCATTTTATAAATAGTATTTGAATGTACAAAATATAAGGAGTATCTATTATTAAAAAAGAGAGTTCATTAAATTTATCAAGCCTGCCTTTTGGAATACTTATTATATTCTTCCTATTTGTTTTCATTTTCTTTGGGATGACTAGGAAAACCCCCTCTGATGGAGAGACATAGGATCAGTGCCTAGAGAGCAGAGATTCTTTCTAGAATGATATTCCAGGACTCTCGATTGTATTTGTTGGGAGAGCGCTATTGGGTGTGCATTCTCTAGGCTTATTTGAAATCCCAAGTCTAATTGATGTCCAGTAGAGCTGTAATCCAGGAGCTGGAGTGGATCCAGAGAGTGGAGCACAGCCTTTTGTTGGCTTTTGAGGAATCTACGCCTTCTTCTCGGGTGGATGGAGGGGTCACATGGACCAGCGCTTGTGCCTTGCAGCAGCGGGGAACACTGTGACTGGACCTTTGTGGCCCTGCTGAGAGTATCGGCCTACCTCAGGTTTTACAATTAGCATGGTATGAATAACATAAATAAACCAATGGTGATTTACCTTGCTTTTATATTTCATTTCCTGGAGTTTTACGACTTGAGTTGTGTAGAAATCTCTATCATCAGTCAGCGGGTAGCCCACCCATCTAAAATTATTTCTTGATTGTCTGAGAACTAATTTTTCCCCAAGGAAGTTCAGCAATGAAACAGTACTGATTTAATTGTTGAACAATTCTGTTTTTTATTTTTTTTTTTTTATTCACAGCTTTTGACCGTGTGCAGCCTTCTGTGTTCTGAGACTACTCAACTGCATTGAACTAGTGTTGCCTGTGCATCAGTCTCCACGTGTAGGTGAAAGCCTGCATCCCAGGACTCAGTGTTCTCCATAGTGCTTGGGACGATGGCAGCATCCAGGTAAGCATTGCCTGGAGGATTCTTCTTCTGCCCTGTGAGGATTCTCCTTCTGCCCTGTGAGGATTCTCCTTCTGCCCTATTAGGATTCTCTAACACAATCGGTCTCACTACCAATGTATGTTTGTAGTACAAACACCTATTAGCTGAAACTAAATTTCGAATGCAAAGTCCACATAATGATATAATAACACATGTTATTGATGAGGAAACTAGAAAGTGCTGTGAGTTATTCCTGCACATGTGTATTATCCAAACTCTTGACTTGCCTGGTCAATCTATTTTGCCAGGCAAGAGGCCAAAGTTATTCTAGGCCCAAAGGCACAAAACAGCAGGGAGAAGTTGGGTAAGAGATGAATCTCTCGTTTAAAGTCACATGGGGACCTTAAAAGGACCTTAAAACCTGATGTTTATAGCAGGTGATTCTTTCCCTCAAAGAGGGATGTGAAGTTCATTAGGTGGAAATTTCATTTGCTTCTTCCCAGTTGAATGTGTATGCAATTGAACTTTTTTCCTTTTTAAGGTCCTGTCCTGGTCTTTTTTTTAAATGATAATGAGGGCCCTTTAAAGGAGGAAAAACACAGGAAGGGGCATGCGGAAGCTTGTGAAGGTGGCATTCTTGGAGAATGCAGTAGACTGCTCAACCTCGACATTGCCTCTGTTCTCACACTGTTCTTCCTGTGGGCTGAGGCTCATTTTATTTGCTCAGATCAGAAATATGCCCATTAGACATCTCCATCTTTTCAAGTCGTAAGTCTCAGTCTACAAGACCATAGAATTCTAGCCACTTTAAACAAAATTTTTAGTCTATTAAAAATTTATCAGCAAGGCATGGTGGTAGATACATGTAATGTGAGCACTTGGGAGCCTAAGGCAGGTGACCTGGAGTTCAAAGTCCTCCTTGGCTACATAGCAAGTTTGATGGCTATCTGAGCCATAAGACATCTTCTTTCAATACCTTCTCTCCAATAACAAAAATACCATCTTGACTTTTTACATCTAATCACTTACTAAATGTAATAGATTTCCCCCCTTTAAGCCTTTCTTCTCATTCCAATTCTTCAGTCCAGGTCCTGGTAGCTCCTTTGATGCTTCCTCCCTTGATATATTCAGGTTTTCTAGAGGAATTAAATTAATAGGATAAATCTGTTAATAATAGATTCTAAATAATATAATCTATTGGCGGTTATTATATCGACTTGTATTATATAGCCTGATCCGTCTCATGACAGCCATCTCACACTGGAGGGGCTGAGAACCTGGTACCTGCTCGCTCCATCAGATTGGATGTCTCAGAAGTCCCACCCAGTCTGGCATTGAATGATGGGGACCCTGCAGGGGGTCATGGCAGGGAGGGAATCGATTTCAAAAAGGTGAGAAAGAAAACTCAGTTCAGGTAGATTCATGAGTCTGGATCATGACTTCAGGGAGTCTGATGCCAGATAGTTTACTACTAGCATATTTAGACCTGGTATAATTTGAAAAAAATGTTTCTTGGTATAATATAGTATGTGGTGCACAAGAAAGCATAATTTCATTGAAACTTAACTCAGGATGCAAAACACTTCTTCCAAGAAGATGGGTTCTGGAGATAGGCTACTTATACTGCTAGCTTAAAGATCTAAGGAAGGATCTGGCCTGGTCTTAGTCATATGGACAGCTTAGAGGTCATTAGGGCTACTAGCTATCTTCAGGCTTCCTACCTCATGGGAGTTTAGGGAACCCACTGGCTATACAGATAATGTAAGGGTCATTTAGACTATGAGGTATCTCTGAGTGTCCTGGTTGTGGGAGCTCAGGGAGCCCCTGGTTGTGGGGGTCATTTAGATTACTAGTCACCTCCAGTCCTGGTTGTAGGAGATTGTTAAGGCCTGTGCAACAGATGATGTGTATCACTAAGCTACCAATCACTTCTAATTCCCAGCTTTCTAGATAGAAGAACATTGGGAAGATAAGCCAGTGTGCTTAACATTCTTGATCTCCCTGGAAATCTGTGAGGGCAAGGACCTTCAAGCTGTGCTCCCAACAACTGAAGTTGTGGAGGATTCTTGGAGAGTGTATTGGCTGGTTTTGTGTGTCAAGTTGGCACAAGCTGGAGTTATCACAGAGAAAGGAGGCCCCCTTGAGGAAATGCCTCCATGAGATCCAGCTGTAAAGCATTTTTTCAATAGGTGATCAGGGGAGTAGGGCCCAGCCCATTGTGGCTGGTGCCATCCTTGGGCTCTTCTATAAGAAAGCAAGCTGAGCAAGCCAGGGGAAGTAATCCAGTAAGCAGCACATGGTCTCTACATCAGCTCTTGCCTCCAAGTTCGTGCCCTGTGTGAGTTCCTGTCCTGACTTCCTTTGATGATGAACAGCAATGTGGAAGTGTAATCTGGATAAACCCTTTCCTCCCCAACTTGCTTCTTAGTTATGATGTTCTGTTCAGTAATACAAACCCTAGGACAAACTGGTACTTGTAGTGGGGTATTCCGGTGACAGCCTGATCATGTTTTGGGGAAGACCGTGGAAGGACTTTGGAACTTTGAGCTAGAAGAGAGCCATTGGGATGTTAAGAGCTCTGTGGGATGTTCTGTAGGAGCTTAGAAGATAATTTTGAGAACAGTGCAAACAATGGAGGCCTGGCTTGTAAAATTTCAGAGGGAAGATTAAAGACTCTTATCAGGGTTGTTGCTGTTTTGATTGTGAAGATTCTATGATTTTGGTTAGCTGGGGCTGAAGAATCAGCTGTGATTAACAAGCTACCAGAACTACTAAATTGAAACCTTTGCATTACTGGGACTATTGATGCTGATTAGCTGGAGCTAAGAAATTAGCAGTGATTAAGAAGAGACCAGCATCATTGAGGTGACATCTTCTGGGAAGTGTTTTCTGAGAACACAGAGGCTGTGTTCCAGAGATAGCCAAGGTTGTATCTTGTGCTGCAGCAGGACTTGGTAATGTGTACCCAGGTGGTACTGGTTTTGAAGGCATGAAGGGTTCATGAAGAGCAGCTGAGGCTTGGCTCTGTGAGAGGCCATGGAAGGCCATTGGTGAAGGGGCAGCCTCAGTTGCTGCTGATGGTCCAGGAATGAAGGGGTCATACAAAGGAGTTGAGGCTTGGCATCATGAAAAGAGCCTGTGAGAGGCGATTTGTGAAAGTACAGTCAAGTTGCAGCAGAAGACAGCAGTGCTTTGGAGAAGCCAGTACCATGAGATGTCCACCAAGAACAGCAACAACAGTGGAGTAAGGCAGCTGGAGCCTAGAAGACAAGGTGTGTGCTACAAAGGGCAGAGCTGGAGAAGTGACCCAAGCCCTTGGAGGAGGCCAGAAAATTGTGAGTAGCTCCCAGACATTGGATGGTTAGAGTTTGATTTTGGTTTTGATTGTGACTCTACCCTGATATTTTTCCCTCTTGAAGTAAGAAAGTATTTTAGTGGAGCCCACAGTTAAGAGACTGAGTTGTAAAAAGACTTGAATTTCAAAAGAGATTGGATATTTTAAAGGGATTGAAATTCTAATATGTAAGAATTTGTAAAGGCTGGGACTTTGAAAGTTATTTAGATCTTGGGGTGAATAAGAAAATAAGGGTTGAAGCTTAATAGTGATGTGTTTGTGTCTCAAGTTGACAAGGGGTCAGTTGTACTAGCTGGTTTTGTGTGTCAAGTTGACACAAACTGGAGTTATCACAGAGAAAGGAGGCCCCCTTGAGTAAATGCCTCCATGAGATCCAGCTATAAAGGCATTTTCAGTAAATGATCAAGTGGGAAGGGCCCAGCCCATTGTGGGTGGTGCCACCTCTGGGCTGGTGGTCCTCAGTTCTATAAGAATGCAGGCTGCCTGAGCCAGGGGAAGCAAGCCAGTAAGCAGCTCCCCTCCCATGGCCTCTGCATCAGCTCTTGCCTCCAAGTTCTTGCCCTGTGTGAATTCCCTTCCTGGCTTCCTTTGGGACAGCAATGTGGAAAGGTAAGCTGAATAAAGCCTTTCCTCCCCAACTTGCTTCTTGGTCATGATGTTTTGTGCAGGAATATAAACCTGGAAAAGACAGAGATCTATTGTTCTTCAGTCCATAGGGGAAGCCTGAAGAAGCTAGGTTCTCATATTAGCAAAGGAATGGAGTATCAATAGCCCAGCAGCAATGGTGTAGGTGAACTTGCCTGTGAGAGCAAAGACAAGCCTAGGCTTCAAAGTGAGTTTAGGGTCAGTCTGGGCAGCATAGTGACACTCTGTCTCAAAAACAAGGAAGGAAGGAAAGAAAGAAAGAAAGAAGGAAAGAAAGAAAGAAGCAGCACATTAATAAAAAATACTAGTAATCGTATTACCAATTACTATCCTTTTGTTTTGAATCTGTAAGAATGTTATAATACATGGGACACACTATTAAATAGGCTTCATTATATGTTAAAAAACCCATTCATTGTTTACAGCATTACACTACTCTCATGAATGATTACAATTTGCTAATGAGATGAGAAGCAGTCTCTGCACACTGTTGTGTCTGTCCCTGTCATGGGAGAGGGGGGTGTTCTTTTCTGGTTAGAGGGGACAGCTTTTCAGAGTCAGGTGGAGAGGGACTGGCTGTCAGGGTAGCAGTGTGTGAGACCAGCCCCACTGGGAGGAGGACACTCCTGAATTGAGAAGTAAGATCCATCCATTATTTAAAAATAAACAATAAGCAACTTTTGAATCACAGTGCTGTGTTTCCTTCTGGGATTCAGATGACTACACAAACCACTTGAGTTTCATTTTTATGGTTTATGAAACTCAAGGGGATTATATGTTCATGATTTACAGTTGCTGGTTTCACATAGTGTTTATGGCACCGTATGCTATGTATGATGATATCGTGTGCATGCCTGTACACAGAGTTTAATTAATGACCTAGAGATTATCCTTGGCCTGACTTATTGATGTCCCAGTGCTGGAAAATGAGTGCTCACACGCTGAGAAATCAGAGCAGTGAGGGATGAGAGCTGCAGCTTTGGAGTGAATTTCACGCCGCCTCATGGATGTATCAGCTGCGGATGTGGTGTTTGGGATTCTGCAGGTGCTGTGCGCCTTTCCAGCTCAGCCTGAATTCTTGTAACCAGCAGAGAATTAAAAGTGAAATGAGACTTTGAGGTCTTTGATTCAGCTTTCCCCTATATTTTTGAGAAGCGCAAACAGATGTAAAGGCACTTGAGTTTCTGGCTACTCTTTCTTGCAGAAGCAATTAGCTTCCCTATTTCTTGCAACTGGGGTGAGTTCTGGAGTATGCTTGTGTAAGAATATCTTTTCAGATATGAAAAGAAGAAAGTCATGGATTCAGGTTGCAATAAAAAAGGCCCCCCCCCTTTTTATCTTTAAAGTAGCTCTTGCTAGAAGCACATTTTAGAATGCTAAGCTGGAGAAGAGTTTAATTAGATTGAGTTCAATGGTTTCCCCCCAAAAATTCATAGGTTATTTTCTCAGAAAGGTATGTGAAGACAACAGATGAGATAGAGAGTAGCTTCTCTAGTGTCTCTGGGCATAGCTGGCTGAGAGGCAGCTGGGAGAGGGGCTAAACTGGCTAATTGTGTGGCTAGGGTAATTGCTAATGGGCATTTAACTTAATTTGTGTCTGTTTTTCTGTCTACAAAATAAGGATGACAGGGCAAGGTTCTACCATAGAGTTATTGTGACATTTAAATAAATGAGTTATCATTCAGAAAAATGTCCTGTATGTGGTTCTTTCTATCAGCTACTGTAGCTGATACTGGATTTAATCAAAGGCTCAGGGAATTGACCTGTAAACTTCTGAGTTATTCAATTACTTATTGAGTGCCTGTATATACAGAGGTAAGTGCTGGGGAGAAGGTGGTGAGTGAGACAAAGTCTTTCCCCTTCCATGCCTCATATTCTGGTGGTCTGGTACAGAGGCTGGCAAATGTGCCCTGCTAATAGGCCAGATAGCAAATATTTCAGACTTTGTGGTTACTTCTGAGAGTGGAGGCCATTGCACAGATCCTGATGAGAACCTATGTATTCCCTGACCATGCAGTGATAGGTGGCAAGACTCAGGGGAGGACAAATCCTGAATGTGTGCTTTGAAGGTGACATTGATAGACAAGCCAACACGTTGGAGGTGAAGTGTGAAGAATGAGAGAGTCCCAAGGCCATTCTTTAAAGATGGAGGAATGGAAATGGATTGACTTTTCTCCAAGTCCTGGCAGTGAAGATTGACTATACTTGGTCCAGGAAGCTCCCCTGTTCTTCATAATCATTTACTTTCACCAGCTAATCGTCTCTTCCTCCTCTGACAGCACAGAGCTAAGCATCCTCCTCAAACCTCAGAGCTAGCCAGTTTTCACTTCTTTGTGACAGAATTTCCTCTCTGTTTTATACCAGCCTGTCTACTGTCTGTTCCACAAGGCTGGCTTTTCAAGAACTCCAAGCACAATGCTAGGAACTTAGTAGATGCTTTATAAAATGCTTCAAAGATCTTTCTTCCAAATAAGGCCATTATAACATCTCATTGTTGTTGTTCTAAGTTTTCTCTTTACCTTCTGATCAGTGCTGTTGACTCTTTTTTTCCTCTCAGATTTTTACTTGAGCTTGCTTTATAGTTTCTGTTTAAAAGTTTCCCCAGAAACTGGCCACATTGAAAAAGCATTTGGTCATCATTTTAAATTACTTCTGCTAAACACAGGAACACTTCAAGATGTAAGGTATTTGATAGTTTGAATGCTCTTTTTACTTTTCCTTGGGTTTCTCAACAGGCCCTCTAGCAAGGGGTGTGCACGAGTCCAAGGCACCTGGAAACTTTGCCAAGAACATGGCACAGCTGTGGCTATGTGCAACATTGGTATGTGTGGAGTGCAGCTGAATAGTGCACGCCTTAATCATGCCCACAAGGCAAAGTGACCTTCTAAACCCAGACTTCTCCATGGCTTTTGTCTTCATTGAATACCTGCTACCTGTAGCATCAGGTGCCAACAATCTAGGTAGACCTGCCCGACTAAGCCTTTGGAGGAGGGAGCACAATCCCTGGAGGATGGGAGCACAGATGCTGGAAGCATACTCCCACCCCTGACCGTTTGATGAGAAGATTGCAGATTCATATCACCCATTCTCCTAGCTAAACTTCATTCCATGTCTTGCAAGCTACAAAAAAAAAAAAAAAAAAAAAAAAAAAAAAAAAAAAAAAAAAAAAATCAAATATACACGCAAGCGGTAGAATACCTAGTATTTACTGTGGCCTGAAAGTTGTCTTTCCTCTCCTCCATTGTCTTGTGTGGTGCTTTGGGGGGGGCATAGAAGTCTTTTTTTACTGTGTTAAGGATGTTACTCAGCAATAAATCGTTTGCCCTAGTGTTGCCTTCCTGACCCACTGAATTCAGTGACAAAATGAAACTTAGTATGTGTGTCCACATACTGTGTGTCCCATAGGCAGCCCCTTGTTTAACTTTCACCATGGCCCTGAGAGAGGTGCTAATCTGACTTCTATTAAGATGTGAAATGAAGTCAGTAGCTGCTCAGTGATGGTTGGCTTTGTGCCAGCTTCACTGGGCCCATTAGCTGGCCAACAGTGGTCTTGAGTGTTGTTTGTCAGGGTTTTTCTGAAAGGAATTGGTTTGAGTTGACAAGACTGGCATGCCTGGGTGAACTGGCATAGTGCACTTAACTCAGGATTCTAATAGAAAGGCAGGGAAAGTGTGGGCAAGATGGCTTAGCTGGTAAAGGCACAAGCCTTATGACCTGAGTTCTGTTGCCTGGACCCATATGGTACAAAAAGAGAGCTGATTCCTACCAGGGGGTCCTCTGATACCCTCCATGTACACACGAGGTAAATAAAGACAGAAAGGTGATTTGCTCTCTGTGTCTGAGCTGGACTGTCCAGAACCCTGTCCCCCTCCTCTTCGACACTGGTACCCTGACTGTTTGGCCTTTAATTTTAAGTTGAGATTAATGCCACTGGCTCCTGTGGTTCTCAGGCATCTGGGCCTGAGCTGGAACTATCGTTTCTTCAGCAGCTCCTAGGGCTTCCTAGTCCCTGTCATATAAACCAACCTTTCATAATTGTCTGAATTATGGTTTCTAGTGCTGTGATAAAACACCATGACAATATCAGCTTGGGAACTGATTTAAGGGCTGATTTAAACTTATGGCTCTCAGGTCACTCCCTATCACTGAGAGAAGTCAGAACTTAGCAAGAGGGAAGAACTCCAACAAGAACTTGGAGGTGGGAACTGAAGCAGAGGTCTCTGGAGTGGGGTGGTGGGGAGGAATGCTTACTGGCTTGCTTCTCAGGGCTCATTCAACCTAGTTTATATAGCACCCAGGACCACTAGCTTAAGGGCTGCACCCCCCCACAGTGAACTAAGTCACTCCACATCAATGATCAATCAAGAAAATGCACAACAGGCTTGCTCAAAGGAAAATCAGGTGAGTATCTCTAATATGCTAACAGTTTCATTTAGGTATATACCCAGACACAGTTTAACTGGGTCAGAAGGTAGTTCTATTTAAATTATTTAAATTCTTACCTGAAGTGTATAGGGCTCTCTTTCCCTACATCTCTGCCAACACTTATTGTCATTTGTCTTCTTGATCTTTTGTCTACCACCAAAAGATCATTTAAATGTTAATTTGTCATTATTTCTTTCATGGGGCTCGACCATATTACTGTCTGTGTTCTCTCTCTTCTCTTGTTCTTCCTACCTCCATCCTTCTCTCTCCTCAAATGTATACAATCACCAGTCATTGTTTTTTACTGTTCTTTGAAAGTACACGGAGGCCAGTATAACTTCATTTCTATTCTTTACTTACTATTGCCTAGTAGGGAAAATATACTGTAAATGTGTGAGAATATGGCATAATTTGACCAATTACAATTTGCATGCCACCAGGAATAGATGAACTTAATCCAAAGTCCCAGTGGTCCCAGTGGCCCAGTGTATTTTATCTTTAGTTTTACCCTGCCATAGACGTGTATCTTTGAGTCATCTCCATTTCCCTTGGAAGAACATACCTGAGGGTTTGTTGTCTTCAATTTTGAGCCTACATTCATATCCCGACTGCCATACATCCTGCCAGCTCTGTCTTCATAGCCTATCTTTGGTCTAATCACTCCTCTTTACCACTACCAGAGGGACCTGAGCCACTGTGGCCTCCGCTCTTGACCACTGCAAGAGCTTCTCCTTGGCCTCTCTTCTGCTCTCATTCCAGTGTGTTCTTCTCAGTGCATTCACCTCCAGTGGCTTTCTGTCACAATCAATTACCTCACCTTCCCTTGAGTCCACAGCTTGCCTGTATCTTCCTTTCTCCTCTTTCTCTTTACTCCCTTCAAGTCAGCTGGCTTCCTTCTCTTCGCTCCCAAAGGGATCTATGTAGCTTCTGCTCATGACGCTCTACGTTGTTAGCATTGTGTGGTCAGGGACACATACTCCCATATCTCTGCCCCATCCATACTTTGTGTTTCTGCTCAAGCTTCCTCTTCCTGGAGTGTGCTTTCCCACCCCATTGTTCTCTCTGCCCTGAACCCTATTTTCCTTCAAAGTATCTGACTTTGTCCATTTTATTTTTATTTGGCTTTCTGACCCCACCCCTTCAGATTCTCTAATTCCCTGTACAGCATCTGGGATTCAGCACCTGGGAAAATAACTGGCCACACTAAGGGATTATTAAATATCTAGGATCATGAATTACTGAAGAACTGAAATTAACTTAGGAAAATAGACTCCTGGATGTTTACAGAAAGACTTGTGGTGAATGAAGCAATGAAAAATAGAAGGTGATCTGTCTGAGGTTCATTTTCTTTGTAGTGCACAAGAATTTACCTTCCCTAGGGAACAAAGTTAGGGGGAGTTGGGGACATTTCCCCAACCTTTTCTCTTTTGCCTTCTTGTTGCCAGCCTATGGGACCTCCCACTCTCCTCATCCTGTTGGCTGTTAGTTTAGGAGAGCAGCTGATTTGCTGCTCTGAAGTATTGTGAGCAGAATGGCCATACTTTCCCATGTGGCCCCCTGTGCATGAGTCTCACTGGGACTTATAGAATCTTCCTTCCCTGGGAGGATTAAGAGGCACGGAGAGAGCATCTTTGTCCACTTGGGAACAGAGCCCCTCAGGAGGAGCTTAGAGTTGAATAGCAGAGGCATTTGCAGGGAAATTCTCTGAGGAATTTCTGCTTAGGCCTCCAAGGGTAGAGCAGTGATTTGTAGCAGTTTTGGGTCGTTTATATTCCAGCTTCGTCGTTCTCCATTGATTTTGCCATTTGCAACTTATAATGAAAATGAGGATCGTTGGCACAGATGGGGCTGTTGCTAGATGCTTCTCAGTGTCTTGTAGAGGGGGCATTCCTGGGAAATCAGTTGGATGGATTTTTGCTTTAACTTTTCTCTGGATTTCAGGAAGTTGGGGCACCTGGAAGGTGGACATCAATTCTGCTGATTGGTTTGTATTGTACCATGGGAATTAAGACTACAAAGACTGAAAAATTAACACAAAGGCTTTAGGATGAACAGAAGTTTATAAACCATAACAGTTTATATAAATTTTTGGAATATATTTTACTAATATAGGATGAAAAATATGTTGGGGCAGATTCCCTCCTCTGAATTCTTAGGACTGGTGAATGTTAATTTCACTGTAGTTTTGAAAGCCAGTGTTATAAGCAAAGCTGGAATTTATTGTGCTTTAAGAAAACACTAGCCGGGCGGTGGTGGCACACACCTTTAATCCCAGCACTTGGGAGGCAGAGGCAGGTGTATTTCTGAGTTTGAGGCCAACCTGGTCTACAGAGTGAGTTCCAGGACAGCCAGGGCTACTCAGAGAAACCCTGTCTCGAAACAAACAAACAAACAAACAAACAAACAAACAAACAAACAAAAAAAGGATAAAAGAAAATACTATACAAATATAATACCTCTAGTACATATTAGAGAGCAGTTGATAACACAGCTAGATGTGCTAGAATGAATGGAGGAGAAGACTCTGTGTGCCTGCATGAAGCCAGCTCCCTCCCTCACCCTAAGATCTTCACGGATTCCTTTCCCATCTTCTGTTCTCAACATCTTCAGTTGTCATGCTTTCCAGCCCAGAGCAGCTAAGAAGCAGCAAACTAGAAGAGGACAGAGGAGGCTGCAAGCCAAAGTTATTCTGATGGGAGAGAGAAATGACAGCTGACAGACTGGTAGTCAGTGAAGTGACAATTGAGCTAAGCCAGAAATTCAGGACTGCCTCTGGCAGTTAAGGCGTGTTGGGGTTTTGCAAGGACAGTGTAGACCCACTGCAGGGAGTGCCTGCAGATGTGACAAGTAAGTAGGGAATGTAGGAGAGAATGGCTTGAACTAAGGATGATGTGAATATCCAAGATTTGTTTATGTACATGTCAAGTTAAAGAGAGAATGCTTGTGGAAGAATCCAAGCAACCAAGCAGCTAGGAGATTAGGGTGTGGCGGCTTCTGAGGCTGGTGTACATACTAAGCAGAAGTGCTCCAAAATGCATGTGGGTATCTAGAGTGTTCAGAAACTACATTAGAAGAATTTGGGGTTTTGAGGCTAGCTTTCTTTACAAACCTAATTGAGAATCAAGTGTGGAACAGTGCTTTGAATATAGAGAAAGTAAGTGCTAGGAATGAGCACAATGACCCTAGGGCATGTCATGCACCAAGTTACTGTGTCTGGTAGGGCTGGGAACTGGCCTGGCTAGGGACAGTGAGGGAATGAAGAAATGTCACACACACAGTAACACATACGGTAAAGCTGGTGTCAGGTAGCGTCCTCGACCGTAGCAGCCCAGAAACTCAACCTGTTGATTAGGAGCAGCAGAGAGGAAGGCTGGCTAGTCTCGGTAGGAGGTCTTTCAGTCTTGTTAGTTGAACAAACAAACAAACAAACAAAAAAACCAAAAACAAATATGAGCCACCACTATGCCTGCTTTTTTGTGTGGCTGTTGCTGATCTAAACTCAAATTTTTATATGTACCTGGTAATCACTTTATCTACTGAGCCATTGCCTCAGCTCTTGTGTGAAGTTTATAGAAAAACATGTATTTGTGGTATGTTCAAATCGAGTACAAAATAGTGTTTAGAAATGAGGTGCTCATGACCCATTGGTCAGAATGAGTGCTTTTGGTCTCATGTTGCCAACAACATCTGCCCACTTATCTAGCCATAATCCTCTTTTCTATGGGCCAAAAGAGCTCTTTCAATGGAAGGGGTGGAACTCTTGTCCTCCTCCTGAGATGGTTCTTGCACATTCACTCAAGAGCCAAGTCCCACCAAGTAACTTTAGAACCTAACGTACTAAATGTGTTTTCTCTCCTCTACCCAGATATTTAAACATTTCTGTGTTTAATGTACAAATCATTTCACAAGACTGCAATCTTTAGAAACTTTTCCATGCCTCAATCATCTAGAGTTAGAAGTAAAGTAGAAGAAGAATTAGTAGAAGGGTACCGGTGAGGTATGGCAAAAGGAACAAGAAGGTAATAAGGAAGTGAATATGAGCAAAATATGATACAAATGAATGAACATTACATAATTAGAGCCATCATTTTATACAATGACATATGTAATAATATTAGTAATAAAGGAAACCAATTTCCATTCAAAACATGCTCCCCATCATACCCTGCCCCTGCCAAGGTTTTGTAAGGAGTCTGCAGTCTACCTTTACTGTTTGTCATAGCTTACTTTCATATTGCTGTGATAAAGCCACATCCCAAAGCAGCTTTGGGTGAAAAGGGTGTATCTCATTTTACAGGTCCAGTCTATCATTGAGGAAAGCCAAGGCAGGAGTGTAAGACAGGTGCTTGAGGCAGAAAGGAATGGAGAAATGATATTTAGTGTCTCACTCAGTCACTTTACTTATATAGCTCAGACCCTCCTAGCTGTGGATGGCACATCTCTCAATGGGCGGGGCTCTTCATCAATTAAAAATTGAGAAAATACTCCATTTATATGCTCAAATGGTGGTGTATGCCATAACCCCTGGTATTTAGGAGGATGAGACAGGAGTTCTATAAGACCAAGGCCTGCCTGGACAACTTAATGAGACTCTGTCTTCAAGATAAAAAGGAAAAAGAAGGCTGGGAGCAAAGTCTAGTGGTAGAGTACTTAATTAAGACAAGCAAAGCCCTAGATTCAACTCCCAGTTCTAAAAAATTAAATATGAGGCAAGTGTTATATGTGCTCTTACCTTGTTCCTCCAGTTATAGCCTCTTACTTTGATGAAAGCAAGAATGATTTGCTCTACCACTGAGGAGCTCCACTGTCTGCTACTGAGTTAGTCAAGAACATTCTTCATTTTTATTACTGGGTTTTTATTTCTAGCTCCTCATTTTGATTATTTCATAGTGTTTCATTCTCCTGCTTTTATTTCTCATCTTACATGTTGTTTGCTTACTTTTTCTGCTAGACCTCATAATTTGTCATTAGTTATTTTAATTTCCCCATGTCATAGTTTCAACATTAATACCATTCTTCAGTCTGATCTTGGTGGTGGACTTTTTTTATCAGAAGACTGTTTTGTTTTCTAATTTTGTTTTGAAGGGTGTGCACATGCTGTATTGAGTAGTAGGAATGTAGAAAATGGATCTTCAGTGGGAGAATTTATGTTAATCTGTCTAGCAGTTACACCGTGTTTAATATTAGTTTTAATTTTAGCTGTAGCTATAAGATGCTTCAAGTGCCTTCCAGTTGTCCTTGTTCTTGAGGCTTTCTTATGTACTGGTTCTTAGACAGAGTTTAGGTCTAGTGCTTGTTTCATCTAGAATCTGTCATTATGCTGGAGCCCATATGGCACTTAGACATGTTTACAGGAGCACTCTATACTTTTATGACTAAATCTCCTTTTGGAGAACCTGTGTTTTGAGGCTCTGGCCTTTATGTGTTTCTGTCCTTTCTATAGTCATGTATATTTTTCTACCTTTATCCCTACCAAACCATGGCCACATCTTTGTCAATCTATTTCCTTGAAGCCTTGTTCTTTGATAATTGTGGGATAATTTATCCTCATTATATGGGATACAAAGATAGTAAATTGCAAGAATGAAAACAAATGCCTTTCCAACAAGTGACATTAGTTTATAGAAGTGCACACAGGTGAGGTCTTTCCCTATGAGAAATAGGCCCACATTTTGAAAAGGGGTAAGAAGCAGAGGAAGCCTTGTGTGAGTGGGGTCCCAAGTGAAAGTGTATGGTTGGCATGGGTACAGACATGACAAAGATCAAAGCCTTGGGTCCATGGGGAATTAGCCAAGCTCTTTTCCCATATATGCTGAGCTCAAGAAGAATGGCAAAGCTTTCCTCAGGGTTCTGAGTAAGGGAGTGACTAGTTTGTGCAAAGAATAGCATCACCACATGAGACTGTTTGCTTTGTAAAGCACTGACCTCCTATCAGTGCTGGGTTCTCCATGGCAGTGGACTGGAAGATGTGACACAGTTCCTGCCCCAGGAGAGGGCAAGCAGGACATGGGTCTCCTCCAGTGTTGATGGTTGCTGTAGGTATAAAGCTTGTTTGCATATTAATGTACATATTCATCTTCATATTCCTCCTACAGGGAATGTTCTCCCTGTCTAGATTAGTGACTTCTTGATAATCAGAAATGGCATAATTCCAGGAAGTGAGAATGTGTTTGGTGATCCTCAGCAAAATGGTGACATTGTGACCTTTAGGACACCCTTTAAGACTGTGGGAAAGAATTCTGAAAACATGAGTTCAAGAATATATAAATCAGTGTAAAAACAGTTCTTTATAGACTTTCTCAACTATGCAAAATATAAGGATGCAATATAAATTGTATGAGGGCCTTCATGGATCTGAAAAAACAGAGGCAGCTATACTAATGAGTCATTTTAGTCAGAAAGATATTTAGGAAGGAGATATTATTTGGTCAATAGAGAAAAAACCTAAAAAATCATAAAAAAGAAATGAATAGTTAAAAAGCAAGGCTTAGATATATGGTTATATAATATTAGTGGTAAAATGGTGGTCTCCTCCATGGAAGCCATCTACAACTAAATTTGATCCAGATATTTTACTTCCTAAAGGAGGTAGTTATGTGGACAATTCAAATAGAGGTTGGAGTCTAAAAAAAAAGATGATAGCTTAAGGTATTCCCACTTTCTGGGATCGCTTAATACTTTCCAATAATAAATCCACAGATTAAAAAAATATGTTGAGGTAGCTAGGAATTATGAAAATGAGCTTCAGTGCTGCTTTCATGGGCATAAACAAGAGCTTGCTAAATTGCAAATAAATAAATAAATAAGTAAAAAGTATTAAGCAAACTTTGCCACCTAAAAATAACCTTGATGTGTAGACTTGACAACCACAGTGCTGTGCCCAGTGAACTGCACAGGACTTGGTAGGTTAAAAAAAAATGTACTTGCTCTCTGGTTCATTTGCCTTGAATGTGCTCTGTATTTCAGTTTCTATTTCTAAGAGTCAATGTGCTAAGGTCATAAAATTCTGATTAATGGAATGATCAAAAAAGATCCTGGGGTAAATGATTGAATTGATATGCATTTTCTAAGGAAGTAGGTTATGCAAATGAAAGACTGGGCTTTGATCTGCAAAAGAGAGCTATCTCTAGCAGAATCTAGAGCTGCCAGCTTGCATCCATCACTGACTCTGAGTCATTGTTCTGTTCCTAACACACTTGAGATTCCAGGTTGCAGGAGCTAGCACATCCCCACCTGATTCCAGCTTTTCTGTTCATGTGTCTACATGTCTGTCTTTTCTTCATTACCTCATTGTGTCTAGTGAGGGCTACAGGGCCCAAGCTGTGGACATTATGGGTAGAAAGGATAAGTTTCATAGTGGTAGCTCTTCATCCCCATGACAGAGATAACAGGGATATTTTCCAGATTCTCACTATGAAAATTGAGTGAGGTCACTGGAAACCTCTCCAAACTGTGAGCCCTCCAGGAATTTCTAACTTATGCTAGTCTACACCCACTCTCCAGTAGTTCATCATGACTACATTTGGACTTCCTGCAGTTTCTGTGGATAGATGATTGTATCTTTTTATCTATCTCTATCTGTCCAGATTTCAGAGATATTTTGCCCTCCCTCCTGAGTTGTATGGTAAAACCAGAAGTGTAAGGTTTTGATTTGTGTAGCCTAATCTTGTCATAAGGTTAGGAGTAATGACTTTCAAGATCTTTGCATATCTGATCTGAGACCTAAGTCTATTTCAGTTCCGAGTCCCTCACATTCCATGTCTAAGTGTCTTTACCTCCATTTCAAAAGTATCTGTTAAACATCCCAGCTTTAATCAGCCACAGTGATTTCTTGTTTGATAAATGCAGTGATGTGTAAAGAATTTCTACCCCCTCCCCCATGATGTGCTGCTTTAGATCTGCTCTTTGGACCATCTTTACAAATGTCTCCTTGTGGTCTAGCCCTATCAGTGTGGAATACAGTATTATATTGTTGATTCCTTCCTTCAGTTCCTTGAGCTCTAACAGAAAGACCAGTTTGAGGGACTGGAGACAAGGATGTGAATACATTTGTACAAGTTTAAAGTCAGACCTTTAATTCTCATTTCTCTGTTTAAATGATCCCCACAAAGTGGGAAATATTCAAAGAATTTAAAACAAACTAGTATTAAGAAGTAAGATTGATGTATGTAAAATTTTAACAAAATATATGATCTTTACATTTGATAGAAAATATATTTCATATTGTCATGCACATGATATTTGGTCCTTTCTCAGAGGAAGGGAAAGGATCAGAATTAACTCTCCTTGGGCACAGCTGTAACAGAATTCTGAGGATTATGATGAGACTTGCATTCTGCCTGTGCATACAGGAAGCTGGATTCAGGTAAACCACCAGACATAAGTGTTTGACCTATTTGTGACCTCAGGTGCTCTTCATTCATTTCCAAAGACTAAATGAAGTGATAACCATAATGCATCAACAGTCTGGAGTTTAGCTGGCCCTGGAGACATTGCATTAGAGTCCTATGGGCTAAGTCTAAATGAGATGGTGGTCAGGTATGTACACAGGAGTGGTCATTACTGCAGGCAGATGTGCACAGCTAATGGCTGGCAGTGGGGATTGCTGCAGGGGGAATTCATTGATAAAGATGAGTTAAAATGAGACAATGGATTATCCAGAGGGTGCTTTTCCACAGACTACATTTTTATTGGTGAAGGCAATCAAAGGAACAAAATTGAGCCATTAAAAATGAGAGCTCCTATAATGCATTTATTTAATACCACTGATGTAGCTCATAACTATATGCATACATATCCCTTTATTCTTTAGTTTGAGTAAACTAAAGAAGATATTGCTTTTATTTATTTATTTATTTATTTATTTTTTAAAATAGGCAGGATGGTGGGACATGAAGACAATTCAGAAGCCTAATGTATAGGGCAGAGGGACTACTTTCAAAGTGTTAAAGCTTTATGCATGTAAGCCAAACTGCCCATGATCTCATTACACCATAGAGAGCACAAGCATTGCTCCCAAACCACAAAGAAAAATCAGCATGCAAGTGACCTGTGTATTAGAATCTGTGCAAGTCTCAGGCAGGAGATGAGATTTATACACGCTTTAAACACCCCTGAGGAAATACCCATTTTATACCACAGATAGGCCAGATGTATTTTTCTTCTGTGAAATGTGATCAGCATGTAATTAGAAGAAAATATACTCGATATTCAAGAGCAACTCTACAGTATTCTTTCAAACTCCTCTGTAATTTAAATTGGGCAGCAATATCAAATTAGAGGAGATGTGTGGAAGGCTTATTACTACGTGATTGGGCCTATGCAATTATATTTGCCACAATGCACTGATGTAGTTGTATATAACCATTGAACTGAAATTTCACATTAAAAAAAACCCTTTCTTTTCTGAATATGATTACTAATGTGATAAAATGTTCCACATTAGATAGTGCGGTTCTTGAAAATGCCAAAGTGGATCTCAGCCTTTCTCTCCCTCCTCAGAACCCATTTTATATGGAAAGAAAAAAAAATGAAGATGGCTTTGGGGGGAAAATACACACGTCTCTAATAGAACTTGCTAGAGCAATTGCAGACTGCCATTATTTTCCTGCATCTGTGCATTTCACTGTAGCAAAGTGATTAATATGCCTCAAAATTTGAACTCATGGACTCAACTATTTTAGTGTCTCATCATCAAAATACACAAAGCCCTGACACATCTAATTTCTATGTAATCCCAACTAGGATAGAATTGTATGAGTATTTATAATGTTTAGGCATTTGAATAGATTGTGTGACATAAGTGTGGACAATTATACACAGGGACATGAATAAAACATGTTCCAGTGTATAAACAAGGCAGGCGCCAGCCAAAGGAATTGTATATATGTACATGATGAATTAGGGTGAAAATTCTTTTAAAAATCTCTTCCAGGCTTTGGCTCACAACATTTTATATGGCTGAAAATAGGAAATAGCTGTGGCAAAGTCACAGTTTATCACCTATGTTTTATGATGATTTTAATCGTTAGTTTTGTGTGACTTAAAATGATGACAGTAACATTGTTAAGGTTTCTAAACCTCCTTGAAGAGGTTTGAAAAGAGGATGGATTAAAAAGGGTAATTCTTAGATGGATGGTGTTGTGCTTTGTTATCATTTAGGATTACTGATGGTTTGGAAAGAACTATAGCCTTGATCATATATATGTGTGTGTGTGTGTGTGTGTGTGTGTGTATTATATGTTTGTGTATGTGTGTGTGAACATATGTAGTCAAAAGCTCACAAATATAAAGGCTATTCTGAAAAAGAAAATATTTGTAAGTGAATATAAAAAACTCTGTAACAAGACATGGCAGTTGAAATATTTGACTCCAAATCCTGGTACTTTTGCTACGAGGCAGAGGATGCATTTCCCTTCACTGCGAGGAAGGATGTATCACCCTTCTCTTTGACTCTATGTGAGGTTCTACTGCTTCAACCCATAGAATTTAGCACAGGTGGCACATGGTCTTGGGACTTCATTAGAAAGTTCCTCAAGCTTCCATCCAGTTGCTCTGGCATGTTCACACTGAATTAAAGCCACGTCTTATAAAAGAATGCAATCACTCTGAAACTTGTGGGCTAGGATGTCTTCTGGAGAGCAGGCAGCAGTGGGTGAATGTGTTGTCTTTAACACGAATGTGGAGACCTGTGACTCTCCTTTTGACTGTACTTTGAATCAGTACAAGCAAAATCCCAACACGCCATACTCCCCTATTCCAATTCAAAGTCCTCACCTTAGGATACTAGAAATTAATGCCATTCTGTTTAAAGGATCTGGCTGGCAGCAGTGATCACTGTAAAAACAAAACAAAACACCCCCCCACCCCCAGTATTTTCTCAACTTCTTCAGTGATTATCATCTGAGGAGCATGTTGAACAGAGATTCTCATGTTTCGCTCATGGATACTACCACTTACAGGTCTAGCAGTAAGGGTGTGGATGGAGAAAGTTTAGTGTAACAGACAGAATGGAAAGTTAACTAAACTAAAACAACTCAGAGATACTATGTGATTTGTCAACCAGGTTCTTTTTGTTTGTTTTGTTTTGAGACAGGGTATCTCTGTGTAACAGCCCTGGCTATCCTGGAACTTGCTCTGTAGACCAGGCTGACCTTGAGTCACAGTCTGACTCCTGAGTGCTTAGATTAAAGGTGTGCACCACCATTCCCAGCTTGTTGACTAGTTTTAATAGAAGAATTCTTCATAATTTCTTTGATTTCTTGGAATGGGGATCATAGGTAAATCTTGTCCTCTGCTTCATGATGTACACTTAAAAAGCTATGTCTTTTTAGTCCCACTCATAAAGATACAGTGAATTTCATAACCCCTTCTTGTTCAATGAGTAGTGACAGGAAGCCTAGAGAGACTTGGAGTGGTGGGTAGGTCTTATGTAGGACTCAGGACAAGAATGAAGCTTTGATGCCAACTACTGTAGCTGGCTTAGGGGTAGCAGGAAGGAAGACAGAGGAGGGATGAAGAGGCTGCTGGACTAGAGTCTTTGGGAGTAGAAGAGACATCAGGTAGCACTGAGAGGGCATAACCAGGAAGGCATCTGTCATAGCTGCAGAGACACTTTATTACCCATGTGTGCTACTGGTATTCCTAACAACAATGATGACATCACCCTGGTGCCACCTCTTGTGAGTAATTACTGTGGATAGTGTTCTCTCACATGTCTCCTGCCTTCCTAGAACACAAATTACATTTTCTCCTCTGTATCCCACGGTAAAGTAGGGTTCCTGGCACATGATAGTCATGCCCATATGTGTTTGTACAAATAATAGTAAGAAAGTACAATAAAGGGAACTCTATTTAGCGATCTTTGTTTTTTTGTTTTGTTTTTTATATCAGATTATGAGCTATGCACTTTATCCTATTCATTGACTCTCATAGCAGACCTATCAAATGTAGGGTCATCATTTACATTTGCATAAATGGGAATTAAAAATTTATGATTTGCTGAGGGTTGTGTAGACTGTAATTAGTGATCTCTGTATTTTGACCAAGGCATTTTGTATACCAGAACTTTATTCCTAATGAAATTAATAAATCTAGGAAAGGATGAGTAGAATCTGTCTCTGGATTCTCCTCTCACCCTTGCTTGCCTATCTAGTCCCAGCTCATCTCACGCTGTTCTGATCTTGAGAGACTTATGTACAACTGAACCTGATGTGATCCTTCTCCTGGTCCTTTCCCTCTGCTGCCTCCTTTTTTACACTTCAGCTTAATGTCTGTTCTTTATAGACCAAAAACATCAGAAGGAAAGAGTTCATGGTGATTTATTCTCTCATTGTGGCCCACCTAGAATGCAGTCCAGACAATCAGTAGAAGGCACACAATTATAGATTCATCACCTTCCATTGGTGGTGTGTGCACAGCCTCCCACAACATGTAATACATCCTAGTGCATATGTTTCTCAGTACTAGGGACAGATAGATGAAGACAATTGTCTGTGTATATGTGTTTGTGTTTGTGTGTGTATATGTGTGTGTGTAAGATGTATGTGTGTGGGCTCACATGTGTGTAGTTGCCTGTGCAAATGTGAGTGTAGGCCCCCAGATGATGGTAGATGTCCTCTTTGTTCACTCTTTACTTTTCCTCATTGAGACAGGTCTCTCAGTTAAGCAGAGCTTGCTGATTAGCTAGTCTAATCAGCTTGCTCTGGGGATCCCTTTAATCTCCACCTTCTAAGACATGGAATTATAGGATGGTTGCTGCCCACCTACCATTTACACTGGCTTTAGGGATCTGAACTTCAGTCCTCATACTTGTATAGCAAGTACTTTGCATACTAAGACAACCCCCAACCCCCAAATTCCTAACTTAAGTGAGTTCAGTGTTTTACTAGGGGATGGACAAGGTAGAAACAGGTATAATGTCTCAGAGTAAGACCTGGGGTGCGATGTCAGAATTATATACTGAATATGAACAGATTCTTGAGTTGCCTGTACTTGATGACTGTCATATAGTGGTGTGTGAAGCATGGATTGAAATGGCACATCAGAGGTAGAGTGAGAGTAGTAATGGTGCCCAACTGTGAAAGAATATGGTTCGACAGTAAATAGGTTGGTGATACTGAAGGTAAGAATATTAATGCCACCATAGGCAATAAGTCCTCCAGTGATAGGCATGACAATCCATGAAGGACTTACCTAAGTATGATTAGCTTTGAAGCTCGTGCCAGACTGGGGAGAGTCATCAGACATAATTTATCTCATTTGTTAGAACAGGCTCCTAAGTATTGGCTTGGGTAACATGGGGTGACTGGAAAGCACAGTGAGAAGCACCTATGACTTCATGGGGCAGAAATTATGCTCAGAGTGCTGCAGTATGTGGAGCAATTCTATTCTCAAGACACCAGAGTCCCAGCTGAGAAACCCTGTATTGACCACCAATTATTAGAGGAACTTTGTTGAATATTCTCAGGGTCTGGGCAATGGATACTTTTATGCACTTAGTAACATTTACTGATACTTTTTTCTTGACACTCTGGAAAAAGCAAAGTTATAGGGAACGATTTATTTAAGGATGGATTCTACAGAAATCTACAAGACTAGCATTTCAGTATTTGGGTTTGAACCAATGTTATTTTAATCTTCTGAGTCTTTAGGAATCATATTTAACTTATTCCATGTAACCATTCAGTTTGTCAGCAAATACTTATTGAATAATTTTGTAATGTGCAAAATACTGTCCTAGCCAGAGAGCCTCCATTCCTGCATGATGAAGTTTACAATCTGAAGATTCCAAAAATGGATAAACATGAAAAAGATGCTCCAATTGCTTCTTTTGAAGGCAATAATTATTTATGTGAGTGCTCTGAAAATATAACTAGGGCTACATTTCTTTATAACTAGACAAGCTTATATCCCCAAGGGTGTATGTACTGCCTATACCTTGCAAGAGAGGTAGATGTAGAAAGTGTCATTAAAGCCAAAAGCTAACATGTACCCAGGGCTATTTGGGGACTAAGAGAATTGGGGGGTTTATTTAAAACTAGGAGAAGAGATGAGTTACCCCTTCAGGAAATCTTGCCAGAATGGCCATTTTAACTATCAGCAGATATTCTTGTGAAATCAACACTTAGAAGGACATTTGCATTGACCAAACTGCCTGCAAATAAAATAAAACCCAGACTATAAACAATCCTTTACTATAAAAGGATTTACTTTTCTTTCAGCTCATTTCCCAGCATACCACTTTTCTGAGTAAAGCTGGGCATGAAGATATGATATATTCAGAGCAGAGGGGAGAGTGTTGGCTGGGGTGGACCACTGTTTTAAATACTTTGTAAGCTTCTTCAGATAGTGGTTTTTGTTGTTGTTTGTTTGTTTGTTTGTTTATTTGTTTAGTTTAGTGGACCAGAAGAGAGAGAGAGAGAGAGAGAGAGAGAGAGAGAGAGAGAGAGAGAGAGAGAGAGTGCGTGCTAAGAAATCTTCTTTTGTACTCAATGTAATTGAGGAAGAAACAAACAAAAAAAAATTGCTACTTATACTCCAAACTGAAGTTACACAAAGGGGAGACAGATGCCATTGGCAGACCAAGTTTACCACAGCTCATCTCACTGGGAGCTGGCTGCAGGGCCAGGATGGTTTACTGAGCTAGGATCTATGTTTGGCTTTTGCTGTAAATAGAGGGAAGGTGGCCATTCCTGGGTCCACTTTCCTCAGGGGAAGTTTGTATCAGAAAGGAACTTTCTTTCCTGTTTTTAAAGGCCAAGCTCTTTGAGGTGTCTAGTGGAAGTGCCCTGGAAATCAGCAGAGAGATAAGAAGACAAAAGGAGAGAAAAGAACCACCTCGAGTAGCAAAATCTCAGCGTGGTCAATGGGCACATTCTGTTCTTTCACATCGAACCCATGCTTGGCAGGACTTTGGAGGCAGTGCTTTGGAGGACTGGATTTCCAAACATAGGTTTTTCTGGTAAAGATTCCATTGTCTATACTTGGATCAACATCCCTCTACAAGCAAAGTGGACTTGAGTTGGAAAGAAGCAGTTATAATCACAAGTGGGATATTGTAGATCTGCCTGCTATTGAGGTACTCAAAGTCCTTCAAGGTCTCTGTGAAATCCTTAAAAAGTTAAATTTGAGAACTCTGAAAGATTTGAGCATTTCCATTATCTGAGAGTTGATAAATTAACACCCTTTTATAGATTGGGCAGATATAAGACTCCTAGGTCAGAAGCAAAGAGTAAACCATTATTCACAGCTATAGAAGTAGCCAGATGATCTCAGTTTCTGCACTGACTGTGCTACAGTGCCCATGATTTGATGTGAAGAGGGCCAGATGATTAATAGTCATGCAGTGGGTTGAATTATAGAGAGGAAGCCTGGACCCTGGGACCCTCCATTCTGTATAACAGTCTAGAACAAAGAGTAGGCAAGAATAGTCAACACCTCTGCTCATATGGTGAAGTGAATGTAAGAGAGACCCACGGAGTTATGTCTCCCCATAGAGAGGATATTCAGTAGCAAATAGACTGAGATTAAAATCCTATTATGTAAAATGGGCCTGAAGCCAGATTTGATTTGATTTAAGGAACATAAGCAAGATACTTTTTAAAAACTAAATGTGTGGAGTAAGACATATCTACTATGTTCTTCATGTGATTTCTTTCACTCATGGAATTCAGAGTTGTACAGAGCTGAGTTGAACACTAACCTGCACTACTTTAAGTGAGTCTTTTAACTCTTAAACCTTGGTGTGCTCATTTATAAAGTGAAAAAAATTTTTGCCTCAAAGATGATATATTGAGTCAGGAAGGTAATCCCTGGGCACATTGCCTGGTACAGAAGAAGTATCAAATATTTGAGAGCAATTAACATTACCTAAAAGTGCACAATGTAATAATAAATGTATTTATGAAGCAGGGCAAGTGGAAGGAGGAAACGAGATGAAGCCTGCTTTCCAGATGCTTAGCTTTAACCCCCAGTTCTTCTTTCTTTTCAGTTGGAAAACTTTTTGACTGGCCAATTTAGATTAAAGACTAACTTCTTATTTCCCACACCCACATTTCTCTTGCCTTTGAGTTCACAGATATCATTAGAAAACACAACATAAGAAGCTTACTGAGAGTAAGGCCTGAAAATATTAATTGACCTCTTAGTGGCTCAAGACTGGAAGTCAGCAAGGTCTCCAACATGGCCCAGAGACCAGGGTGTAGGCAAGTCATGGAAAAGGTACAGTGTGCCACCATGGTAGTGCCCACAGTCCAAGAGGGGTTAAAAAAAGATACTTTACCAAGTATGTGGGCTAGGGCCCCATAGTTCTGAATGCTTCCTGACATAGGCAGAAGGGCAAGCTTGGTGCCAGCATCTGTAATATGAGTAGGGTTTAAAGAAAAGCTTTAAGTAGATTTAGGGCTCAAAATTGAGATGGAAGGGAGGCAGTAAGCCAAGCAGGCTTCAGAGGTCATCTTGTCTTTAGGTGCCTTGTGCCTGTTTTTATCTGTTCTAGAAGCTACCAGCTAGTGTTCCCCTATATCAGTATATCCATGAACCACAGCAATAGGTGGCTTTGGTCATTGCTGAAGTTTAAGAATGCTCAGAGTATCTGAGTGGGTAAGGAATAAGGTCAGATAATCATGCTCAGCCAGGAAAGCAGTGTTTGAGTAATTTGTTAGCACAAGGGCATGGACCTACTCTGTTGTAAATACCCAGATGATGCTTAAGGTTCTTCCTAACTTTCACCATAATCAAATGTAAGCATACAGTGTCTTTGTCATGGGTACATGACATGGATGATGCCAGTTATATAGAAAGAAAAGCTGATTAGTAAGTGTTGGTCATGGGATTCAGTTAGTAAGTCTGTGACTCATAGACCTTCCATGTCTGGGACTACATTTTGGGAATGCAAAGAAAGACATGAAATGGTGGACACCTGATCCAAAGAATGTATAATCTAGTAGAGAAAGGAGAAGTAAAGGATGAATCAGTCAGAAAAGGTGAGAACTTGGAAGTGCTTGGCCATCTTCTTTATAGGCTGGGGGATGGGTGGGCACAACAAAGACAGTGGTTCCCTCCTCCTTTAGCATGTACCCCTTTAGGATGAGAAGGTTCTGGAAACAGAATGAGGCCGATGTCATACAAAGAAAGCGTCAATTTAGATAAACAGAAGAAATAACAAGAAGGCAAACTGAATCTTGGATTAACTGAGCTTTGATGGCTCTTGAGAAAGAAAGGCAGAAAGACAGATTCCATGCCAAGATTTAGAAACACATTGGATCTTCTGAAGCTCTGTTTTAATAGTTTTTATTTTTTAAATTAAATTTAATTTTTTAATTTTAAATTTAATTAATAATTTCTCCCTGCCTCCACAATGACCTTGAGATACTCTGGAGAGGGGTGCAGATCTCAGGTGGTCTGTTATGGGTAGAAATTCTGTTAATTGCTGTCCAGCTGTTGTCTGTTTTGAATTCTCTTCTGTTACTTCCCTGCCCTGCCTCACACCTTTGCACACTGGTGACAGCTTATGGGAGAGTAGAAGACACCTCACACCAGTGTGGGTGTGGGCTGCAGAGAGGAGACAGAACAGGGTAACACCTTAGGGAGTAAGCCATTTAACCACAAGCATGGTTTTTTAGTTACTCAAAGAAAAAAAAGACTTCTGCAGAAATGGTGGCTCTGAACAACTGCCCTTCTGCAAAAGGAAGTTTACAGAAAATGCAGACAGACAACTCTATCATAACATTTCCTCTGCTTTCCTTGTGAGGGATCCTCACATAAGGAAGATTGGGGACCTGAACCAGACAGAGATTATCATAGGTGGTGGTCACTTGGAAAACTTCAGCTGTGTGACAAGACACCAGTGTCTGCTGTGCAAATTTCCTCTCTCTTTGGAAAAACATTCATCAGTCTCCCTTCTTTCCTTTAAAATCTCCTACTTCCCCATCCTTGTCCCTATCAAAATTCAGAGGGTTTTTTTTTTTTTTTGTAATTATTTTTACTTGTGTGTGTATGTATGTGTATGAGTGAGTATACGTGTGTGTGTGTGTGTGTGTGTGTGAAAATAAACATGTGCAATCTGCTGAGTTCAATTAGTGTTGCTTATATGTACATGTTTTTAGAGCTGGCTACTCGGCATTGAGCAAGACTTTAGAATTCTCTGTCTTTTACCTTTCATTTTGATGCCACCTCCCTTCTTGACAGAAACCCAGATCCCCATCTCTTAGAGCTCTCTATAAGGGTCACTTCTCTCTCCTTGAGTGTAATTCTTCTAAGCCTTCAGCATGAAATAAAAAAAGTGTACTCTTGAGATAGAGGGAAAACCTGAACAAACTGGATTCAATGCAGGGGACCTGTCTTTAGTTAACTCTTAAGAATGAGTAATTTTAGAGATCAGGTAGCTAAATGAGGTTTTATTAGACATGTGTTGGCACTGGTATAAACATGCCTCTGATGGATGGGTCATGATGCTAATGGTTGACTAAGAACTTAGGGGTCACTTTTGTCTAGATTGAAACCTTTCACGTGGCCCTGTTCAGGGACTCAGTGGATGACCTTTGACATTTGAGGGACAATGTACCACATTTAGGGCTTGTTTAACACTGAAAAATTTGTCTCATGAAGACTTGTGAAGTTTTTGTTTTTTGAAACAGGGTTTTTCTGTATAGCCCTGGAACTCACTCTGTAGAACAGGCTGGCCTCAAACTCAGAAATCCGCCTGCCTCTGTCTCCCAAGTGCTGGGATTAAAGGCATGTGCCACCACTGCCCGACTTGTGAAATTTTATTATGTATGTACTGACTTTTAATTATTGCATAGCTTTTTATCCCCGGATCACTTTCTCCTGTGCCTTGCACCTTCAGTGAATAAATAACCCCCAATCCATACTATTAAGGGACCCAAATCAGACTTGCTTTTCTTATATCCCTGTAACACAAAACAGAGACTACTCAATGGAAGAAGGAAGCCAAAGCAGAAAAGGTTAGGGGAACAGAATTGCCCTGATAGTCCTAAGCTATTACAATGATGTTGATTCAAGTTTTTAGACATTGCATGAAAGCCCGTGTCTTAGGTGGTATTTCCATTGCAGTGGAGAGACACCATGAAAATGGCAACTCTTGTAAAGGCAAACATGTAACTGGATCTAACTTACAGTTTCACGGGTTTAGTCCCTTATCATCATGCCAAGAAGCATGGCAGCTTACAGGCAGTCATGGTGCTGGAGGAGACAAGAGTTGTATATCTGAAGGCAGCCAGGTAAAGACTGGATTCTACACTGGGGGGAGCTTGAGCATAGGAGACCATAAATCCCACCCTACAGAGACATACATCCTCCAACAAGGCCATATCTCCTAGTAGTGCCACTCCCAATGGGCCAAACATTCAAACACTCGAATCTATGAGGGCAATACCACCACAGCCTGACCTACCATCCTTATTCCACAGTACCGGGCAGATGACATCAGGGCTGCAAAGGCTACTGTGTTTTTCATTAAGGCAGCAAGAAGGGGAATTATGGGTGCTGTAGATACCACATCCAATTTATAAAACCCCCCATGAAAGGTGAAAAATCTCCACAGTGTGAAGGAATGAATGAGAAGGACAGGAAAGCAAAGACCTCCTGTGGCTATGGCCTGCAGTGGGGAAGAAAGCAAGCCTGACCAAGTGACTAATGAAATACACTTGGTGCAGTCCTATTTTCCAGAGAGCAGCAGCCATCTGAGCCATCTGATCCCAGGGAATGCATCAGTCAGCAATGAAACATAATGAGACTTCAATATATGTTTAGGAGAGACTTGGCTACGTAACCTGGAGGAGTCACTTATTGAAGTTCCCATTTTTGATGGTCGTCTTGTTATCAATCCTTGATATTTTACTGGGTTATTTCACTGGCTTCTTGCAAGGCTTATTTAACGAAGGAGCAAAATGAGGAAATTCATTTCTGCGAGACTGGAGATGTGTTTTGTATCTAAGAACCTTTGGTTCTGTTGAGTGCTTACCCTGTGAGTAGTGTAGACTGGTTGGTGTGGTTTTAAACTTGAACTAAGGCTGCTGTCCTACAGGGCATCTTGAATGGGGGTGGGTAGGTGGCTTTCTCCATGCCAGGTGCTGCTTTAAAGGTGAATGTGACGGCCAGACCTGCTCCTCACGGCATAGTGTTTGTTTTGTTTGCACCAGCTACTTCTGGGAATGGAGTCTACTCTGAAGTCTACCCAGTGAGATGCCACTAGAGAAAACCGATTTTGTCTTTTGTAGAGGGTATCAGTTGCATATAACTTCTTGTTTAGGGGTGCAAGCTCATGCCCATTTGCCTATCTCACCAAGACTCTAAGATCATGTGAAGGTATTGTGCATGCTTCCAGTCTTGGCACGCTCATACTGTATCAGTATTGTTGTACCTGGAATACAATGTTTCCTTTGGGGTCACTTATCTGTTCTTGCTTTTTCTGTCTCCTTCCTTCTCTGCATAGATCTGTGAGCCTTGAGGGGAGATATTTGATGAGGACATCTCATGTGACTGAGTTCTCCAAGGCGTACTCTCTGTACATACTGTGTTAATTCCCCTCTATTGCAAGAAGGAGCTTCTTGGGCGAGGGAGACACTGATCTGGGAATGAGCAGCACTTTCATGTGGATTATGGGGATAGAACTCACATTCTCAATGTACTGAGACACTTTCCTGACTAAGCTATCCTCTAGCCCCTTTTCTTTTAATTCAGTATTGTATCAGAAACATAGTCCATATTATTAACTATTTTACTGGAAGCGTGATTTACCTACTTTATGATCTTACAAAGAATTCTGAAATAAATATTTCAGAGCTTAAATTGATTGCAAACCATATGGTCAAGTTTTTAGAGTGTTTTCTGCTCTTAAAGAGTTTATATCTAATTTTGGCATAGGAGTGGAGTAGAGTGATGAGAGAAATTCTTTTCATCTAGGTTTCAGATTGGACAATGGAAAGAGACACCATAGGAAACACCAAGAGTAAAGGTTGCACAAATGGACAAGGCATCAGCAGTAGTGACAGTGTAGCCCGCGCAGTCGTCTCGCCGGGAAGAAGACACGCAGACACTCTAGGTTCCTTCTGCAGCAACGTTTTATTGTCTCCATCCATAGGGAAAAAAGGGTCGAGCCCAAAATCCGCACTGCTTATATACACCACAGTGCGGTGTATCTGCCCACAGCGTGGCATATCTGCTCATGATTGGCTGTTCGCTCATTACCCTACGTAACGCCCCGGGATGGGCCGTGACGTGGCGTCCTTTTCACTCCATGCACATGCGCAAACAGTTGTCCACTAGGAGTTAACAGCGGAAGTAGGTGCCATCCCGCCATGGCGAATGCCTCTCAAGATTCACGGCTCCCCACAATGACAGATTTGTTAAGATGTGTTCAGATAGTGCTGAAGTCCTCTGTCAGCCAATGACACATATTTTAGATTTGACTCTGAAGAAGCAGGGAGCTCTGACTGCTCCAAGCCCGGCCTCAGAGCAGAGGCCTCAGCAGCCCACCAGCTGTGACAAATGGCAACAACTCAGACCCCACTCCAGACACTGTCAAATTGCAGAAAGCATCCCAATTATCCCACACTAGGTCTTCGTGTTCCAGGCAGCTGATAAGCCTGAGTTTTAGCTTGCAGCCTAATTTCCCTTTCCATCAACATAAAGCCCGTGTTTGAAAATGCACAAGCAGTTATTGCAGTTATGGTGATGACTATTATTACTATTACCTTGGATTTTATAGTGTATATTTTCTTCTAAGGGCTGGGAAGTCTTAAGAAATGTTATATCACTAATCCTTACAATATCCCCGGGAAATAGGTAGGAGTGAGGATAAACAAGTATCAATATTATGCTAAATAACAGTTAAGTGCATGGTGTGCAATCCAGAGCAATCTAATGAAAGCAGTATCTTTTGCCCCTGCTGGATTATTTAATGCTTAGATATTTTATGGTAACTCTGAGGTATAGGACTTAGGTGATCTATTATGGTTTTTTATACCTCTTTCCAATTTAGATAATGCTTTTTTTTTTGCTTGAATGAAATTGCTTGGACATAGTTTTATTTTAAATTTAAGGCCTGAAAGAGATTTTTACAAACATTGACCTTAGGACCACATATTTGAGAACACAGAGACTAAGAGTTAAATTGAATTTATATCATGAGCTGAGTTTTAATCTATTCAGTTTCTAAATGGAAATATTTCTGGTCAAAGTTCAAATTGATTTTTATCTTACCGATTTTCTATGTCATGCTCGGGTTTTTTCAACCCTAACTTGTTTGCTTGTCACATTCACGAATTCTACTATATATATATATATATATATATATATATATATATATATATACATACATGTATATTTCTGAGTTCGAGGCCAGCCTGGTCTATAGAGTGAGTTCCAGGACAGCCAGCGCTACACAAAGATACCCTGTCTCGGAAAAACCAAAAAAAAAAAAATTATTTATGTTATTAGTATTTATATTATTATTCTCCTTTTTAAACTTAAATGTTTATGTATTGAAGATTTCATACCTGAGCATTACATTAACACCATTTCTGCCCCTCCTTCTCTTACTTACAATTCATCCCATCTCACCCTCATCTCCCTCTCAAATTAGTGAACTTTTCCCTCTTCTTCTTTAATTATTATTATTTTACATACACACACACACACACACACACACACACACGCACATCAAACTACTGAGTCCATTTAGAGTTGCTCATATACACACACATGTTTAGGACTGGTCCCTTGGGATTAGATAGTGTATCGGGGAAACTTGTTCCTGGAGAAAACTGATTATCTTTTCCTCAGTAACCATGTAGCTCTTGATTTAAGGATAGAGACATAGGACATCACTCCTGTCTATGTTGGGATGCTAACTGATGTTACATGATGTGGGTCTTGTATAGGCAATCATATTGTAGATTGTCTAACAACTTCCCTGTCATGTCTAGAGGACACTACTTAATATCAGGCACTCTGATCTTCAGGCTCTTACAGTGTTTCAGCCCCTTGAATAATTTTTCCCAAACATTTGGCATATAGGTCAAGTTGTAGATGTAATGGTAGAGGCTGGGTGTCTCATGATTACATTTTGACCAGTTGTAAACCACTGTAATTGTATCTATCTATTTCAAAAAGTAGCTTCTTTGATGAGGAATGAGTAGTATTTATTCATTTAGATTGAGATATATACTTGGGTATCTTTAAGAGGCCCAGCGTGATAATATGATCTATATTATGTAATGTATAAAGGTGAAGCCAGGCTCAAAACAATTTTCCTCTTTAGATTACCACTTCTACATTGATAGTTTCCATATTCTTCTACATATTTTGAATTACATATCAATTTTTTCTAACCAAAATTTACCTTATTGTGTTATATAAGGCCAGAGTAAATCCCACTGACAGTAAAAAAGTTAAAAATTTTTAGAATACATTTTATCTCAAAGTTGTATTTTAGTACCATAAATTAAAGAGCACTGAGTGTTACTTCGTATAAAATAAGTAATATAGTACTATCTATAAACACAGGTAATCAAATAGTATAACCAATTTTTGTCTGTAGATTTTTCAGTTTCATATTTGGCCTTATCTTTTTTTTTTTTTAAGAAAATGAACTTGGGTCTGGAAAGATGCTTCAGTGGTAAGAGGATATACTGTTCATGCAGAGGACCCAACCTCAGTTCCCAGCACCCAGGTTGGTAGCTCACAAGGGATCTTCGGCTCTAGGGGATCTGATACCTTTAGCCTCTGAGGGTAACTGTACTCACATACTCACACCATGTACCGATACATACACCTATTTTTCTGACTTTGTAATTAATTGTGATTTTAAAACCTATGTGAGCATGCCCACAGATCAATTTCCCTTTACTCTGTTAGTTTTGGGCCTTAATAACATAGCTGCAACCAATGAGTTCTACCCACTAACTTACTATCCTTTCCCATGAACTACTTTGCTCTGAGCTTTTATAAAGCATCTCTCATCTGATAGGACTTCTCTCTTTATCTCAACTTAACCACTCTAGCCTTAAATATTGATCCTACCTTCCTCTTGGAGAGGTTCCTTGATATCCGAGGCTGTGAGAATCATCAATTTGAAATTACATTTCTAGCACTAGGTGCATAATTATCTAGCACCGACTTAAAGGTTGAGAAGTTCCTTGTGGGAGAATATGTTCACAAAACTGAGTTGCTGGTAATGTTTCCGAGGTCAGAGTAGCTAGATGATATCTTTCTCAGCATGACTCTTTGTCAGTAACAGTGTTCAGTAAGTAACTGAACTTATTTGACATGAAGTTCCCCAGCGTTGCTATGTGTTTAAGCATCCCTGTGCTCACAGGCTGTGTCTTAGGCAGTGACAGTCCCATGAGCTCTCATTTGACATTGTCACTCAGCTTGTGCCATTCCATCAGTAGAAACTTGAGCAGAACAGTAGGTTCCAATTCATTTCTCCTCTGCCTGGAAGTTATGGTTTATGCAACTTGAATCTGTGAGTGTTCTTGGCAACTTCGGACAAGCTTGAACACAAAAAAGGTAAATTAAATAAAATTAAAGGTCTGAGTTTGGATTCATTTAGTAGCTAGACCATCTGAATTCATAGACGCCATTCTTAGGAGAGGCAGAGAAACTCTTTAGCTCCTTGACCAGTGGTTAGCATTCATTAGATCACACTCTTATCTTTGGGAGCATGTTTGTCAGCCTCTTCCTACTACAGGGTAGCTGCCCTTCAGTTGTGTCCTTCCTTCTGGGCTCTGTTAGGCAGTTTTTATAACAGAATTTGTCTTAAATCCTTAAAAACAGTTGTTTCTAAGATTTAGATGCAATATCTCTAACAGATTACCAAATCTATAGACAGACTGTGACTGCCACAATGTTGACATCTCACTGGGGTGACATAGAAAGCGCGAGTTCATATCTAAATACTATCTGCTTCCCTCCTTTGGAACCTTGCTCCCTGTTTGAACTCTTCCTGTTGAGTGTGCCCATTCTTCATGTGAGATACTTGATGCCGGTGAGGGCCTTGTTCAGAAAGAGACTTTCTGCAGTGCTCTTGTTTTGATCTGTGCAATATTTCAAAATGAGCTGGAGTACATTTTAAAGACAAAATTATTGCAAAGAATTAGAACTCACAGAGGAGCCAGGGAAGTAAAATATAAGCAAGCGAATCCATAGTTTCTTTTTCTTTTTCGGGGCTAGAGTTATTGAGATTGTATTTTTTGACCTTTACAAAATTGCCAGTGTCTGTAGGAGCGTTAAAGGGTTAATTGGTTTCATTTACTTAAATATTCCAAACTATGATGAAAACATTTTGCACCTAAGAGGAAGGATTGTGGGTGAAAAACGGAAGATACATGATTTATCACTCTCCTCACAAATAAAATTTATTCATTGCATCCACCAGCCATCACACAGATGGTCAGAAAATTGGCTTTGTGTAGGGATGTGGATTCAGGCATGAATATTAATAGGAGACAGATGTAAACGCATATTAATATGCATTTGCTTTGCATGGACTGACATTACAATATTTTCATTAAAGAAATTGCATTTGTAAAGAAAGTATAGGTCACCTTTTACAAAACATAAAATCGTATAGCTGGATGTATTTGTTGGCTTTGGAAAACCACTGCGGGTAAAAAATGGAAGTAGAAGTGTTGACTCTGTGGCTGGATGCTCACAGCACAGCAATGGAGGAGGCACCACAATGATTCAGCCCCTCTGGATTACAGTTAGACTACGTTTAGAACTTTAGCTGCAGTGAACACAGGCTGCCATTTGGGCAATCTGGGAAGCAAAGCCCTGTTTGGATGTGGTACACAGTTAAGTATAAATTACTATCAGAGAGAAAGGGGACTATTTAGAAAGATCCATTCACATCAAAGGAGCACATTTTCAGTGTGAGGTTGCTGTGATGGCAGTGATTCATAAAATAGAAGATTTATGCAGGCACAGTACTTTGGGATTTTGGGGAGGGGGGGACAGCATTAAGCTGACATCCGCGCCTGCATCTGTGCTCTGTCAGTATCTGCTTATGGTAGCATTGTGCTTCCTTCCCAAGTGGAAGGGGAACGGGTGATATTGTAAAAAGCTATTCACATGCTGGCCGCTTTGTACTCACAAGCCATTCACAGGGTGCTTTGCCACAGAAATACTGCTTAGTAGAGAGAACAGTAGCTTTCTTCTGTTTGTGAATCTTTTTAAAACTGCTGTGCTGGCTTCTCAGACAAATAAGGCTACATGAGCATGTGAGTTAGCAAGCAGAAATGATCATTCACTACAGCCTCATGAAACCCCCACAAAACTTCTACTTTCCAACACTGACTCCCCTACCATGATTTCCGTGTGCCTTTTGGCTGCCCATTGTACAAGCTCACATAGAAACCTACTGATGTGTCCAGAAAGGAAGCTAGCACCTACCTTCCATTTCTTATCTACAACAATTTTCCAGAGGCCAATCACTGTGGTCTAAAGAGGTGATCATGAACTCTGAAGTCGGAAAGATACTGGGTTCAAATGTCAGCCCTGTTGGCTGTGGAATGTAGACAAATTATTTCATCTCCTTCCCTTTTCTCTGCTCCTTCATCCCTCCCTCCCTTCCGTTCTTTGTTTTTATAATATTAAATTCTAGATCTCGTGCATGCTCTGCAAGTGCTGGGTCATTGAGTTATATCTTAGGTCCTTGGTATTTTTGAGACTGGATCTTACCATGTCACTCAGCCTGACCTTGAACATACTATGTTGTCCAGGCTATCTAAAGCTTGCGATCCTCTTATCTCAGACTTCCAAGTGCTGGGAATACAGGCACGTACCACTATGTCTGATTTGTAAT
>NW_022196896.1:24410342-24445342 GCF_008632895.1 Mastomys coucha | reverse complement strand
TGTGTCTACTGAGCAGTTTTGGAAGATGAACAGTTTTATCAGTAGACTTCCCTCTTCAATGTGACTGGGAATGGTCACTGTTTGAGGTCTGAAAACAACTAGTAGGCATAGGAGAATGTGCTCTCTTTTTCTGTCTAACTGTTCACCCAAGACATCAGTTGTTTTTACCCTTGCATTGAAACTTACACCATTGGCTCTGTGGCACAGAGGTCTTCTAACTTGAATTGTTAGACCTCACATGGAGGTCTTCACTAATAGGGTTCCCAACTCTCCAGGCTTCCAAATAACAGCCCATTGGATTTCCAGTCCCTATAAATGGTCTGGACCATTTTCATGATAAATTCACCTTTTCCTATTTATCTTATTGCTTCTTACTCTCTGGAGAAGGACTCTGGCTAATGTGAAATGCTTGATAAAAGTTTACAGACATTCCATAGGGCTCTAATTCATTCATTCCATATTTTAACCCTGCTAGGCATCAGTTCTGCAGATGAGGAGATGGAGCCACCAAAGATTTAGGCAATACCCTTGGACACACAGTTGCCAAATGGCAGATTCTAGATCCAAGTCAGCGAAGAGTCAATATTATTATTGGTACATGTTCTAGGGCATCTTGCTTCTCAATTTTAATGTTTTCAATATTTCATGTATCTTCTTCCAGGCTTGTTCCTATTAGTGCTACTAATGTACTCTTGTAGTTTTCCACAAAAATGTCCATTCAAAAGAACAGTGAAATAATGAGATATCATTTGGCTGGATCATTGAGTCATTTAGCTTTCCTTGTCATGTTCAGTTCAGAAGATTGGATATGGAGTTGCTTTTGTTTTTTGTTTTTTTTTAAAGTGGTCTAGAAGAATGATTGATTTGATGGATAAATGCATGTGTGTATGTTTGTTAAATGTATGTAACATAGTACTTAAAACAATCAAATGCTTGTGTCAACTATTTCTTTGTATATTCATTTTTTATATTTTCTTTAAGAATTGATACCCAGAGGTATTGGTGCATACACGTTCTACTTGTAATCCTACATGGAAGCTTTTCAGCAAGATGGGGTATTATTCAGTAAGCAAATACATTTCCAGTAGTTTCTGGATGGAGAATAAGCTTGCTTTCCCATGGCCTTGTTTCCAGTCTAGCATAGTGCCTGAAATATAACTAGTAAATGCATGCTCCAAAAATCATTCTATCTCCTCGTGTTGTTCTAAGCACTCTTAGTAATAAGTCATTTATATGTTAATGTATTCCTTCATGTTTGTCGAGTTCATCCTTGATGTGGCTCCTAAAGCTGCAATGTAGAGGTCCCATCCAGTCGTTTCCAAAGAAACAAAGAACTGGATCTTTATTTCCCACTTGAGGACAACTGAGAGTCATAGCAAATAGAGACTGAAGTGATTACAAAACATGTTTAATAAGTCCCCTGAGCCTACTTCTCTCCTTGTGTGCAGGTACCCTGATTTTTAAAGCAAGGGCCTCTGACCAGCTGGCACACACCCTTCAGGAGATCCATGGATGGGCCTTGGGGTCGATGAGGAGGCAAAAGATTTGCATAATATAGTATATAAATTGGAGCTAGAGGGTCCACAGAGTTAAAAATTATATCAATTTGCTTTTTTAAATGACAAAAGTGATATTCTCTAAATTTTGGCACCCATAGAAGCATATCAAGTAAAAATTACAGTTGAATGGAAATATATGGAGTAAAAATAATTCCCCTTTCTTCTCTTTTTTTACTTTTTACATCCTCAGGGGATCAGACTGTAATTTTATTTGACTCTGAAACTGTAAGTGTATATCTCCAGCTCAGAGTATGTGCGCTGAGCTTCCTTTTACAGAACTTGATCTTGAGATAGTAATAGATTAAGAGACATTTCCCTAAGGGTCACAGATCACAGAGGAGGTGGGAAGACTGTAAGAGAGAGAAAGAGTGGACATCTTCAGTTAAATGTATTTGCGTGATATGCCATGGCACTTCACAACTGCACTTACAGCATCTATGACTGCACACATATGATCTGCACAGGACAGTAGTGAGACATAAACAACAGTCCGGGATAGGAGGTGGGTATTTCCTCTACCTGTAACATTTTGTGTACTTGTAAAATATGAAACCCGAGGAAATGAAATTATGCATATGTGTGATTGTCAATGTCTGTGTATGTTTGTATATGTGTGTGTGTCTGTGTTGTGTATGGTTCTATGCAGCTGTGCTATAGGCAGATGTATAAACTGCCTCATAATTCTCATATGTACATGATGCTTCCGGTTACACTTTCTATAACCACACCCACTTCCTGGCCACCCCTAGTCCCTGACAACTCCTACCCAGGTCTTCATCTCTCTAATTATGGCTGAGTCTGGGGATTTCTTTCCCTCCAGGATAAATCTCTGGAGAGAGTTGCCCAGATTGTTGTTGAGTGTCTTTGTGGTTCACTTCCTTTTTTTTTTTTAATCACTGAGTGATATTCCACAGTGGAAGGCATCACTGCTTGATTAGCTGTGTGCCTACTGAAGGACATCCAGGCTGCTTCCAGTTTGGAGCTATTCTGAATAAAGCTGCTATGAGCATTAATGTGTAGGTTTTTATGCAAACATAAGTTTGGTATCTCTGTGGTAAATACACAACAATGCAATTTTAGGTCATATTTTAAGAGCCTGTAGCTTTGTAGAATGTGACAGAGCCATTTGAAATCACCAGCCTTTCATGGTTTATCAAAGGAGGCTGTAGTAGTAAGAAGTTTGAAGCAAACTGGTACACCTCAAAGTTTCCTTGAGACGGAATGATCTACTGTGGTTAAACAAGAACAGTTATCTTTTCTCACTCTATCCATTGCTACTCATAAGCATTTCACACTAAAATGTGAGCAATAGTTTTTGCATTGCATTTCTTTGTTATTTACAATCCTGGCCCTAGGAGTTCCCAAACTTCATTTAATTGCCAATCTTCTTAATGTTTGCTATCTTCAAAAGATATCAGCTTCAGCTCTTGTTGTCAAGGATATTTACTGATTTTTTCTTTTAACACACACTATTGGCATTGCACTGCTGATCATTGGTGTGCATTGCATTAATTCTTCATTCTATAGAAAGTAGGGCATTTTACCTTTAAACTGTATTCCCTCTATGCTCAAATGAAAACCCAACATGAGCTCTTAATTTTTGCTGCACAGGAAACTTCAAACCAGCTCTGGTTAGGTTGGGAGAGAGAGAAGATTTTCTTTAAAACTTTTCTTTAAAACTTTTTTTTTTTTTGGTTTGTTTTTTTCAAGACAGGTTTTCTCTGTGTAGCCCTGGTTGTCCTGGTACTCACTCTGTAGACCAGGCTGGCCTCAAACACAGAAATCCACCTGCCTCTGCCTCCCAAGTGCTGGGATTAAAGGTGTGCACCACCACTGCCCGGCTAAAACTTTTTTTTAAAAAATGATTTATTTTATGTATGGGTACACAGTGGCTGTCTTCAGACACACAAAAAGAGAGCATCAAATACCATTCAGATGGTTGTGAGCCACTATGTGGATGCTGGGAATTGAACTCAGGACCTCTAGAAGAGCAGTCAGTTCTTAACCACTGAGCCATCTACATAGGCCAATTTTAATCTATTTTTTTATTTATTGATTTATTTTTTATTGATTTAAGAATTATTGCATAATGAGAAAAGATACATGATTTCAATTTTTCTGAATTTGTTAACATTTAAAAACATATCTTAAGTAAATAGAATTGCATCACATTCTTGTTTCCCTTTTGTACCCCAACTCCTCCCAGAGACCTCCCTTTAATACCTGTAATACCTTTCTTTTTTCTTTATTTTGTCATATTCTTTAAAATTTATAAGATATTACAATAGAGTATTATAAAAATTGTTTGATATAAAACAAAAATCAATTGAACAGTCTTATGTAGATGCTGTCTACAGAAATACTATCAATACATACATTTTTCTCAATATAATTTTTAAATAACTCTAAATTATTAACTGTATATTTTAAAATAATACATCACTACTAGTCATTTTTAAGTAAACATAAATAGATAAAGTCTTTTTGTTTGTTTTGTATTTAGTAGATCTTAAAATCTTGGCTCTTACTGTGTGATACAAGCCCAAAATAAGAACAATTTTTAGACATTACAGTTCATTGTAATAAGGCTGTACTTCTATGACCCTCACATCACCAAAGGATTTTACTTCCATTGTAGCTAAGCTGAGAGTTGACAGTTCTGCTGTGCCAAGGAATGAATTGTAGGCACGATTTTTGGATACAGATTTCCTGCTATGGTTCAAACTATTTGACTGGAGTGATTGTCTTCATTCTCAGCCCACAGAGAACAGGTTACATTCATTTAAGAAATGGTGTGTGTATTAAGATGGTCTATCCATGAAGTCATTCACCAACTGCTTCAATGAACAATGGTTCTGCTTGGAGGGTGGCACAGGTTTTAGGTGAGGGTAAGAATCTGATTCTTTGACTGTAATAATTTTGAAAAGCATTAATCTCAGAGAAAGAGTAACTTATAAAGTCCTCTTCTTCAAAATTGATATAATAGCTACAAACATCAAGCAAAGCATTCAGTCTCACTCTTTTTCTCTTATAAGCCACCTCCCAAGTTAATTGTCTACATTTCTTTTGGCTATATAAATACATTTGAAATATATTAGCTGTTCTGAAAACCACAGTATAGTATAAAAACATCAAATAAACAATCCTACAAATAGAGAAGCTGAGATAGGAGAAGCATGATTTCAAGACCATTATGTGGTACACAGCAAGACACTGTCACATACAAACAAGCAGAAAGTTTATATGAATTGTACAATATTGGACCTATTTGTCTAATTACCAAATTAGAGAGACCACTGGATGACAGCCAACATACGTCTAATTCCTCATATTTTTGGATTTCAATTATTTTGGATTTCAATCCAAGGAATGAATTATAGGCACAATTTTTGGATATAGATTTCCTGTATCCAAAAGGAAATCATTCCTTTGGATTAGGATATGTTGGTAATATTAATTTTCATATTATGATATTAAGAAAGAGTAATTGTTACTTCCTGTTATTTTTGTTGTTAGATGTGGAATTAGGTTTGTGTGGGTTTGTTGAAAGATTACTTTCTTACTTCTTCTAGGGTGTAGTTTTGCTCCTTATGTTGGTGTTTTCCATTTATTATCCTTTGTAGGGTTGGATTTGTAGAAAGATATTATGTAAATTTGGTTTTGTCATGGAATATCTTGTTTTCTCCATCTATGGTAATTGAGAATTTTGCTGGGTATAGTAGCCTGGGCTGGCATTTGTGTTCTCTTAGGGTCTGTATGACATCTGCCCAGGATCTTCTAGCTTTCATAGTCTCTGGTGAGAAGTCTGGTGTATTTCTGATAGGCCTGCCTTTATATGTTACTTGACCTCTGTCTCTTATTGCTTTTAAACTTCTTTTTTTGTTTAATGCATTTGGTGTTTTGATTATTATGTGATGGGAGGAATTTCTTTTCTGGTCCAGTCTATTTGGAGTTCTATAGGCTTCTTGTATGTTCATGGGCATCTGTTTCTTTAGGTTAGGGAAGTTTTCTTCTATAATTTTGTTGAAGATATTTACTGGCCCATTACATTGGGAGTCTTCACTCTCTTCTATACCTATTATCCTTTGGTTTGTTCTTCTCATTGTGTCTTGGGCTTACTGAATGTTTTGGGTTAGGACCTTTTTGCTTTTTGAATTTTCTTTGACTGTTGTGTCAATGTTTTCTATGGTGTCTTCTGCTTCTGAGATTCTCTCTTCTATCTCTTGTATTCTGTTGGTGATGCTTGCATTTATGACTCCTGATCTCTTTCCTAGGTTTGTTAACTCCAGGGTTGTCTTCCTTTGTGATTTCTTTATTGTTTATATTTCCACTTTTAGATCCTGGATTGTTTTACTCATTTCCTTCACCTGTTTGAGTATATTTTCCTGTAGTTCTTTAAGGGATTTTTGTGTTTCCTCTTTAAGGACTTCTAGCTGTTTACCTGCCTTCTCCTGTATTTCTTTGAGGGAGTTATTCATGTCTTTCTTGAAGTCCTGTATCATTATCATGAGAAGTGATTTTAGATCTGAATCTTTCTTTTCTGGTATGAACTTGCTATGGTGGGAGAATTGGGTTCTGATGATGTCAAATAACCTTGGTTTCTGTTGCTTATTTTCTTATGCTTCCCCCCCTTCCCCCGCCATCTGGTTATCTCTAGTGCTACCTATCACAACTAAATCTGACTGGAGCCTGTCCTTGCTGTGATCCTGGTTGTGTCAGAACTCCTCAAAATCAAGGTGTCTCTGCGATCCTGTGATTTTGGGTTCCTGTGATCCTGGGCCTGTTAGAGCTCCCGAGAGTGCAGCTTCCTCTGGGTGTTATGAGACTGTGCAAAATTTGCACCCAAGGTCTGCCTAGGGCACTCGCTCAGACAGACTGGAAGGAACCGGTTCCACTAGGCTGGTGGAGTTCCTGCGTGCCTGGGTCCTGCTGGTCCCAGCTATTCCTGGTGTTGGGTCAGATGTTATGTCCTCCTCATCTCTGATCCTCTCTTAATCTATTTTTATTAATGTATTTATTTACTTTACTTCCCAATCGCAGTTTCCTCTCCGCCTCTCTTCCCAGTCCCTCTCTCACACAGCCCCTCCTCCTTTCTCCTTAGAGAAGGGAAGGCCTCCCAAGGATATCAATACGTGTTGGCATATTAAGTCGCTGTAGGAGTAGGTACATCTTCTCCTTTTGAGCCTAGACAATGTAGCAATAAGAAGGAGGACCTTTCCAGGGTTAATGTCATGGTGAAAATGGCTTAACTAAACAGAAAGCAGATTTGCTTCTTTTCCCT
Source organism: Mastomys coucha (assembly GCF_008632895.1). NCBI lineage: Eukaryota > Metazoa > Chordata > Mammalia > Rodentia > Muridae > Mastomys > Mastomys coucha. The sequence goes on along the minus strand of NW_022196896.1, from coordinate 24,438,502 downwards.
GAGTGGTCATATTCCCATCAGTTGGCTCAAAATGCAAAAATTGAGACATTGAAGAGATACAAATATAAACACAGAAGAAGCACAGAGTGAAGCTTATGCATTGGGGTTAAAACACTCTCCCAATGTTTGATACCCCCCAGTCAGTCCTGCTCCTGTTTGAGGTGACTTAGTTTTTCAGCTTGCAAGATGTCTTCTCCTGGACTCTGACATCAAACATCTGGTAACTGTTATGACAGGTAGACCACTCTCAGTTGACTGCAATCCCCATCCTCCATCCTCTTCCTCACAGTCCTAGCCCAGCTTATGAATCACTCTTAACACATTTGCTGCTTTTTGCTGGCCTTGGCTGGCAAACTTTGATGAGAATCTAATGACTATGAGTGAACAGCACATGGGTATTTACCATTTTCTTAGTTTTTTTTCTCTTTTTTTGTCACTGTATGCCAACATGGCCATGGAAAGGACAGTGTCACATGGTTCCATCCCTGGAGCAGAGCCAGCAAGAAGTGGGTCTCCTCAAGTGCTGATAGTTGTCATAGGTGTAAAGGTTGTTTGTACAATAATGTATATAGTTTACTTTACGTTCCTCCTTCCGGGAGTGGTCTCCCTGCCTAAAATAATGACATGATAATCACATGGATGTGTCTGGTGTTCCTCAGCAAGATGATAACTCCCTTAAGGCTGTGGGAAAGAATGCTGAAAACAGGAGTTCAAGAATATAGAAGTCAATGTAAGAACTATTCTTTACAGGATTTCTCAACTATTCAAAATATAAATATGTAATATGAATTGTATGAGGGGCTTCACAGCACTGAAAGAACAGAGGCAGCTGCACTAATGGGCCAGCTTTGTCAGAAAGATATTAAGGAAGGAGATAAGGAGATTTATGGAGTGGTGTCAAGGCAAGATCCCACCCAGCTTAGCTTATTGTATTTGCAGTTGAACAAAGAATAGTTTGGACTTTTAATCTGGAATGAACAACAATCCAAAAATGGTGGACACACTTGTGATTCAGATCTCGAGGCTGAAAGACACAGGCTTTTGATCCAGATCTTGAGGAAGAGCTTAGGCCCAAGCATGGTGGTATACACCTTTAATTCCAGGAGACAAAGGCAAGCAGATTTCTGAGTTCAAGTACAGTCTAGGACAGTGTAAGTTCTAGGTGAAGACCTAGAAAAGCATATGTCTAAGTGTGGTGGTACATACCTTTAATCCTAGCATTCAGGAGACAGAGCTATACAGATTCCTGAGTTCAAGGTCTGTCCACAGAGCAAGTTCCAGGACAGCCAAGCTTAGGCAGTGAAGGAGTTGGAAATCAGAAAGCCAGTGATAATGTAATAGAGCAATGGGGCCATGACCCAGCTCCAGCAAACTGCAGAATTCAGCAGCTTTGTCTTGATTTGTAGGATAATCAAAAGGGCACATAAGGTAAATGATTGAGTTGATAAGCAATTCCTAAGGATGTATCTTATACAGAAATATAAGACTGGACTTTGATCTATAAGAGAGAGATATGTTGAGCAGAACACAGAGCTGTCAGCTTGCATCCATCACTGACTTTGAGTCATTCATACATCACTCCCAAACATCCCTTCCTCAGGACCCCTGAACAGGCTAAGGCAGGTCCTCAGCAACTGTGCCTAAAGAAATAATCCAGTACACTGTGCAGAGTGCTTGTGTGCACCGACACTCTTACTGTTACATCATCCTTACATCCTTAACCAGCAGCTGGCCTTTGTGAACCTTTCTATCCCTCTGAGGCATGTTTTTACACGCACAGTGTACTGGACACTCAAGACTGTTTCTGCAACCCACACTGTGCTGAACTCTCTTGCTGCCCTCAACTGACATGCTGATGTCATTGTGGAGACTCTTCTGACATTTTAAAAAATAAAATTAATTCCAGAACTGAATTATGTTATAAAAGCTCTTGAGATTACTTTTTAACTTTAAAAAATTTAACCTGTAATCTGTATGTTAATGCTTAAACATTTTTTGATGGTGGTGAAAAGCTAGAATATTTGAATATTGTATAAAAATACTTATGAATATGGGCCTTCAGGTTTAGGGTCCTTGCTACTGTTACAGAAGATATCTGAGTTAGGTTCCCAGTGCTGGAGATGGATGGCTCAGAGCTGAAACTCCAGCTCTAGAAGGTCCTGTTCTAGGCACCCTAACACATGCATCTAAACACTCAAAAAATAATAAAATAAAATACTCAAGACTATTTAGTGAAAAGAAACTAGTTTATAAACAGTACACCTTAGAGAAATCAAGTTTGGGGGAATTACTTATATCTGGTTTAAAGGAAAATTATGTATTATATATAATCATATATATTTTAGATTGATCATTACTATCAAACACATGTATGTCTGCATAAAATAGACTAAAGGTTTTATGCTAAGTGGTAATCATTACATTTGTTTGTTTCTTGACTTTCCCATATTCTTCAAAATTTTCTCTCTTCACACATTTTTATAACCGTTCTGAATATTTTAAAAAGCCAATCACAGGCTGTATACTTTTTCTGTTCCTGTTCACCTAAAAAAAGTACCATGCAAGCTATTATTAAAGTAATCTTAATAATTGTCACATGAAGTTGGGAGAAGGGAAGGAGTCTTGTGTGGTATTTCCCCTTTGTCTGCTTTCTGAAAAAATTGCTTCAGAGAATAGCCTTCTATTTAGTCGTGCTTTCCTCTGATACCTGACAATTTGGCTCATGTGTCTCTCTCCTTGCTCTCCCTATGCTGTAGCAGCCTGTATTCTCTGGAACAGAATGCAGTATGAGCTAATGTAGGAGAACTGCTGTCTTTAGTCTCTGTAGCATATAAGATTATCAGAAGTCTCCTGTCTGGTGACCAACTAGGATGAATAATTTACTACATAATCTCCTTCAGCCATCTATTTATCTCCCATCTCTTAAAAATTCAAGTTTTTAATTTTTACAAATGAAAAGAACTGTGGGTGAACAAGCTTCAGCTTTCATTAAGTATATACTTCCTGTAGATTCCCAAGCTATATAAATATGCAAGTGAGAGCTCTTTTCTTTATTGAGCCAAATAAATGTAAAGATGAGAGATGTTTCTTCTTATCCAATTGGTTTTCTCCATGCAATTCATCTAGCTATATCGCTGTCTTTTCCATTTGATATAACAATTGCTATGTGAGACATTGTTTATGTGAGTCTAACAGAATGAGGTATACATTAGGATTGTGATGCTTAAGATAGTGCAGTACTCTGTGTGTGTATGTTGAGGATGATATTTCAATATGAATACAAATTATGTTTTTAAAAAAACATCATCATCTCGGTCTGTCTGGTCCGGTGCTCTAAGAAGAACTTGGGCACAAATTTGGCAGCCAGTCCCACAATACCCAGGGGAAGCTCCACTCCCAGGTGCTCTAACACATCCAGGATCAGAGGATCAGAGGTGAGGAGGACACAACATCTGTCCCAACACCAGCAAAAACTAGGACCAGTAGGACCCAGGCACTAAGGAATTCCACTAGCCCAGAGGCACACATTGCTTCGGGTCTGTCTGGGCTACTGCCATGAGCAGACCTTGGGCCCAAACTCTGCAGCCAGTCCCATGATACCCAGAGGAAGCTCTACTCTCAGGCACTCTAATGGGCTAAGGATCCCAGGATCCCAGAAAAACAGGATCATAGAGACATCTTGATTCTGAGGAGTTCTGACACAACCAGGATCTCAGGAAGGCCCCAGTCAGATTTAGCCAGGGCAGATATCACTAGAGATAACCAGGTGGTGAGAGGCAAGCATAAGAACATAAGCAACAGAAACCAAGGTTACTTGGCATCATCATAACCCAATTCTCCCACCATAGCAAGTCCTGGACACACCATCACAGTGGAAAAGCAAGATTCAGATCCAAAAATCACTTCTCATGATGATGATAGAGGACATTAAGAAGGACACAAATAACTCCCTTAAAGAAATACAGGAAAACACAGGTAAACAGCTAGAAGCCCTTAAAGAGGAAACATAAAAATCCCTTAGAGAACTATAGGAAAACTCAATCAAACAGGTGAAGGAAATGAACAAAACCATCCAAGATCTAAAAATGGAAATAGAAACAATAAAGAAATGGCAAAGGGAGACAACCCTGGAGATAGAAAACCTAGGAAAGAAATAAGGAGTTATAGATGCAAGCATCACCAACAGAATACAAGAGATAGAAGAGAGAATCTCAGGGGCAGAAGATACCATAGAAAACATGGACACTACAGTCAAAGAAAATTCAAAAAGCAAAAAGATCCTAACCCAAAACATCCAGGAAATCCAGGACACAATGAGACTAAACCTAAGGATAATAGGTATAGAAGAGATTGGAGACTCCCAACTGAAAGAGCCAGTAAATATCTTCAAGAAAACTATAGAAGAAAACTTCCCTAACCCAAAGAAAGTGATGCCCATGAACATACAAGAAGCCTATAGAACTCCAAATAGACTGGATCAGAAAAGGAATTCTTCCTATCACATAATCATCAAAACACCAAATTCATTAAACACAGAGAGAATTTAAAAGCAGTAAGGGATAAAGGTCAAGCAATATATAAAGGCAGGCCTAACAGAATTACACTAGATTTCTCATCAGAGACTATGAAAGCTAGAAGATGTTTGGCAGATGTCATACAGACCCTAAGAGAACACAAATGTCAGCCCAGGCTACTATACCCAGCAAATCTCTCAAATACCATAGATGGAGAAACCAAGATATTCTATGACAAAACCAAATTTACACAATATCTTTCCACAAATCCATCCCTACAAAGGATAATAGATGGAAAACATCAACATAAGGAGCAAAACTACACCCTAGAAGAAGCAAGAAAGCAATCTTTCAACAAACCTCACAAACATTATTCCACCTCTAACAACAAAAATAATAGGAAGTAACAATTATTTTTTCTTAATATCTTTTAATATGAAAATTAATATTGCCAACTTATCCTAATTGATTCAAATTTAAAAGTATGAGGAATTGGAAATTTGTTGGCTATCATCTGGCGGTCTCACTAATTTGGTAATTGGAGAAATAAGTTCAATATTGTACAATCCATATACACTTTCTGATGTTTGTACTTGACAGTGTCTTGCTGTACCATATAATGGCCTTGAAATCATGCTTTTCCTATCTCAGCCCCTCTATTAGTAGGATTGTTTATTTGATGGTTTTACACTATACTATGGTTTTCAGAACAGCTTACATATTTCAAAATTATTTATACAGCTAAAAGAAGTATAAACAATTAACTTGGGAAGTGGCTTGTTAGAGAACAACAAAGAGTGAGACTGAATGCTTTGCTTGATATTTGTTGCTGTTGTATCAATTTTGAAAACGACTTTATAAGTTACTCTTTCTCTGAGATGAATGCTTTTCAAAATTATCACAGCCCATGAACCAGATTCTTACCCTTACCTAATGTCTGTGCAACCCTCTAAGCAGAACCATTGTTCATTGAGACAGTTGGTGATAGACATCTTAATATGGATACCATTTCTTAAATGAATGTAACCTGTTCTCTGTGGGCTGAGAATGATGACAATCACTCCAGTCAAATAGCTTTGACCATAGCAGGAACTCTGTATCCAAAAATCGTGCCTACAATTCACTCCTTGGTGCAGCAGAACTGTTAACTCTTAGCTTAGCTATGACGGTTGTAAAATCCTTTGGTGATGTGAGGGTTATTGAAGTACAGCCTTATTACAATGAACTGTAATGTCTAAAAAATTGTTCTTATTTTGGGGTTGTACCACAGCAAGAGACACGATTTTAAGCTCTACTAAAAACAAAACAAAACAAACAAACAAAAAGACTTTATCAATTTGTGTTCATTAAAAAAAACCAAAACTAGTACATGGGCACAGGGGAAAATTTTCTGAACAGAACACCAATAGCTTATGCTTTAAGATCAAGAATTGACAAATGGGACCTCATAAAGTTGAAAAGCTGCTGTAAGGCAAAGGACACTGTCAATAGGACAAAATGGCAACCAACAGATTGGGAAAAGATCTTTACCAATCCTATATCCAATAGAGGGCTAATATCCAATATATACAAAGAATTCAAGAAGTTAGACTCCAGAGAATCAAATAACTCTATTTAAAAATGGAGTACAGAGCTAAACAAATAGTTCTCAACTGATGAATACTGGATGGTTGAGAAGCACCTAAAGAAATGTTCAATATCTTTAGTCATAAGGGGAATGCAAATCAAAACAACTCTGAGATTCCACCTCACACAAGTCAGAATGGCTAAGATCAAAAACTCAGGAGAGGTTATGGAGAAAGAGGAACACTTCTTCTTTGTTGGTGGGATTGCAAGCTGTATAAGCACTCTGGAATTCAGTTTGGCAGTTCCTCTGGAAATTGGATATAGTACTACCAGAGGACCCAGCTATACCATTCCTGAGCATATACCCAGAAGATGCTCCAACATGTAATAAGGACACATGCTACACTATGTTCATAGCAGCCTATTTTCTTTTAATAATTTTTATTAGATATTTTCTTTATTTTCATGTCATACGATATCTCTTTCCCAGTTTCCCCTCCAACAAAACAAAACAAAAACAAAAACAAAAACAAACCCCTGTTCCTTCCGCCACCCCACCCTCTCTTGCTTACTGGCCTTGGCATTCTTCTACACTAGCACATAGAACCTTCTTCACAGGACCAAGGGCCTGTCCTCCCATTGATGACGGACTTGGCCATTCTCTACTGTACATAATGCTGCTGGAGCCATTAGTCCCACCATGTGTACTCTTTGGTTGGTGGTTTGGTCCCTGGGAGCTGAGGATACTAATTAGTTCATATTGTTGTTTATCCTTAGGGGCTGCAAACCTTTCAAATCCTTGGGTCCTTTCTCTAGCTCCTTCATTGGGGACCCTGTGATCAGTCCAATGGATGGCTGTGAGCCTCTACTTCTGTATTAGCTACTTCCCAAGTTAATTGTTTATACTTCTTTTAGCTGTATAAATAATTTTGAAATATGTAAGCTGTTCTGAAAACCATAGTATAGTGTAAAACCATCAAATAAACAATCCTACTAATAGAGGGGCTGAGATAGGAAAAGCATGATTTCAAGGCCATTATATGGTACAGCAAGACACTGTCAAGTACAAACATCAGAAAGTGTATATGGATTGTACAATATTGAACTTATTTCTCCAATTACCAAATTAGTGAGACCGCCAGATGATAGCCAACAAATTTCCAATTCCTCATACTTTTGAATTTGAATCAATTAGGATAAGTTGGCAATATTAATTTTCATATTACCCCATTTTTAATAGGGTTATTTGGTTCTCTGGAGTCTAACTTCTTGAGTTCTTTGTATACATTGGATATTAGCCCTCTGTTAGATATAGGATTGGTAAAGATCTTTTCCTAATCTGTTGGTTTCCATTTTGTCCTAATGACAGTTTCTTTTCTTTTGCTTTACAAAAGGTTTGCCACTTTATGAGGTCCCATTTGTCAATTCTTGATCTTAAAGCATAAGCTATTGGTGTTCTGTTCAGGATATTTTCCCCTGTGTTTATGTGCTCGAGGCTTTTCCCCACTTTCTTTTGTATTAGTTTCAGTGTATCTGGTTTTATGTGAAGGTCCTTGATCCACTTGGACTTGAGCTTTTACAAGAAGATAGGATTGGACGATTTGCATTCTTCTACATCATTACAGCCTTTTTAAATAATAGCCAGAAAGTAGAAACAACACAAATGTCCCTCAACAGAGGAATAGATATAGAAAATTTGGTACATGTACTCAATGGAGTACTACTCAGCTATTAAAAACAATAAATTTATGAAATTCTTAGGGAACTGGATGGATCTGAAGAGTATAATCCTGAGTGAAGTAACCCAATCACAAAAGAACACACATGGTATGCATTCTCTGATAAGTAGATACTAGCCCAGAAGATCGGAATACAACCGAAGTACAATCCAACATGTAATAAGGAGCTCCCAGGGACTAAAACTCCAACCAAAGAGTACACATGGTGGGACTAATGGCTCCAGCAGCATATGTATAGCAGAGGATGACCTACTTGGTCATCAATGGGAGGAGAGGCCCTTGGTCCTGTGAAGGTTCTATGCCCCAGTGTAGGGGAATGGCAGGGCCAGGAAGCAGGTGAAAGTGGATTGGTGAGCAGGGATAATGGGGAGAGAACAGGGTTTTTTTGTTTTTGTTTTTTTTTCCCCCCGGAGGGTAAACCAGGGGAAGAGATATCATTTGAAATGTAAATAAAGAAAATATCTAATAAAAAGAAAAAACTAGTAGTGATATATTATTTTAAAATATACAGCTAATATATTTGGAGTTATTTATTTTGAGAAAAATGTATGTATTTTCAGTATTGCTGCAGACAAGCATCTACAGAAGACTGTTAAATTAATTTTTTAGAATCAAACAACTTTCATACTACTCATTTTTATTGTTATAATATTTTATAAATTTTAAAGAATAGGACAAAATAAAAAAAAAGCCCAAAAGACATTGCAGGTATTGAAGGGGGGTCTCTGGGAGGACTTGGGATACAAAAGGGAAAGAAGAATGTGATGTAATTCTATTTACTTAAAATAATGTTTTTAAATGTTAACAAATTCATATAAACTGAAATTATGTATCTTTTCTCATCATAATGTAATAAAACTTAAATCAATAAAAGGAAAGAAATTATCATTAGTAGGAACCTTGAGAGCCTGTAAGTTCATGGAGCTTTCAGCTAAAAACAAAGTCTTAAGTTATCTTCTGAAGGAGCAAGATAACTATTAAACTAACAATTTAATCAAGCAGTCAGCGATGGTGGGGGTCCTCTGTGTGAAGCATGGAAAAAAATCTGTATGAGGTTTAGAGCAGTTTCCTTGCTTTTAATCTGGAGCACTGAGTGTCTCCAATCATCCTTGCTTCACAGTTGGGACTTTTCCTTGGAGTTTTTTTTTTTTTTATAGATTGTGAAAGGAATGATAAAACAGCTGTTACCAGGCTGTGTGAAGAGCTGTCTCTTACCTCACCACAATAGGACAGCTGCTGTGTAATAAAGGTCTTAAGGGACAGGTCATCCCATCCAGCCCAAGAGAGTGCAGGCTCTAATTGCTGCATGGGAGACAAGATGCTCTATGACATTTCTGGCTTCTCTGCTTGAGACCTGAAAGGGGTCTCATGTCTGTGTGCATAAATATTGGTATTTTAGTAAACAGGGTGGATAGCAGGTGGAAGATCGGAGGGTCACAAAATGTTTTTTTGTTTGTTTGTTTGTCTTCAAATATCAGATACCATTGCATAAGAATAGTTTTGCAAATTCCACTTGCACTTTTCTTGAACAACACAATTAGCAATGATGATCTATCTGCCAATCAACAGTACAGAGACAAATGGAAAATATGCAAAGATGGACTGACAACTCTTTTCATTATTGAGTTGAAATCTGGTACCTTAGAGCTTCAATTCTTCCCTGGATTAGCAGACGGCAAAGGTTTTCTGGGCAATGAAGAGCATGACTGGACAGACTTGTGTTGAATTTAGGTAGGCTGACAAATTACATAGTAATGTCATAAAAGCAGTAATAAAAAACAATCTCAGGTGATGAGAAAGCCTTATTTTTGTGAAGTGGACATTTTTGTCTATCATTTCAGTGATGAAAGTGAAATATGTTTAACACAAAGTATTCTGAAAAAGAAAAGAAAAAGTGTCTGAATTGTAATGTGAGTATCTAATGGTAATGCTTTTTCTTACATTTCTTTTTTTATTTTGTCATATTCTTTCAAATTTATAAAATATTGTAACAATAAAAATGAGTATTATAAAAGTTGTTTGATATAAAACAAATCAATTGAACAGTCCTATGTAGATGTTGGCTACAGCAATACTAAAAATACATACATTTTTCTCAGTATAATTTTTAAATAACTCCAAACATATTAACTGTATATTTTAAAATAACACATCACTACTAGTCATTTTTAAGTAAACATAAATAGATAAAGTCTTTATGTTTGTTGTTTGTTTTGTTTTTAGTAGAGGTTAAAATCTTGGCCCTTACTGTGATACAAGCCCAAGCTAAGAACAATTTTTAGACATCACAGTTCATTGTAATAAGGCTGTACTTCAATGACCCTCATATCACCAAAGGATTTTACCTCCATTGTAGCTAAGATGAGAGTTGACAGTTCTGCTGCGCCAAGGAATGAATTGTAGGCACGATTTTTGGATACAGATTTCCTGCTATGGTTCAAGCTATTTAATTGGAGTGATTGTCTTCATTCTCAGCCCACAGATAACAGGTTACATTCATTTAAAAAATGGTATGTATATTAAGATGGTCTATTCATTAAGTCATTCACCAACTGTTTCAATGAACAATGGTTCTGCTTGAAGGGTAGCACAGACATTAGGTGAGGGTAAGAATCTGGTTTGTTGGCTGTGATAATTTGGAAAAGCATTCATTTCAGAGAAAGAGTAACTTACAAAGTCCTCTTTTTCAAAATTGATACAATAGTTACAAACATCAAGCAAAGCATTCAGTCTCACTCTTTGTTGTTCTCTTACAAGCCACCTCCCAAGTTAATTGTTTACATTTCTTTTGGCTGTATAAAAATTTTGAAATATGTAAGCTGTTCTGAAAACCATAGTATAGTGTAAAAACATCAAATAAACAATCCTACTAATAGAGAGGCTGAGATAGGAGAAACATGATTTCAAGACCATTATGTGGTACACAGCAAGACACTGTCACATATAAACAAGTAGAAAGTGTATATGGATTGTACAATATTGGACTTATTTCTCTAATTACCAAATTAGAGAGACCACTGGATGACAGCCAACATATTTCTAATTCCTCCTATTTTTGGATTTCAATCGATTAGGATATGTTGGTAGTATTAATTTTCATATTAAGATATTAAAGAAAAGTAATTGTTACTTCCTGTTATTTTTGTTGTTAGATGTGGAATTAGGTTTGTGTGGGTTTGTTGAAAGATTACTTTCTTGCTTCTTCTAGGGTGTAGTTTTGCTCCTTATGTTGGTGTTTTCCATTTATTATCCTTTGTAGGGCTGGATTTGTAGAAAGATATTATGTAAATTTGGTTTTGTCATGGAATATCTTGTTTTCTCCATCTATGGTAATTGAGAGATTTGCTGGGTATAGTAGCCTGGGCTGGCATTTGTGTTCTTGTAGGGTCTGTATGACATCTGCCCAGCATCTTCTAGCTTTCATCATCTCTGGTGAGAAGTCTGGTATAATTCTGTTAGGCCTGCCTTTATATGTTACTTGCCTTTTTTCCCTTACTGCTCTTAAACTTCTTTCTTTGTTTAGTGCATTTGATATTTTGATTATTATGTGATGGGAGGAATTTCTTTTCTGGTCCAGTCTATTTTGAGTTCTGTAGGCTTCTTGTATGTTCATGGACATCTCTTTCTTTAGGTTAGAGAAGTTTTCTTCTATAATTTTGTTGAAGATATTTACTGGTCCTTTAATTTGGGAGTCTTCACCCTCTTCTATACCAATTATCCTTAGGTTTGGCCTTCTCATTTTGTCCTGGATTTCCTGGATGTTTTGGGTTAGGAGCTTTTTGCTTTTGAATTTTCTTTGACTGTGTCAATGTTTTCTATGGTATCTTCTCCCCCTGAGATTCTCTCTTCTTTTTATTGTATTCTGTTGGTGATGCTTGCATCTATGAGACCTGATCTCTTTCCTAGGTTTTCTATCTCCAGGGTTGTCTCTCTTTCTGATTTCTTTGTTTCTATTTCAATTTTTAGATTCTGGATGGTTTTGTTCATTTCCTTCACCTGTTTGATTGTGTTTTCCTGTAGTTCTTTAAGTGATTTTTGTGTTTCCTCTTTAAGGACTGGTAGCTGTTTACCTGTGTTCTCCTGTATTTATTTGAGGGTGCTATTTATGTCTTTCTTAAAGTCCTGTATCATCATCATGAGAAGTGATTTTAGATCTGAATCTTGCTTTTCCAGTGTGATGGTGTGTCTAGGACTTGCTATGGTGGGAGAATTGGGTTCTGATGATGGCAAGTAACCTTGGTTTCTGTTCCTTATTTTATTACGTTTGCTCCCCACCCCTGGGCCATCTATTCACCTCTAGTGCTATCTGTCCTGGCTAAAGCTGACTGGGGCCTGTCCTTCCTGTGATCCTGGTTGTGTCTGAACTTCTCCAAGTCAAGTTGTCTCTGTGATTCTGTGATTCTTGGGTCCTGTGATCCTGGGCATGTTAGAAAGCTTGGGAGTGGAGCTTCCTCTGGGTGTTGTTGGATTGGCTGCACAATTTGCGCCCAAGGTCTGCTCAGGCACCGGCCCAGGCAGATAGGAAGGAACCTGTGCCACTCTGCTGGTGGAGTTCCTTAGTCCTTGAGTCCCTCTGGTCCCAGCTACTACCAGTTTGGGACAGATGTTGTGTCCTCCTCACCTCTGATCCTGGTGTGTTAGAGCGCCTGGGAGTGGAGCTTCTTCTGAGTGTTGAGCTTCCTCTGGGTGTTGTGGGACTGGCTGTGGAGTTTGAGCCCAAAGTCTGATCACAACACCAGCCCAGACAGACCAGAAGGAACCCATGCCACTGGGCTGGCAGAGTTCCTGCGTGCCTCAGTCATGTTTCTTCCAGTTACTACCAGTGTTGGGATAAATGTTGTGTTACTTTGCATACTTACGTTTTTATAATGACAGCATAGTCACATTTATATTGTTTAATAATCTGTGACTTTCATCTGATACTATGCCACCATCATTTTATGTAAAAAAATGCATTAAGCATATATAAATATTTTTAAATGATGTATGTAAAAATTTGTCCAAATGTGAGTTTATGCATCTGAGTGTAGTGCCTGCTGAGGCCAGCTAAAGGTATTAGCTATGGAGCTGGAGTGATAGATGTTGCAAGCTTCGTGATGAACTCAGGTCCTCTACAAGAGTAGCACATGCTTTGGACTGCTGAGCCATGTCTCTAGTCCTCATATATGAATGTTTGTGGTAGCCACACAACACTCAATTATAAAATATATCATGTGTAAATCTAATTCTTGGGGTGGGCGAGGTTCTTAAGCTCCTTTTGCTCTCGAGTAATTGCAGGGCATTTCTACACCCACTCTAGTCCATTTTAGCTCCTGACTGAAGACACAGAGACTTGTTCTTTTTATGAACAAGCTGCTGTCACTATGCTGGGCAGGTCCTGAGCTATTCTAATGCGCCTAGGCTGCTACTACCTAGCCACATGCCCTGTTACTTGCCATCTGGTCTTGCTCTGTGCCATGTGTGCCCTCATGGCTGCTCTCTCATTGAGACCTCAAGGTTATTCATCCAGGTCTTTCCAACTTCTCTTTACCTCTTCCTCCTTTTCTCTCAACTTTATTTCTTTTCTTCTCTCTCCTCTTTCCTCTCTTTCTGGGGCATCCTAACTGGGATTGGAAGTCCCCACCCAATTCTCTTCTCTCCAGTTAATTGGCTGATCAGCTTTTTACTGATAAATCAAAAGTGATGGAAAGCAGTTTTTACCTATTGTTGAGACTGGAGATGCTTGACCATGCCATCCTCTGGACTGCAACCAGATGTCTGGGCAGAGAAATCAGCATCTGAGTACACAGTGTACAAAACCACCCCCAACTAGGTCAGTTTTATATCAATGGTCTTTTAGTTTGTTTCTAGAATTTTGTTTTTGAAACAAATGTCTGTGATGAATTCTCCTGCAGTGTTTTTGTTTTATATTTGATTAATTATGTTAGAAAATAGTTTTTTTATGTAAGTTGATATTATAGTCAAACTTTTAGTTAAAGACATAAAATCGGTTCATGTCTCCATCAGTAGTATATAGAAATGACTGTTTTCTCAGCAGTTCTAGACAGTATTAAGTATCATGTTTGTAAAACTATATTAATTTGCTATATTAAAATATTATAAATTTTGTTTTCTGGTTTACATTTATTACTTATGATATTTTCTAGCTTTTATGTGTTACCTTGCATATAATTTGTATTGTTTTTAAGTAATTTAATTTATTTTGTGTATGGGTGTTTTTCCCTCTATGTGTATCTGTATACCATGAGCATTATTGCAGAGGGTAGAAGGAGGGTGTCAGATCTTTGGGGACTAGAGTTACACATGGTTGTAAACCATTATGTGGGTGCTGGGAATTGAACCTGGGTTCTCTGGAAGACTAGTTGGTGCTCTTAACCACTGAGCCATCTCTCTAGTCCCCTCATGCATACTTATTCACTTCTATCTGCTTCCTTATGACTTCTTGTCACTCTCCACCCCTCCACCCCTGCCATGGGAGTGTTTACATTTCCTTTACTGAATTTTAAGTTTTTCATGTGTTAAACTTATTGATACTTTTGCCTCCAAATTTTTCCTCATACACACCAATTGTCAATTATTTTTGAAAAGTTTTATTAATAGTATTTTGGGTCAGATAGATACTTTAAAGTGACAGTAAAGGAGAAGTGGGCAGAGGTGGGGAGAAGCGCTGGGGGAAGATGGGACAGTATAATCAAATTGTACACACATATATACATACATATTTTTAATGGAAACCATAATTTTACATGGTAAGAAAATTAAAAATTAATTCCTTCTCCAAGTGATATGCAATTGAACAGGTGTTTATTCCCTCCATTTGATCCATCTCTGATATAATTCCTGGGTATAGACCTCATTCATTTAATTCATAGTTTCTTCTAATATTTCTCTTATTTTTAATCTTGAAGTAGGAGATTTCATGGTATCAAGAGTGAGTTAGGATTCTAATCCTTTTCTCTTTAATGTTCCTCATAATCACATATTGAATTTTCTCTTTTTCGTTCCTATTTTGAGTTGCTTCATTAGTTTATGTATTTTGATACATACTGAGTATGTGCCTACATTTGCTTTTCTGTGAATCCATCTTTTCCTGTTCCAAGCACCATGGCCTTTCAAAAGTATTAACCTCAGACACTGGGTCATCGGAATGCATACCATGTTGTCTTTTAGCCATGTGCCACATCCAATTCCCATAGAGGTAATAAACACATTGTTGGGGTTACGATCACCTGAAACTTATATAGCCTTCATGCTTACAGTATGCACACCCAGGCTTATTGTATGTACACACAGGCAAGTGTCCCTGCTGTCTCCTAGATGACTCATGCATTGATTTCTCCCCATTTAAAAAGAAAAAGTAATACCTACCTCACAGGGTTGTCACAAACAAAATACAAAGGTAAAGAGCTCTTCATGTGGCTAAAGAACAGGGGGCTCCTACAGAGAGTATTCACTTCAAATGGGAAGGCACTTAGGACTTGATTCCATTCATCCTTTCTTTCAGACATAAATGATAACTCATTAAGAATAAGGTGATGGCCACATCCTAACTCTTACAGGGCCAACATAGTAGGTGTAGGGCAGGGAAACTCACAAGACAGACATGTAGGGCAGGAAAGACCTAGTGTAGTCACTGCTTCTCAGCTTTGTGTTCTTGTTGCTCTGGGGTCCATTCTTATTTCAAATACCAAGTCACATCTAGTTACATAGGGATTACTCCGGATTCATATGCTCTGTCTAGATCTTTCCAACTGTCTTTTAGCTACCCACCACTATGATGCCTAGATTTCCCAGAGGAAATGGGTAGTATACATTGTAGGTGTCTGATGAGTTGTCTTCTACTTGGTATCTTTTTCTGATGAGGTCTGACTCACATAATTTTTTTATGAGTGTGGATTCATCCAGATTGTAAGACTTTCATTTAATATACTATGCATCTCTAAAACAACTTGGTGTGTACTAGTTCCTTTGACTCCTCTTTTATTCTCAGCCCATATATTTTTTATGCTGGCTTCTCATGACTGGATCAATTTTGTATGTACTCCAAAGCAGAAAAGTTCTTTCAGTAGCAGGAATCATTTTTTTTTTTAATACCATACCTTTCCTTTGTTCACTGTTGGATAAACTAACAAATTCACAACCTTCCTTTTCTGTTACTGCACATATGCCTCTCCTATTAGTATATTTCCCTTTATGCTTATTTTCAAATATAATAGATCAGGTTATGTCTCTCTCCCTCTTCCTCTTCTCTTTTTCTTGCTCTTGCTCTTGCTCTTCTCTTCTCTTCTCTTCTCTTCTCTTCTCTTCTCTTCTCTTCTCTTCTCCTCTCTTCTCTTCTTTCTCTTTCTCTTTGTGTTGTATGAGTGTTTATGTATCCATGTATGGGCGAATGTCATTAAAATATGTGCATATATACAATGGCACTTTTTAATTCTTTAAGCCAATACCTCTGTTACATAGGAGACTGAGTGTTTGAATACTTAGTATTCCCCATCTAGGATAAGTGGAGACCATGTAGTATGGTATTAATATGCATATAATGCATGAGCATGTGAAGGTCAGAGGTCAGTGTTAGATTTCTGTCACTATCACTCGACAGAGCCGAGAGCTCAGTGAACTAGCCATCTAGAAAGTTCTAGAAACCCGCTTGTCTCTGCATCTCTGTGAAAGGATGATGGCATGCCTCTATGACTAGCTTACTACATGGGTGCTGGGGATTTGAATTCAGGTCCTGATGCTTGCATGGTAAGCAGTTAACCAACTGAGCAATCTCCACAGCCCTAAGTTATGCTTTATATTTCTCACATTCCCATCCTTAGTTTTGGGCTTCTTGGGTTCTTAAATCTGTGTGGCAACACATTCACACTGCAAGTCTTGGCTCCACTAAGTGTGCTTATCTCTTAAATACTGAATTCTATACTTTCAGTTTCACTAGGTGTATGTTTTCTGACATTGTCTCCAAATCAGTACATAGACAGTTGAGCTCAGTGACTTTTTAAATGCAATGGAAAGGAATTGTGTGCTGTCTACCTAGCTCTTTTTTCCTGGGGTGACATAAGACAAGGCAGTTATAGTTTTTACATTTAATGTTATCCATAATATGTGTGTATATATATTAATAAATAACAAGCTTTATTGTTCTAGACTGCTGTTTAAAGACATAAGCAGGTCTGAGCCATTGCCTATCTATATTTTTATCACCTACTATTCATTATAATGACTTTGTGTTCTGTCATTGTTATCAGAGGCAGGCATTATTTATTAGGATCTATTGGATGTATGACATTGGGATAGTAGCTGCCAAGGGCACTTATTCAGGATGAAGCATTACAAGGCAGGAGTAAGATGATTTTTCTCTGTAGTCCACCTTTCTCTGTGGTTTAGGCTTATTCATAATCCATGAGTTCTTTTAGGCTGCCATGCAAATAAGAGTTCGCTCATCATGTGTGTTCAGATGGGCTCAGTGCAATATGAGCTCCAGGTAGATTTGCAAATGTCACACATTTAAAATTTAAAGGTGGGAAGGGAAAAAAATGCCTGCAACTTGCATTGTTGGAACACAACAATAGTATCTGAAAAAGGGTAAATTCCCTGTGTGCACTTAGTTGGCATGTGTGTTTGTATGCACTTAGTTGACATATGTTTTGTGTGCACTTAGTCAGCATAAACGCTTCTGCTTTCACCTCAATATTTACGCCTTGAACTTAATATGTCTTATAAATATTTATAGGCTCATTTTTCAAAATAATCCAACTTACCTCATTATATATAGCATGCTTGGATTTTTCGGAAGTCTTCTAGGTTTGTCTTAGGGCTCTTTTTGACTTCTTGAGTATAGGTCAGTATAAATTTTGTGTTCTTAATTTCCTTTATCTTTGGACTCAGTAATTACCATGAGTTTCAAAGTTTTATTACCTCAAATGAGCCCAAGGTAACTGCATGTGAGATACCTTGACCCTATTCTCTCTTGGTCTCTGGATATTTGCTGTTACAGGATGGAACATTATAGACAAGTGACAAACCTCTGCTACTTTGAATGAGTGGTCCCCAAAGGCCTGTATAGTCAAGGCTTGGACCTTGGAGTCTTACTCTTTGGAGTTGTTGTAGCTTTTGAGGTCATTGGTGGCATTAGCTGAAGACCACCAACTCCTTCTGTAGTCCCTCTTGCTTCTTGGTAATGAGGCCCATGATTTTGCTCTGCTTTGTGCATTTGCTACAATGAGTTGCCTCATACATCCTGGGCTAGAAACTCTTAGTCTATGAGCTCAGCTACATTTTTCTTCAGAAGTTGATAAGTTCTGTCATTTTCTTTGAGCAACAGAAAATGCTTGCAATCTCCAAAGATCTTGATGCTGTTTTTAGTATAAGTTATGTTGCAAGTCATTTTTTTTTTTAATACTCTGCTCAAAGTTTCTTAGTAGAATTAGAACTTTCCCACGTAGAAGGTTTCCATGTAGTGTCCTTGGGCAGGGACAAGGGTTCACAGCATATGAAGCAGGGAAGGAAAACAAGTCATTGAATAAGGAATTTCAGAGTGAAGTCTGCATAATAACCATCACATGGATAAAACACTGGTAGAACTGTCTGTACATAGACTCCTAATTTGCATAGCATAGAGATAATCATGCTGTCTATTTAGCATGATGCTGCATGTTTCCCATATATATCCTGTTTAGCAGAGATGCTGTTCCCTTTTTTGGGGAAAGATCCTGAGAAATGTGACAACCAGACAGACCTTTGGTGGTATTCCATCTCAACTTCTCTTATTGGTTCAGTAATGAACATGCCTAGCATACCCTCCTTACTGAATGGGGTCTGTGCTGCTTAAGCTCTAACCAGGAAGCAACAAGCATACAAGTTATATCAGCAGGAAGAATTTAGCATTAGGAAACTTAAACTTATAAAAATTTTCATAAAACTGAAAAGAGGTAGACGATGAAGATCAAACAAATAACAGATACCATGACAATACATCAGAAGGCAGCTGCCACCTTTATGGCAGGGGAAACAAAGGGAAAATTTGCAATGATTAAAATGAAGAAGATTGGAGTAAAGGCTTTGTCGAGCTGAGGTGCAGAAGGCAGGCTGGTGTCTTCTAGGAACAACTGAACTGGGACACTCTTTATTAGAAAAACTATACCCTTGACTCACTATTTCTACTAGGTGAAAATGGGTAAGATAAACTGGAAGAAACTCTGCCTTCGTCTGGGAGATGGCTCTGTAAGGATGTTGAAGAGGCAGTCCAGAGGGTCAGCCTTTTCTTCTTCTTCAAGTCTGAAGTCTTTCTCTGGTGTGCCAGTTAGCAGAGTTGCTGGAAAAGTGGAACTGTGGTCTGAAGGGTCCAGCACTGCTCTCTTTGAGCAGTAGAGAATGGGTATTAACCTGAGAAGCAATCACTCATTCCATCGATTGGTTATTATCAATAATCATCATTACGACTTACATATAGAATCTACTATGGTGACTGTCCCCATGTCAGGAGGGCTAAACTCATCAGGTTTGTTGGTTTGCTTTCAAGTTTGTGTTTGTATAGTCTTCTATCAGTTAGGTGTAGCTGCTGAAGATGAACACTTTCCCTATGACTTCTGGTTCCTTCATTTAATCTCTAACTGCCACTCAGGAGCATTCCTGTGGAGGGGTTAGCAGTATCAGCTCTGGAATTAGCTAATAACCAATTATGAACCATAGGCAAATTAATGAAGTTATTTTACAGTTTATATTACATGAGATGACACATGCGATTGTTAACTCACACCCTATTGTCACATATTTTACTATATTAGCGATCTTCATTGTCATTATTATGTCATCCTCATCACTCCCACCATCCCAGCCATTACCATCACCATTTAATGACTATGAAGAACCAACAACAAAATGACTTTAGCACTTAACCATTGAGAAGACAACATTCTCCAGAACTGCAAGGGATTTTCTTGGATCTCTGAAACTCAGCCATGGCAATGAGAAGCAGATGCAATTCTTTATCATCCTTACCCATCTTCCCCAGCCTCAGTTCCTTTAACATTTCCATTTCTTTTCCTAATCTTTTAACTAATATTCTGTGAGAAGGCAATATTCCCAGCTTGGTCTTGCATTAGAGGGTCTGTTGGGCTCTGAAGCCTCTCTGAGACTTCCCATGAGTCAGGGATGTGCTTGTGAAGTGGCCTGGAAGGGCTCCAAGAACCTGCCATTCAGCTCTCAGGAATTCTCGGATTCTGAAGCATTCCTGGCTCCCACTTGCTCAGGGATATGAAGACCATGGCTAGATATTCAGAGTGAGCATCTTGCCTGTTAATGTGGTACATCATTGCTGGAGCCTGAGGCAAGCTGGGGACATCCTGGATCTCATGCATTATGCATGAGAGGCTGTAAGAAATAAAGGATCAATCATCTTCTCCCTCAGATAACATCGATCATTTGCTACACATTATTTGGCTGGTCTCTGTGCAGATTTATTTTCTCCAATGAGAACAAGATGCAGATTGCCTGCTTTCTTAATGAGCAATGACATCAATCTAGCCAAATCTACCTAATGTGTCGGAGGGCCTTTTCTTTCTCTTTCCCACTGTCTCTCTCTCCTGCTCTTGCTGTCACTCTCCCTCAAGCTCTCTTTCCCTTCCTCTCTCCTTTCTTCTTTCTCTCTCTTCCCTTTCCTCCTGTCTCCTCTCCATCCCCCCACTCCTGTTTCCCCTCCTTTCCTCTCTTCCTCTCCTTACCTCCTTCTGTCATGGTTAGAAGGAACACGGACAGCTTCTGAGGAGCATGCCAGCTCTTGAGAGGGTGGTGACAGAGTGGGAAAGTTGGGTCTAATTCGAGGTGATGAAAAGTCTTTCTTTACTTTTTTTTTCCCTTGTTAATTTAAAGCAGTGCTGCACTCTCCCTTTGCCCAGATGGTTTATCCCAAGAAGCTGATCTACAGAAAAGGCCAAATGAAAAGTCACTCAGACATGAGAAAGGAGGAAGATGACATGTAGAATGTATGAATAGAAAATGAGGCTAGGGTACCACACATGCCGCAGTAGTGCAGTCACTGGGTCCAGCAGCACCTGCCAATCAGAGTGCATATTTCCCAGTACTCTTTAGTCAACACCAATGACATGTAATAGCAATGGAACCTTTAACCTGTATCCTTGGAAACAGACTTGAAGCCTTTCTTATAGTGTCCTCACTGGGTCACTCGCTAATCAGTCATCCCTGACATACCAGAAGGAATGTTAGGCTTCAGGATCTGAGAAGAGTGTGTGCTGCTCCTCCCTGAATTAAACACACACCTGCTGGCCAATGGAGGCAGGATCTTTAAACACAGACCAGCTGAATTTGGGCAACTGGAAGTTGTTGGAACATGTTCTCTGTGGTAGTTCTTGTCAGGGATCTTACCAAAGGCTCAGATTCCAGGGAATCACTGCTTAAACCCTACCAGTGTCCAGCCAGAGAATAGAGCAAGTGGGGTCTTAGCTTGGATAGTTAACTTTATGTGTCAGCTTGACCAAGGTTAGACCCTGCTTTGAGACCCTCCTGAACCCAATTGTAGTCCTCATTCTGGATCTCTGTTAGGACTGGGCTCTATGGGGTCCTACCCAGGCTCATGGTTTGAATATTTGTTCTTCAGCCAGTGTCATTGTTTGGAAGTAGTGGGATCTTTAAGAAGTGGAGCCTGCCTTGTAGAAAGAAGTAGGTCAGTGTGAGTAGGGCTCTGGTGGTTATAGATCAAACTCTGGTTGTAGTTTCTTGTTTATCCTGAGATTTGGGTTTGGGGAGTTCAAGTATATGGCTGTGTTGATGATATTCATTTAGAATTGACTCATAAATTGTGTGTGTGTTTTTTTTTTACCTCAAGTTTAGATACTTACATTGCAAATATTAAAGTCATCTCAGTATATTTAGCATTATTGCTCTAAGCTGTCAAGGTCTCTTTAAATCTTTAGGAACAACAGATTCTATTTCTTTCTCGTTTCTTTCCCTTTTTAATTCAGTACAACAAAACCAAAAACAACCCCCCTCCCAAATAAACCCAAAGTCACAACTTTTCTAAATCTCTCATTTCTGAAAGCTATGACACATTGAGCAGAGATCTGTTGCTTGGTGTCTTTATTTTCAGCTTTGTCAATTTGTGGAGCATAAAAGTACCCAAATGTGCTTTTCGAAGGCCCACTCTGCCAGGCAAGGGCTGGCTCTTTGTTTTGGCACATGCTACCTATTACAGAGCTCACAGCACACCTGGGGCTCTAGATAAATAATAACAACCTGGGAGCATGTCTTACTTGAGGGAACCATGTGGACCCTTTCAGGCAGAGTGTTAGCGTTCAGCACAGACTATCCCCATGACGATTTGATTTGGTATCAGAGATGATAGTCTCTCTACACCTGTCCCACCTGGAGCCTCTTTGTTGTTTGTTGCTTTGCACTGTCTTAGGAGCCACTGCTGAGAAGTCACACCTGGGCTTGCAAGGATGCTTGCCTGAATGTATGTTAGATTCTGACCAGTCAGAAAGCCTCCTTCCTCCGTTTCCCTGTCTAGGGGCAAAACCCCTCCCAACCCTGCATGCCTGCTAAAGTGTGAGTCTGGATCATGGCCAGTGGATCAAAACCAGACTACGGGAAGCTAAGAAATGGAAGGGGTAATTGGTTGATTTATTCTTTTCAGTAAAATTAATTAGCAAAAGTCTGATATTCACATATTTTAGAAAAAGAGATTTTGATGTTGGTCTCTTTCTCCTTATGTCTGGAAGGAGTAGGCAAGAAGTTACATCTTTCTTTGTGAGCTTTCAAAGGAATGGCTTAAATATGGTTAAGGTACACAGTATCATTTGCAAAGTAGAAAGAAAGGAACCCTGTCCCTGCTGGTGGATTTGAAGACAAAAATGTCTCTTTTGGGTGCTATATGGTTAAACTTCTAGAATTCTCTCAACTAGTGCTTTCTGCAATAATGGAAATGGCTCTTAACTAGGGCATAAGTGGTGCACACCTGTAATCCCAGTGTTCATTCTGGAGCAGAAACATGAGGAACAGAAGCTCAGGTCCATCTTCGGCTACACAGAGTGTTTGAGGCTAGCCTAGGAGACATGGAAATATCTGGAAAAGGTTGAGATGAGTCTTAAGGAGTGATTTAAGAGTTGGCTGCCTACCTCATACCCGTGCCTTTGATATCTCTTCTCTCAGATGTTTAAAAACAAAGGTAAGCCACACCCTAGAGTTTCTGTCACCTGAGGAAAGCTCACATTTTAAGGAGCTTATGTCTTCTGGATATTTTTGGCAAGTCCTTCAATACTTTATCAATGGTCTCTCTCCTTCTCTCACTCTCCCTTTCCCTGTCTCTCTCTCTTTCCCTGTCCCTTTTCTCCCCCTCCCCCCACACCCCCATCTTCTGTTTTGACTCATCTCACTTACTTTCAAACTAGTGACACATTGTATTAGGAAGGTTAGGCTGTGCTATGGAATGTCACATATATCTAGAGCTAGATTAGTTGTGTGGTCTCCACACACCTCAGTTATCATTCTTCCTTGGAGATATTTCTCCATGTATACAGTCAGGATTCCCACTGGCCTGGGCTTGCTCTGAACTCATGGGGGTGCTTGAAGTTCTCCATGCCTGGCTTGTGGTGATGATGGCAGTCAGGACTGCTTGTTATGTCTGACTGCACATGCTACCCACACTCATCCATATCTTTCCTTCAAGGCTGGAAGGGCTGGGTGTATTTCTAAGAATAGTCACTTCCCACTCTATCTGAAGGATGGGGTATAGTTTCATTGGTTCTTTTCCTTTTCCTTCTCAAACATAAAAGAGGAATGCTCTGGTAACAGTCATTCAAGTTCTGTTTGGCCAGAAGTAAGAAAGTAAAGAGTGTTCTTTACTGTACACTATAAAAGAGTGTTTGCATTTTAGTTGGTTTCTGTCTCTTCACACATGCTCAAAACCTTTCAGCAAACCCTTTTATAGCAGCAGAAGCAGGGGACAGTAGCTATGGAGGCAAGGTAGGAACTGGCACATGGGCTTTCTGACTGTGCCAATTCCTTCTTTCTCATATCTAAGACCTTTTATTTCAGTCAGATTTAGAGGCCTCTTCTACCTCTACCTTGGAAAATCTGACCTAGTCACCTTCCACTGAAACATTTCTAGTGCTTTCCCAATATTCCAAAAAATAGATAAGACGTCTGTCTTCCTGCTATCAAAGCTTTAAGTGATCTGCCTCCTCTACCTTGGGCGTCTCTTACCACTTTTCAGTACAGAGGTGACTATCCTGCTTCTTACTTCTCAGTGCAGGGCTTTGGTGTTGAGGGTTTCATCTGGTGCAAGGATGTGTTTTCTTTCTCAGATTGGTTACAGTTTCAGCTTCACCACTGTTTCTGTGATTGTTGCTTGTCTGGCCCTGGCAATGGACTGTGAGAGCTGCATGCTGGTTCTGCACATGGCTCACTGATTACAGGTCCTAGGGCAATGCCAGAGGCATAGGGAAGACTAGGCAAATAGATGAGTGCACTGAGACAAAGGTGCTGTTTAACCTGGACCTCGATGTGGGTTGTGAAAAAGGGCATTCTGGGAAGAAAGCAACAGCATGAAAATCTGGATAGAGGGCCTTGATAAATGATGGAATATCACCAAGTCTCAAATGAGAATGATGGGGATACGGAGGTAGCATGACATAAGTTGAGCCTCATGTCCTCTGGAGAAGTTAGATACAGGTTTGTATGTCTTATGAAATTGTTCCACTCACACTTTGCATGACAGCAGTATATTGGGTTACCTATGTTTAATTTTCACACTTACTCCTTGAGGTAAGTACCACTGGGTGTCTCATTTGACAACACACACATTCTTAGGAAGAGGAGAGAACAAAGAACATCCTAATGGTTTTCTTCCTTTTCCCCTCTCTACTTCAGTTTTTACAACACAACTGGAGTTCTCTCCCCTGCGTCCCCCTCTCTCTCATAAGTTGTACCTAGAGAGTTAAGATCATCTTAACTCAGAGTAGAGAGACAAGCAGGTGGGTGGGAGGGAGAGAGGAGGAGAGGGAAAAGGGCAGAGAGTGGGCATGCTGGGGAAAAGTGTAAGAAGTGGGATCCATCAGTATTGGCTCCTGTCCACCCAGAACATCACAGCCCAGTCTAATGATTTAGTACATTCTTGTATAGTCTGTTTTGGTTCCTTTGGCCGATAGATGGCATGGAGTTTCTATGACTCAGCTGGTGACAGGAAAACACTGTGTCCTTGAATACTTCCAGAGTATCCTGTCTAACTGGATGATTTGAAAGAATGAATGAATCCCATCACTGTTGAAATTTTTTTCTGGAAGACATTTTGGGTCATTCAATTGCTGATTGGATATCTCTGACTTATGGCTAAAATCCAAAGTGGTAAACATGGACGTACAAATGTCAACACAATATTTATGCAGTAGTTAATGTCATCCAAAGGTTTTGAGCTTTATAATGAAGGCTCTAAAAATTGAAATGGAATTCCCATGAGAGGTGTGCAAGATCAAGCATGCTTTAGAAAACATGTGGTAGCATCTCAAAGAGAAGGAACATAGAGGCCAAGAGACAAGCACACCTTTTAGGCTCATAAAAGTCTGAGGCATGATTCGCATATTCATTTCAAAACAAGGTGTCAACCTTGTTTTGGGTCTCAGAAAATGGGATCTATATGTTTTAAGTTAAATTATACACACACACACACATATTCTCAATTGGAATTTTAGTTAATCATCTAATCATCTCTGGCTCCAATTGTACTTGATATCAGCTAGGGTAGCATCCACTAGAAAAAATGCACATTTAACTTATTATGATTAACATATGATCAAACAGTATAGAGCAGCTACATGGAGCCTAGTCATTGGAGGCAGTACTAGATTTTTTTGTCTTTTCTATATTGTTTTTACATCTCTGCTCATTGATTAAGTGGAATGGGTCCATGATTTATTCTTTCATGTGTTTATGCATGCTCTTATTCTCTTCTCATGAGATAACAGAGTCAGTTTGTATTACCTGCACACATATACATTATGATCATATCATTTTCACAGATGAAGAAATCGAACCTTACAGTTGTGAATTTGGACAACTTCTTCAAGTTACTGCAGTTGAACATTTTGAAAATATGACTCAGGGAGCATGAAGTCTTGTGTCTGGAGCTGGTAGCACAGTCTTCTTCCCCATTATTACTCAATAGTTTGCTCACATTCGAAGCATAGCAGTCATTCCTGATTGCCCCCTTTACCTTCTCATGTAATAAATATTTAAAATTAATTCATTTCCTTAAGTTTAAGCAGCTATCATCTCTCACACGGATATCGATGAGAATATGGAAATGGAAAGTATGCACATGTATGTGTAATTTTTTAAAATCACATGTATCTCTCATTTTTGTTTTTGTTTAACAGGGTCTTACTATTTAATTCAGGTTGGCCTTGAACTTGTGATCATTATGCATCCATCTCCCACATGCTGGAATTACAGGCATGTGCCACTCTGTGCCACCTAATCTTACTTTTGGGAACCATGAGAGCCCTGAGATAAATATCCTGCCCCAGCTAATTGAGAACCCGGAGATTAACATCATGCCTGACAATCACAAGGATCCAGCTTGGCCCTGGGAAAAGAACATTCACAGAAATCCACCCCCTCTCCACCTGTCATCCACCCCTTCCCCACCTGTCATACCGGAGCTCAACCCCAGAAGATTTTGTAACCCTCCATCTCCCTCCTTCCTCTCCCCCTCCCCTCCAAGATTTTTGCTTTAAATATGCTCGGCTGCACTAAGTAAACGGCTCTTGACAAGCAATGCTTCCTTGAGTCCTGTCATCTCTCTCTCGCCCATTCTTTATTTACAGGTTGTGACCCTCCTTGTTCCCCCCGAATAACGTGACCTGCAGGCCAGGTCAGGTGGCGCCCAACGTGGGGCTCGAGGTACGGATCACCTCCCAGACAGATTAAGATTACGATCGAATCCAGGTTCATGACTAGCGCTGCTCGCCCGGTTGCTCAAGTCATTAGGTAAGCCATCCGTCTTAGACATCTCAAGAATGGGCCATTCTGTGTCTAAAGAAGTCCACTTTATAAAGGACTTAAAAGAAGCTCTCAGAGAGAGGGGCATAAGGGTAAAGAAAAAGGACTTGGTAAGATTTTTTATCTTTATTGATGAGACATGTCCTTGGTTTATGATTGACGGGCCAGTTATCCACCCCAAGAAATGGCAGAAGGTTGGTCGTGAACTTAATGAAAAAATAAAACTTGAAGGAGACAAAGCAGTTACGGCAATGATCTTTACATTTTGGGGTCTCATCTGAGACTTTCTTGAGGGCGCTGATTCCGATTCAGGGAAATGTCAGCTCCTCTCAGTTGCCAGAACTCTGTCTCTCACAGTCCCGGCCTGGGTCCCATACCCCTTCTCGTCCACCCTCTCGCTCTCCATCTCAGGCCTCTATTTCCTTTACTCTCATTGATATGCCACAGGGGGACTGTCAGATTCCGCCCTTGCCTGCTGCAGCTCCCGCTGCTCCCCTCTATCCACCTCTCTCCTCAGAGGTCCCTCCAGTTCCTTCCCCTTGTCATCATCCTCCTCCCTATGATGACCCTTTCTCCGCTGCAGAGAAGGGCCTTTCTAAAGCTCTCTGCGCTCCAGTCTTCCACCAACTGTCTGCTCCCATAAAACCTACCTCTTCTCCCTCTGCCCCCGCTGCCTTCCTCACAATTCCCGAGCCGCTCGACCCTGGTGATGCTGCCGCCCTTGAAGAGGAAGCAGCCCGTTATCATTCTGAAGATTGGCCTCCCCCAACCCTGTCCTCTGCCCCTCCCCTGCATCCTGACATTGCCTCTGCCCTTCCACCTTCTTTCTTAGACACGAAGACTCGCCTCATCTCCCAAATCCAGGAACTGACCGAGATTCTTCAACTCCAAGAACGCTTTTCTCACCTTTCAACTCTCTGCTCTTCCTCCTCTAACGCTCATCCCTGTCTCTCACAGCGCTCCTCAGTCCACTTGACTTTTCCTGTCACTCATTCTCAGACTACTGGAGAGCCAGCTCCTGCCTCTAGTCCTCGTCCACCTCAACCACCTGTCACTTGGTCCGAGACACGCCCATCTGCCCCAGCCTCTGCTCCTTCTTCTACCCCTTCTCGCCTTCCTTCTTCTTCTGCACCTCTGTGGTCCACACACAAAGACCCCCCTCCTAGTCATGAACACTCTGATTTGGAGGCCGAATAGTCTGCTAGCGACCTTGAACTTGAGAATGAGAATGAAAGTGAGACTGATGACTCAGTTCCCGTCCCCATGGTCTATCGCTGGCTCCCATTCAAAAAATTGGAAAAACTCAATTCTGCTGTCAGAAATTATGGCCCCA
>NW_022196896.1:24408489-24408653 GCF_008632895.1 Mastomys coucha | reverse complement strand
CTTGACACTGAAGAGCCATCGCAGGCTCCCATCTCTGTGGCCCCACGTGCCCCAGACTCCCTGCCCTTCCGTCAGCCTCTCAACTTTCGGGTCTTACAAGAAGGATGCTGGAAAGATAGGTTTTGCTTTGGGTATCGCTAAGAATGGTCCATCCCATCTCCCCC
>NW_022196896.1:24408379-24408479 GCF_008632895.1 Mastomys coucha | reverse complement strand
GTAACCCTCCATCTCCCTCCTTCCTCTCCCCATCCCCTCCAAGATTTTTGCTTTAAATATGCTCGGCTGCACTAAGTAAACGGCTCTTGACAAGCAATGC
>NW_022196896.1:24395996-24408286 GCF_008632895.1 Mastomys coucha | reverse complement strand
CCATTCTTTATTCACAGGTTGTGACCCTCCTCGTTCCCCCCGAATAACGTGACCTGCAGGCCAGGTCACTTACTTATATTGAATTACCTATGTTTAATTCTCACACTCCTTGAGGTAAGTACCATTGGGTGTCCATTTGACAACACACACATTCTTAGGAAGAGGAGATAACAAAGAACATCCTAATGGTTTTCTTCCTTTTTCCCCTCTCTACTTCAGTTTTTACAACACAACTGGAATTCTCTCCCCTGTGTCCCCTTCTCTCTCATAAGTTGCACCTAAAGAGTTAAGATCATCTTCTATTTCTTGCATTTCCCTGCCAAAGCATACAATGAGCCCCTTTTTGTGGGACCTTCCCTATGATAGCAATGGATAGTGAAAATTAGGTACCATTCTTGGTTTGGGAAGAGTTCTTTTGAAGCAATGCTTTTTGGTACTGTTGGCAATCAGTATATCCAAAGATGGCTGCTGTTATTGCTCTGTTTATGCTACGAAAGGTGAGCTCTATGTTTTCTCTTGAATCAGGGTGGGCTCATCACCATAACCATTGTGATATTATCTAGATGATAAAAAAGTAATGCAGCTTTTACATAGATCCTTAAAATAATTCCTCTAGGTTTCTAAATCACCAAAACACCTCAAGACTATGTGCTATAGGAGGAAAATGGAATTAATTACTTTAGTGCTGTTATGGCATAAATATCTGATTAGAGACAACTGAAAGGAGGAAAAGTTTGCTTTGTTTTCTGAGCTTAGACTGATTTCACTTTATCATAAAGGGGACAGCACAGTGGTGCAGTGGGAGCCTGTGGTAAAGAATTACTGTCCACATCATGGCTTATGAGGAGGCAGAGAGCAATCAGAGCTAAAGGTAGGGCTACAGCCCTTCAAGGCCTGTCCAAGTGACTTATTTCTTCCAGGCTGGCTTGATCTCATAGTTCTATTATCTTCTCTAAACAGTGGTACCAGCCAGGGAACAGCTCAAATCATGAGACTATGGGGGATGTTTTAATCTGTAACAAAACTCAACATAGTCCAGGGAAGGAAACCACATGCAGAAGCCCAGAGAATACCTGAAGACAGATTCCCAACTCCAGCCATCACCTAACTGTAACCTTCAGAGACTAGACCAGAATCAGACCACCAGACTTCCTAAATAATGGTCTAGTTACTCACATCACATCAAATCAAATCAAATCACCATTGCTGTCTTACAGACATGGTGGGATGGATTATTATACAAGAGAAAACTGTTTGAACCATGTGGGCCTATAGCTATATATACTAGAATGACACTTGGTAATTTTACCCCTGGCTTATGCTAGAGAAGGGGAATTCCTTCTCTAGATTTCCATGCTCGAACAGAATAGTATCTGTGTAGAAGACATATGGGGTAAAGTAAAGATGTCAGCATTGGGAAGATGCTGTGGTTGAGATCTGAAGATTAAGACAGAGGTTAATAGGTAAAAAGGGGGCAGGTAAGAGAAATGCAGGAAGAGCCACTGCTGGAAATGCTGGGGTGGTCATTCCTTGAAAACTAGAATTAGAAGATGGAGCCTGAGATGCTGGAGTCCAAAAGAGCTTATGCACTCTGATTTGAGAGCAAGAAGAAACTGTTCATTGTTTTAAGCATAAGAGAGACAAAATGAGATTCCTCTTTTATGAATTTTACTTTGAGTGTGATGTAGAGAATAGATTGGGAGGATTATTAATTACTTTTTTGTTGCTGGAATAAAATGCCATTACCAAGGCAGTTTATAGAAGGAAGAGTTTATTTAGGTTTATTGTCACAGATGGATAGTCCATAATGGTGTGGGAGGCATGGCTGCAAGTATCCAGGGCAGGAAGTTCAGAGATTATATTTTCAAATGCAAGTAGGAAGCAGAGCAATTGAACTAGAAGTAGGGTAAAGCATTCCACTCTTAAAGCCCACACCCAGTGAGGTCCTTCTTCCAACTATGACTATGAATCCTCATAACTTCCCCTAAACAGCCACCAAATGGGAAGAAGTATCCAAATGATTGATTCTATGAAGGACATTTCTCATTCAAACCACCACAGAAGGACTTGCTCTGGTCATCCTGATGAGGGATGCTGCTGGCCTCAAAAAGGAAAATGTCATCAGGAATGGAAAATATTAACACATTGACTCTATCTACCCTACCTCCTATTATAGATATGAGTAGGCCAGGTCTGCCTGAAAGGAAATCACTGCCTTCTCTTGACCTATAGCTCCTGGTTGAGTTTGAAAATCAGGCAGAAAAGAGAGAGAATAAGGATATTACATTGGAGCAATTTACTATTTTTGTTATATTCCTGTGGGTTCCCTGAGATGATTCTCAAACATGTAAAAGTCTGAAATGTGGGAAAGATGGGTTCATAAGGTTTTCCAGTTTCTGTGGCATCAATACCCCTACAATGGCCATTTAAAGCTACCAATGGGATGCCATATAAGATGGAGTTGTGAAGAGATGTAGCATGTGCTATCTCTAGCTCCAACACACACTGCCCATTCTCTTCTTTCAGATATGAGTATCTCCTTTCTTCCAAGTCATTCTGTCTTGTTTTTAACAAATTGATTTGAACTCCAGGTCCCTGTGATGTTTCCTATGTTTTCCCTTCCTACACATGTAACATTGTAAATTGTCTCTATATTCAGTTTTACTCAGATTATGCAATTTGAATCCATATTTCTGGTTCTGTAAACCTATTCTTTTTTTTTCCACTGATGCATCAGCATATTTTCACTGAGTGATTGAGCGTTTTAGCTAATAAAGAGGTAGATTGCCCTTGAAACACCTAATGTGAGGAGATGCTCCTTTGGACAAAGTTTCTACCATTTGGCATTGGATTATTCAATATAAGCTTTCTATTTGTAAGTATTCCTATAGCATGCGGCAACCCATAGTTAGTCATAAATATTACATATTTTAGAAATTAGTGTCTTAATACATTCATACCTCACAATGCTGGGCAACATCTAACCTCTACAAGGGTTAAAAGAGGCTTAGGCTATTGTGAATGGGTTTGTTTCCCAGTACATTGACTTCTTCTATTTTTATATTTATATCCCATTTATTCACTTCTCTAGTCTTATTGCTTTTTCTAATACTTCATGTGGCATATTGAATTGAAATAGATAAAATGGAGATCCTTGTCTTGCTTCTGATCTTGTTTTTTTCTCCATTTATCACAATGTTGGCTATAGGTTTGTCACATATAGTCTTCATTATGCTGAGACAGATTCCTTCCACTCCTAGAATCTTCAGGGAATTTATCATGAAAGAATGTGAGATTTTTGTCAAAGGCCTTGTATTTGGTTTCTGTAATAAAATACTTACAAAAAGAAAAACACTCAGGAAAAAAAAGTTTATATCCCTGGACAGATTAGACTATTATCCAAGGAAGGCAGATCAGGAGCTCAAGCAGGAACTTGGATCAATGGAGCAGATATTATGGAGGACACTGCTTACTGGTTTGTTCTGTCTGTCTTGCTCAGCTACCTAAGAATGACATAGTCCACAGTGGGCTGGGCCCTCCTACATCAATTATCAATTAAAGAAATGCCTCACAGACATGATCTAATCTCATCTAAGCAAATCCTCAGTTGAAGTTCGCTCTTCCCAAGTAATTCTGGGTTGCATTAAGTTGACAACTGAAGTTTTAAGTATGAGAGATCTTTTTGCATCTGTTACATGATCATATGATTTCTGTCCTTGAGTCTGTTGATCTATTACATCTCTCCATTTGTTTATGCTGAATTGCCTCATAATTTCTGGAATGAAGCCAGCTTGATCCTGGTGAATGATCATTTTGTGTATTCTTGAATGTGGCTCACCAATATTTTATTAAAACATTTTGCATATGAGAAAGATTAGTCTGTAATTTTCCTTCTGATTCTTGTTATGTATTTATATGGTTTTGGTACAAGATAATGCTGGCTTCACTAAGAAGGATTTGGAATTGTGGGGTCTTATCTTTTGGTATCACTACTGTGAAGGTGTCCATGTTCCTCTGAACAACCCTTCCCTCATGCCCCTGTAGACAACAAAACTCAGTGGTTTATAAAAAAAGCTTGAAGGTAGGAGGGAGATTCATAGGGAAGAGGAAGGCAATTGGCAGTAGTGGGAGAAGATAATAGACAGTAATGGAGAACAGGTATAATTAAAATACAATATATCCAGGCATGTGCATCATACTGAAGAAAGGAAATGTCATAGAGTAACCTGTTACTTTGTAAGCTAATAAACTTTTAAAATAAATAGTAAAAGTAACAGCTCATGACTCACAGATGATGACAACAGGCTCTTTATGGTTAAATTAAATGACATGGTAAACTGCTAATCTGATTGGCTAGAGGAGAAATTTTGCCAAAGGAAATACTTAAAGCATACCAACATTTCAAATTTTATGCTCCAGACTTTCCAAAGGATGCTGGTGACCGCAGTCACCACTTGGAAGGAACCTAAGACAAGTGAAAGTGCCTTAAAAAAAATCTGTGATACAGTTCTTCCTCCTTAAAAGACCTGAAAGCAAATGATATTTTGTTGTGATAACAGGATTCTTTGATTGAAAAACTGAAGGCTTTGCTTTGATGATTTAAGGTGCCATGAAGGTGGCACAGCAGTCTGGTACAGCCGTTATAAACCTGAGTTAGGAGACCTGAGACTAGCCCTGGCATCACTATTTCTAGCATTTGATAATTTCAGCAATCACTTAAGTATCTGCATACCGGTCTGCTTTCTGGTGAACAGAACATCTGAGTTTGTTGAAACTAAGTTCCCCTCTTCACTTTTAACAGTTTTTAGAAATGCTTCTGAATTTTCTTTCTTCTTAGCAACACCATTGGACTTAGTCAACATTTGCTATTGTCTAGAACTCAAATGTCTCTAAAAGGCCCATATATTCAACCCCAAGTTGGCCTTAGTGGGAAGATAGGGAGACTTTCAAGAGGTGGAGCCTAGTGAGAGCTCTACATGTCAATGGTGGGAGAATATGACCTGAAGGAGATTGGGTGACCCAGGTTCTCTTCTCCCTGTTTCTTTTGCTTCCCATGATACAACTTTCACAAGCCTAGAACAATCAGTCATGGACTGAAACGACAAAACTGGAAGCCGAAGGTGCCCTGAGCATACCTTGGGTGCTAACTACATAGCTAATCCCAAAACACGCAGAAGTTGTTCCACTACTAGGCACTATAACACACCCAAGATCCCAGGATCCCAGGAGCTTGGTCACACCAGGATCTCAGGGTCCCAGAGGCAGTTTGATTTCCAGGAGCTCTGACACACCTGGGACTGAGGATTCCAGAATCCCAGAGACAGCTGAACTCTGAGGGGTTCTGAAACAACCAGGATCACAGGAAGTACAGTCTCCAGTCAGATATAGCTGGGGAGGTAGCACTAGAGATAACCAGATGGTGGGAGGCAAACATGAGAACATTAGCAACAGAAACCAAGGTTTACTTGGCATCATCAGAACCCAATTCTCCCACCATAGCAAGTCCTGGACACACCATCACAGTGGAAAAGCAAGATTCAGATCTAAAAATCACTTCTCATGATAGTGATACAGGACTTTAAGGAGGACATAAGTAACTCCCTCAAAGAAATACAGGAAAACAGGTAAACAGCTACCAGCCCTTAAAGAGGAAACACAAAAATTCCTTAAAGAACTACAGGAAAACACAAACAGGTTAAGGAAATGTACAAAACCATCCTGGATCTAAAAATGGAAGTAGAAACAATAAAGAAATTACAAAGGGAGACAACCCTGGAGTTAGAAAACCTAGGAAAGAGATCAGGAGTCATAGATGCAAGCATCACCAACAGAATACAAAAAATAGAAGAGAGAATCTCAGGGGCAGAAGATACCATAGAAAACATTGACACAACAGTCAAAGAAAATGCAAAATGCAAAAAGCTCCTAACCCAAAACATCCAGGAAATCCAGGATGCACTGAGAAGACCAAACCTAAGGATAATAGGTAGAGAAGAGAGTGAAGACTCCCAATGTAATGGGCCAGTAAATATCTTCAACAAAATTATAGAAGAAAACTTCCCTAACCTAAAGAAAGATGTCCATGAACATATAAGGAGCCTACAGAACTCCAAATAAACTGGACCAGAAAAGAAATTCCTTCCATCACATAGTAGTCAAAACACCAAATGCACTAAACAAAGAAAGAATATTAAAAGCAGGGAGGGAAAAAGGTCAAGTAACATATAAAAGATGATCTATCAGAATTCCGCCAGACTTCTCACCAGAGACGATGAAAGCCAGAAGATCCTGGGCAGATGTCATACAGACTCTAAGAGAACACAAATGCCAGCCCAGGCTATTATACCCAGCAAAACTCTCAATTACCATAGATGGAGAAAACAAGATATTCCATGACAAAACCAAATTTACACAATATCTTTCTATAAATCCAACCCTACAAAGAATAATAGATGGAAAACACCAACACAAGGAGGGAAACTACACCCTAGAAAAAGCAAGAAAGTAATCTTTGAAGAAACTCAATAGAAGATAGCCACACAAACATAATTCCATTTCTAACAACAAAAATAATAAGAAGCAACAATCACTTTTCCTTAATATCTCTTAACATCAATGGACTCAGTTTCCCCCCAAAGACATAGACTAACAGACTGGATATATAAACAGGATCCAGCATTTTGCTGCATAGAGGAAATGCACCTCAGGTAGACACTACCTCAGAGTAAAAGGTTGGAAAACAATTGTCCAAGCAAATGGTTCCAAGAATCAAGGTGGAGTAGCCATTCTAATATCATATACAATCAACTCTCAACCAAAAGTTATCAAAAAAGATAAGGAGGGACACTTCATACTCATCAAAGGAAAAATCTACCAATATGAACTCTCAATTCTGAACATTTATGCTCCAAATGCAAGGTCATTCATGAAAGAAACTTTGCTAAACTCAAAGCATACATTGCATCTCATACAATAATAGTGGGAGACTTCAACCCCCCACTCTCATCAGTGGACAGATCATGGAAACATAAACTAAACAGAGACACAGTGAAGCTAACAGAAGTCATGAACCAAATGGATCTAACATATTTATAGAACATTTTATCCTAAAACAAAAGAATATACCTTCTTCTCAGCACCTCATGGTTCCTTCTCCAAAACTGACCATATTTGACCAAAACTGTTTCTCACAAAACAGACCTCAACAGATACAAGAAAATTGAAATAATCCCATGCACCCATTCAGATCACCACAGACTAAGGCTGGTCTTAAATACCAACAAAAGAACGGAAATCACATATACACATGGAGGCTGAACAACACCCTACTCAGTGATAACTTAGTCAAGGAAGAAATAAAGAAAAAAAATTAAAGGCTTTTAAGAATTTAATAAAAATGAAGACACATCATCCCAAAACTTATGGGACACAATTAAAGCAGCCCTAAGAGGAAAACTCATATCTCTGAGTGCCTGAAAAAAGAAATTGGAGAGAGCTTATACTAGCAGCTTGACAGCACACCTGAAAGCTGTAGAACAAAAATAATGAAATACACCAAAGATGAGTAGATGGCAGGAAATAATCAAACTCAGGGCTGAAATCAACAAAATAGAAACAAAAAAAACTATACAAAGAATCAACCAAACCACGAGCTGGTTCTTTGAGAAAATCAACAAGATAGATAAACCCTTAGCCAGACTAACCAGAGGGCAGAGACAGTATGTAAATTAACTAAATCAGAAATGAAAAGGGAGACATAACAAGGAAGTATGTCTTAAAATAACTATTATGTTTATTGAATATCAGCAGCTGAAAATATTAAAATCATGTTCTACAAAAAAATAAATAAAATGTGGTTCATTTACACAATGGACCACTAGTCAGCTATTAAAAACAAGGACATCATGAATTTGCAGGAAAATGAATGCAGCTAGAACATATCGTCCTGAGAGGGGTAACTGAGACCCCAAATAACATGCATTGTGTAGAATCACTGGTAAGTGGATAGTAGCCAAAAAGTTCAGAATTCCCACGATTCAACTCACAGACCACTCGAAGCTCAAGAAGAAGGAAGAGCAAAGTGTGAATGTTTCAATCCCACTTAGATGGGGGAGTAAAATAATCATGGGATGTAGAGGGAGGGAGAGACCTGGGTGGAAGAGGGGGTTGGAAGGGAAAAGTGGGGCAGGATCAGGTATGGTGGGAGGCAGGAGAGAAGCCCAAAGTGCTAGGAGAATGAAAGAAAAATATGTAGTAGTCTTTTATTTCTTGTGCATAGAAGGCAAGCTGCAGTCTAGGACTAGTTTGGAAGCCCTACTGCAAAGAGTCATGGATGACAGGGGTGGAGAGATGGCTCAGTGGTTAGAGGCACTGACTGCTCTGCCAGAGGTCCTGAGTTCAAATCCCAGCAAACACATGATGGCTCACAACCATTTTAATGGGATCTGCTGCCCTCTTCTGTTGTGTCTGAAGACAGTGACAGTATACCCACATAAATGAAATAAATAAATCTTAAAAAAACCAACCAACCAACCAAACAAACAAAAGCCCTGGGAGTCAAAATTAATCTTTTATAAATTAATTGTTTCAGGCATTTGTTATAGTAAGAGAAAGCTAATTGGTACACTATTAATGACCCACTATGTCTTTTAATTCTAACTTTATTTACTTATTTTCGTTTATAGAAATATCTTTTTATGTGTTGTGATTTTAAGCTTATATTTCCTTTTAAAAGTTCAAATATACCCTACCATCTATCTACCTATCATCAATCTGTCTCTTTATCATCTATCATTCTTTGTCCTCATCTCCCTTACTAAAGAGAAAATATTCCCCATATCTAAATAAGTGTGCTAAAATAAATGTCTAGTTTAAATTTCCTTAACTTTCTATTCCTTTATACATACTCTCTGTGTGTATTTGTGTATATATTATATACATTAAAAGTGCACATATCCATATATCTGTAAACACACATGTATGCAGTGGTAGTCTGATAAATGCTTAGCAGAAAACTCTCCTGGAAAAGAAAAGCTGTGATTTGTAACATTTGCCAACTTCTGTGGGGTAACTGTCCCCAGTAGGGCCATAAATTAAGCTACTGAACACTGAGCCAACAAAAGATTCACAAAATCAACTCTTGCAAGCCAGTGCTAGCTGGTCTCAGTATACTACCATATATAGGCAGCCTACTGTGTCCCCATTTCATGCTAAAATACTCATTTCAGCTATACATTGAGTATTAAACAGCAAACATGAAACCAAGAAGAGTAAGTATATATTTTCCATTTCATTTGTATTTGTGATGGTCCTGACGTCATTAAGTTATTTTAATGTACAACTCTTGCCCCTACACCAACATAGACTACACAAGCATATGTATGCACACATATACTGTTATTAATTAAATTCTGTTAATGTTTTCATGCCTGACATAATTATTTGTAAGTAGAAGATACTGAGATGCAGTGTAGATGAACTGTTTTTTATTAAGCTATCTGTCCATTCAAACATAAATTAAGGAGGGTTGCACAGATATCTAGCTGTCTTCAATGTCCTTAACTTTTAAGCCTTTTTTTCACAAGTCTGTCTATGTTTGCACTCACTATGTTTATGACTAATTATTTATCAAAGGCGTTCAGGCTGGAAAAATCCCCAAATTGTTAAATCACCAAGTTTGGGAATGATGTAAATTTGATAAACTCAAAAATCCCCAAAGCTGCACATAGTAATTTGGTATTTAGTCAATCACAGAAAGGCTACAACACTCTAACTGTTGACTGAATGATGCGCCTCAAACGCAGAGTGTAATTAACACAGACAGAAACTTACTGCCAACAACAGTTTGAAACAATTTTAGTTCTCTATTTCCTGCCAACTTTGATATATAAAGAACCCTTCATTGCATGATTGAGGAAATTTGTTTTTGCATGGGGAATTCAGCTTGTCCCGCTAGCATCTCTAGAATAGTGGCTCTCACAGTGTAGAAACTTAATGGGTATTTGTTGGACTGAACCAGATCTACAGTTTTGAAAATTGGTCCTCAGACACCACAATTGTAAATAAATTCTCATTGAATTTCATGAACCAGTGATAATATGTTCTCTGTACCCTTCTGTGGTAAGTAAGCTGCTGGTAGTCCAGTGAGCATTTTCTAAGGGAGAAAACATTCCTCTTATTTAATCAATCAAAGCAAAACTTTCACAAAAAATTTCTTCCTGGGAATTTGAAGTACTCGCTGAATGACCGTGTATACAAGGACAAATATTCAGTCCAAATTGCCTATAAGCAGGTTTTCTGCTACAAATGAAAGGATGTTTTCGTCTTGATATTTTACTGAGTCTTTGAAAACAATGCATGGCTGTAAAAGATGGGCTGTGTTTGTGTGTGTGCATGTGTGTGTGTTTATGCATGTGCATATATGTATAAATATCAAACATTTACAACGTGTGCCATTTATCCACAGTGATACAATCAGTTGTCATTTGTAGTCCTTGCTTGTCTTTGGGCTTCGGTTTGGTCACAGATTTCCCTGTTGATCACATGTACTTCTGTGGCTTTGCCCTTGTGGATTTGTTATGTTGAATACTTGCAGTTAGTTAAAGCAGACAGTGTCCCCCTGCTGCTGTATCACACAAGCTGCTGCTCCTGCTTGGTGTCAGCTTCTTTCCACCTCAGTCTCAGCTTGATTTCCAACTCTAACTCATTCTCCTAAACTCAGGTCATGGCCTTTCTTTAGGACAGCACAGTAGTTCTGCATTGTGTATCCAAGCTATGGTGGGCATGGTGTCCAATAACACACACATTGGTGTATTATATCACATCGAACTGGGGATTTTTTCATCTTTTTGTCTGTATCCTCTATAGACTTTAATTTTTATACTTTTGTATTTCTATGGCTTAGCACAGTACTTAGCAAAAAATGGGTATGCTGTAATTTTTAGTACTTGAATTTACCACAAAAATGACCAGAATTAGTGAAAAAAAAAAAAGACTCATCAGTTAATGATCCAGCTATTCAATCTTGACCTTCTTTTATTAATTAAGATCTTTGTTGCAACAGAAATATGACTCAGATTCATGTTAGGGAAAACAGTTGTTTATCAGGGCAAATACCTGAGGGTCTGGGCAGGGCAGTGCCAACTATTCTATCCAGGTCCACCATTTAGATGGTGCCATCTCTTTCTCTCATGGCTGTTTCTCTTTTTCCCTCTGAATGTCTTCATCCAGGAAAGAATATCTTATGACTGGGAAAAATATTCTGGTAGCTGTATGTTTATGTAATTCAACATAACTCATGCTGTCAGGATAACCAATCATTTTGTAGCAATCCACTTGTAACTATGCCTGACAATGCTTAGTTTCCATACTCAGCCCTTGGACTATTAACTGAACCCAGAGTGATATGACAGGCTGATTGGTTAGTATATGCTACATTTTATTTATTTATTTATTCATTCATTTATTTATTTATTTACCTTTTCCAGTTTTTATTTTTATACATTTTTTTTGTTTGTATTAAAAAGAAAAGCATAGCTAGGCAGTGGTGGCGCACGCCTTTATTCCTAGTACTTGGGAGGCAGAGGCAGGAAGATTTATGAGTTCGAGGGCAGCCTGGTCTACAGAGTGAGTTCCAGGACAGCCAGGGCTACACAGAGAAACCCTGTCTTGAAAAGCCAAAAAGAAAAAATAGAAAAGCATAATAATTACCACCAATTATTACAAAGGACTAGAGTAGGACCGGAATAATGAATGAAATGAATGAATCACTTCAGCCTGAGAAGCAGGCACACTCAATAATATTAATGTTATAGTATAAGCTCATTCAAATATTTTACATTTTTTTTTGTCCTGTAGATGTGATATCCTAGCACACGGTAATGACAATGTATGAGTATAAGGGGGAACCTTCTCTGCAAAGCCCATGAGAGTTTTCCTTTCCTGTGAGAACTGGGCTCCAAGTTTTCTTCTGCCTCTGCCATCACCATGGCTGGAGGAGAGGGTGGGAGCAGAGGAGAACCTAAGGGTCCTTTAACAAGAGACTCTGTGGTCTTAACACATTTTCCTTTACTTTAGGACTCTACAATACACTCCATGTTTGTCTTACATATTCTCTGCTTGATTCTAGAATTAGTTATTTCTCCAAAAATCCCCATTTCTTTTAAACTGAAGAATGGTTTTAGAAGCCAAAATCTATGAGCAGAGTGGAACATATCTTTTCTTCCAGACTATGGGAGGCAGAGTCAGGTGGATCACTGTGAGCTCAACCATCCTGGTTTACATAATTTTCA
>NW_022196896.1:24371361-24395986 GCF_008632895.1 Mastomys coucha | reverse complement strand
ACAAAAACAAAGCACCTAAACAAACAAACAAAGGAAAGAAAGAGACCAAGATTTGTGTATGGTTTGTGCTCTGTGATTCTGGGGTGTTATTATTGCTAGGTCCTCTTAGCAGACAGAGCTGAAAAAGAAACAATTAGTCAAATGATTTCTGTGTAAAGTTTAGTGCATGCATCTTCTTTACATTTTTACCATGTATATATGCATTATATCTAAAACAATAGCAAAATTAGCAAACGGTATTTATGTTGATGTGTTTAAACCCTTGTACATATTTTTGGGGAAGCATATCGGTAGCACATTGTGTAAAGTCTTATTGTTGCTTCTTGATGCTGGCTGGCTTATTTCACCATTCATGACCTCGGTCAGCCATCACTCACCAAGAGTGATTTAGTCCCATATAGCTCACATCATCACCTAGAGGATGGCGTTGTGTCTGCCAAAGTCCTTATCGCTATTCTTCATCTTCAAGTTTGGGACTATAAAGGACACTGTCCTGTAAAGAGTAAAGAGGCATAGTAGAAGTAATGGTAGGTTAGGGCAGAGGGACTTCTGCACAGAGAAAGTTCCCTGGTGTTTTCTGACCAGGCAAAACAGCCAACTTGGAAAGCTCCAAGCCAGTGGGTGCCACTGTTTCAAAAACCAGGGTGGATTCCTCTGAGAAATGATACCTGAGGTCATTCTCTGGCCTCCTCACACATGTGCACCCATATATGCACAAATATGCACAGACAGAGATCACAGACACATGCACAGGTACACACACACACACACACACACACACACACACAGCAAGTGGCAGTTTACCAGAGCCTACACCAGCTTTTTTTTTTTTTTTTGGTGTTAAGTATCAAGCCCTGGACAAACTGAGGTGCCTTATCAACATATTAAAGCAGACTCTGGCTTCTGTGTTCTCCCAGCATCCCTCATCCCCTATGTATTATAGAGTCCTCCTAGCTGGCAAACACTGTCCCCTATTCTAAGCATTCCAGGTCAGGTACTGGGCTGGGGTTTCCTCCTCTAGCATTTCTGATTTCTATATAACCCAGCCATTTTGGCTATGCCAGCCCTTTTTGGCCCCTTTGCCCTTTTGTCCTCTTGGTTTCTTGGCTCTCTCCTCCCACTTCCCCTCATATGGCCTGACTCAGTCTGCCGGTCGTGTTCACTCTGTACTCTCGCACATGTTTGTGCCTCTACCTCTGGCTCTGCTCTCCCTCATATCTACAATAAACCTACTCCTACACCATACCCAGGAGTAGCCATGTCCTCTTTGTCCCCATCCTCTCTCTATTTCTTTTCATTCAAGGGCAGCTTGTTTCCCATCAGTCCTACCCCAACCTCTTCTCATGGAGCAGTCTCCACTAAGTTTTACCTGAGTACTTACACTCTTTGGCTTTGGTTGCCATTCTGTTGTCACTGAGCCATATCCAGCACTCCCGCCCCCAGTACATACACACATGCTTCATAATCAAGTACTTGGGGGTACTACTTCATTGGGTTATGTTTTTAAAAATCTAATGTTTGCTATCTTTTTAAGAGAATAATTTCATTCACACCCCTCTCACACATATATATTTTATATAATATTTTTGATTGGTAACACATCTGGTTGTTCATTAAATCAGAGAGCACATATGAGGTTGTAAAAACACTGGCTTGGAGTGGAATCATTTAGCAGGCATGTCCGATTTGTAGTATATTGGCTACATTTGCCCCAGGACAGCTGTGAGTGCAGCCTAACACAAAAACAAATTCAACATTATGAGGGGTTTGTGTGTGTTGTGATTTTTGTTTTGTTTTGTAATTCATTCGTGCAGTTCCTTAGTGTGAACTTTGTAGACAACAACCACATGCCTGGAAGGCAACAGTATTTAGATATCGTTTATTGGCTCAAAAGCGAGTGAAGTATTTATATGCCATTTTCCAGTAGCAAATATCTTCAGAGGCTCTAAGGACCTTTAATTATGATTGCCAATTGTTAAACAAAACTAACAAAAGCATGCTGCACACATTTAAACAGCCATTTAGACTATTGTATTAACAGATCAGCTATGATGCAGTATTGAAAAAAAGACATTTTAATTGAGCATACCATTAAAAATAATGAAAAATATGATGACAGTTTAAGCCTAGCATAGGAAGCCCAGGATTGTTGTCAGGCTTAAGGTTTTGTTCTTGATGTGTAAGGCATTAGCTTCTTTCTTCAGTGGTAAAGGAAACAAATCTAAAGAGGCTATATTTCTGTTTCTCAAAAGTATTATGAAGCTAAGTGAGAGAATCTTTTGGAGATTCTCAGTGTCCTCAGATAGTAATGGTTCTCAAAGTGAAACTTGAGTTTCTGAGTTAATAAACTAAAAGAATAGCCATTGTTATGCTAAGGAAAAGTATACACTTACAACCTGCATCTCCCCCAAATGGCTTCAAATTGCCAGTAAAAATGTAATTTATTAGTAGATAAAAAGTGTTTGGGACTCTACAATACAATATTTTATGTTAGCTAGACACTTTAAATATAGAAACACTGGGGCTGGCAGCATAGCTCAATGGTTATGACCAGGCACCCTAGTTCAGTTCCCAGCATCCATACTGGTTGGCTTAACTCTAGCACCAGGAACCCAATGCACGTGCACACACACATGCACACACACACACATACACACACACACACATACACACATACACACACACACACACACACACAGAGAGAGAGAGAGAGAGAGAGAGAGAGAGAGAGAGAGAGAGAGAGAGAGAGAGAGAGAGAAATAAAGTATATCTTTTAAAAGTAAATGTGTCAACTTAAAGTTTGCATCTGGACTTACCTATTTTGCAAACCCTAAGTGCCATCCTTTGTCAGGTTGAATTTGGGGGTCTAACCTTTAGGAGATCTGATTTTACTGCACAAGATATCTCTCTTTTCTCCCATCCAGAATCCCCCTCATGCCAATGGCTTTGTCTCAAGATGGATCCTGGCATGGAGGGGCAGTTGGACTCTCCATGCTTGAATGATTATGTGAATACTATTAAAAAGAGTCCACACACTAGTAAGACGAAGGAACCAAGATGAATGAATCACTTTTCAGAACCTGCATGACAATTTTGAAAATTAAACCCAGTTAATAGAAAAAAATGCTAAATCAATGGCCATAAAATTTAATGGGTTTATAGCAGCCTTAACACAGTAGGACTGAATTATCATGTTAATTTAATTTCCAATTCTAAATGAACCAGAAGGCACAATAAAGGTCAATTAACCAGCTACCTTCCCTGTCTTCCTTCTCTTTTACTGCTGGCTTTAAATCACGCTCAGCCCCAGAGCGCTCACAGTGCTTCTGGGAACTCATTAGTTTTTCTTGAAATTAAAGCAAAAAGGAAAAACTAACAGCTAACCATGTGCTGGTGAGAACAACCACTGAGTGTACTTAACAATTTGGAGGAGACACCACACACACCCAGACACACAGATATAGACAGAAACACACACAGATATAGATACAGACAGATAGACGGACATAGACACAGACAGGCAGACATACAC
This sequence comes from Mastomys coucha, assembly GCF_008632895.1. Classification (NCBI taxonomy): domain Eukaryota; kingdom Metazoa; phylum Chordata; class Mammalia; order Rodentia; family Muridae; genus Mastomys; species Mastomys coucha. Next base: position 24,392,454 of record NW_022196896.1, on the reverse strand, counting down.
AGTCACACACTGACAGACAGACACACAAAACCAGACACAGACACAGTCACAGACAGCACATACACATACACACAAAGACATATACATGTACACATACACAGACACACACAGATAAAGACATATATAGACACAAATACAGACAGACATGTACCTTGTCACATTGAAGCTATCAACTCAGTCACAGTAAGCTTAAGGAAACACAAATTCAAGCTCTATGTTCTCTCTGTACCCAGTGTTCATGGGTGGTTGAAATGCTGTGTGTGCCACTCCTAACACTGATGTGATAGAGAAGGGAGGGTGTGTTATCTGTGCTGTACTGGATCCATAATATGGAATACAGGGACCAGCAGCTTCCACAACCTGAGCTTTCAGGGTTAGATAGGCACTTTATATTGATAGGTTTTAAAAACTCTTTTAAAAAGCTTACTCAGTCAAGGAAAAAAGGAGCCTGTCTCTCTCTGACATAGGAAACCAGACAAACAAAGAACAAATTCAATTCTTGTCTTTGGTATAATTAATTTATTACTGTAGTGGATTGCCTGAAACTTGATGCAATATGGAGCAAAAATTGAAGTCGGTTATTTTTTAATGATATAAACAACAGCCAAGAACTAGCATTGTGAATATGATATATTTTCCTTCGCTGACTTTTAGACATAGAAACTAGTTCTGTGTTCTGCTGTTTGCCATAGTTTAAATGGTAGTTTGGAGATATTGCAAAAAAATCAAAAGTTTTATTTTGATTGTTCAGGAACAAATAAATGAGTTACGTAAAATATTACAAGGGGCAAGATATTTTCTAATGACAAATAACTGTAGGCTTACATTTTTAAAAACCACTTTAATAAGTGTTCACAATTGCTTCTACCCCACTTCTAGCCCACCATCCAAAGGTAGAGGGGAAAAAGATGGTAAACAGGACAAGGTGATGTGGATCTGTTTAGAAATAGTTCTTTGGCATGATCCCAATCTTTGTTTGTTAGGATACCAGCAGTCCAGTTCAGTAGAGTCACCAAACAGGAATCAGCAATCATGGAATGATCCAGTAGAAACTGCCAGGCCTTTGCCTAATTGGCACAAGTCAGTGGGAACGGCCAGGACCAACCAGAATACCACGAATTCTCTACCGTGCCTCTCTCAATGAAGTGAAGATCGGTGAATACATGAGACCAGGGAAGAATTGCAAGGCTACTAGCTATGCTGAGTCTGTTATCACAAGAGACAGTCAGAAACTTCCATTTCAAATAACCTTCTTTCTTCACTTTCATATGAAATTCTCATTACTTATAGCTTATTTGGAATTCATAGTACTACACACCTTTAAGATAATAATGAGCTAGAGACAAGAAAGAAGCCAAACATTTTACTCTCTGACTAAATTTTGACTGTTTTTAAAATTAAAATTAGTTTTCCTTTCATTAAATAAAGTTTGTCCCTTCCCCACCTTGCTTTCCCACCCACCCAAGATTATTGTCTATCAATCTATCTACCTGTCTATCTGTCTGTCTGTCTCTCTCTCTGTGCATCTATCCATCCATGTATGTATCTAACATCTATTATCATCTACCAGATCTATTGTCTATCTATCATCTACTGTCTATATATCATATCTATCTATCTATCTATCTATCTATCTATCTATCTATCTATCTATCTATCTATCTCTCTATGCATCTATCCATCCATGTATGTATCTAACATCTATTTATCATCTACCATATCTATTGTCTATCTATCATCTATCTATTGTTTACATATCTATCTATCTATCTATCTATCTATCTATCTATCTATCTATCTATCTATTTGCATCTGTCCATCCATCTACATATGTATGTGTCTAACATCTATTTATCATCTGCCAGAACTATCTATCTATCTATCTATCTATCTATCTATCTATCTATCTATCTATCTATCAAATTTGTCTTTGTGTCATTATCATTTCTCATTGAATACTCACTCTCCTCACTCTCTTCCTATCTTTGCCATGTCAAGGGACCTTGGAAGCAAGCACTAGCTCTAAGTATCTTCTGTTGTCCACTCACTACTTTTCAAGAGTTTTTTTTTTTTTTTTTTTTTTTTTTTTTTTTTTTTTTTGGTAGTGGCAGGATATTTTACATGGTGGATTCCATATATTATTACCCTTTAATAGAATGATGTAGTATGAAATAATGTGATAAGGTGTCCTTACCTCTTAGTGTGTTTGAACTAACAATGATGTTTTTGGATCTTAGACCATTACATCATTAATTTTGTGAAGTAAACATTGATCAGTGATTCCAAAAGCTTTCATCTGAAGTCAGCCAATTATGATTGACCATGTGCATTGATTACTTTTCTTATTTTTGTGACCCAATGCCAGTAAGAACTTTAAATGAAGATTTTTATGTATGTGTATAGTATCTCTGTATGTATGTGTGTGTGTTATTCATGTACATGTGTGTGCAAGAGTGTAAAGACCAGAGGTTGACATCAAATGTGTCCACATAATTTTTTGAAACAGAATCTCTCACTGTGTGGAGCTCAGTTTTTTAGATAGGCTAGCTGGATAACAAGCCTCGAAGACCCTATCTCTGCCTACCCAACAGTGGGACTAAATGTTACTGCTCCTGTATTTTTATGTAAGTGCTGGGGATATAATTTACCCTTATAATAGCAAACACTCTACTGACTAAGTCATCCCTACATCTCGCTAAGGTATAGCTCAGGTTAGTCTCAAACTCATGATTCTCTTGCCTATGATTACTGAAGAAAGACTTATCATGATTTGGGAGCATACATTACATCATGGTGGGGAAAGGCACAGGGCAGCTCCATGGTGAGTGGTTCATATCTTGGTGGATCAAGAAACAGAGTGAGCTGGTAGGTTGGAATGAGCATCCTCCAATCTTGTGCCTTAGCAACTTACTTTCTTTCTCCGCACCCCACTTTCTACAGGTCCTATAACCTTTCAAAACAATACCATCAGTGTTCCACCAACAACAAAATATTTGTGAACCTGTGGGGGACCCTTCATATATAACCCATAACATTCTATCCCATAGGCTTCTAGCCATCTCATAGTAGAAAGTATTCAGTCTCACTTCAAATGTTTGCAGGGCCTTACATTCCCAACAAGTCCTTCACAAGCATTTTATGCAACAAAATAAAACAAAGCAAAATCAAAACAAAAAAATCCTTGAGTCCAAAGTTTCTCTGAATTTCAACAGCACCTCCTAATTCACATACTTGTAATATGCAATGCATTTCCATTCTAAAATTAGAAAGTGAGAGCATAGCAAGGAAAAGAAGACACCAGCAGAGAAACCAGCAGAGAAAACATCACACCCCATAGCCTCATGACCAAAATCTATGTATGGCAAGCAATGGTAGGTATAATTTGGGCTCCAATAGTCTTGAGTAGCCCTGCACTTCCAGATATGCTATCTGCAGTGCACACAGCCCCTCTGGAGTCAGCTCTACTCATTGCCTGCAGCTTTTCTCTATGGGTGTCCCCAATCTTCTGCTCTTTTAAATAACTGGCTGGGAGGGGGGCAGGTTTCTGCATTGCAAGTTAGGGCTTACCTTCAGTATTTCACACAATGGCCTCTCCATGTTCTCTTGCAGGGAATCCAGTCTTGTTCACACACTCCCTGGCTTTAACAGTTTTCTGGAATCTCACTACAAGCACCCATCTCTCTATAACTGTTACATGTTCCTGCATGTAAAACCAGCAGCATGTGTACAATGGTGCCAAACTCTGCTGCTGCTGCTGCTGCTGCTGCTGCTGCTGTTGCTGCTGACCGCTATTCCTCACAGCTGCAGAGCCTCTGAGTGCCCAGGGTGGAACCTGGAGCAGTATTTTTCACCATGGCTCTGTTGGAGCCTGGTGCCTGTGCTCTGCCCCTGTCTGTTCAGGCATTCTCCCTTCATATGCTCTTCTTTGAAATGAATGTTTCCCAAATGAGTTTACATTGTTGCATCTGGGAGGCTCCAATGGTTGGAATCTTGCTCAACAAGCCTTTTATCTTATACTGGTACAGAGTAGCTGGCTCATTGCTTTAACAATTACAGACTTTTGGTTTGTACCTACCTCTCTCTCATCCCTTCTCAGGAAACCTCAATTTCCCACATATTTCTCTTTTAAATATTGTTATGACTTCTCATTATCAACCTCACTGAAAGGTGGTCAGCAAGTACCTTGCTATTGGCTGGATGCTATGTTTGTTTCTTCTGTAAAACAAATTTATTCTTATTTTAAAAAAATATATATAGCCTTATACAAATTTTATAACAGAGGCAGAACATAGCCAGGTACATTTGCTAGAAAGTGTTGTAAATTGACTCTTGTCCAATTCCTGTCAGTGTCTGTGTTCCCTTCTCAAAATTCACGAACACAGTCTTTCTTGTCTTTCTTTCTGCATTCTGCCCTTCCTCACTCCTGCCAGAACAGGCTATAAAGTGCCTACTGCATTCTTAGGACTTGCTAGCCTACAGCTCCAAACTCATTTACCTTAAAAACTGGTTCTAAAAGTCAAGAACCACATGGGCAGGTTTCTCAGAACAGCAATGATTTCAGTTCTTGGTTCCAATTTTCTGTGTTGTTTATTTTTCTCGTTACTCTGACTAAATATTAGTCAGGAAGGAGTTCATGGAGGAATAATTCATTTTGGCTTTTAGTTTAAAGGGATACATGTTAATCCTGGAGATTCACCAGAAAAACAACTCCAGTTTGGGACAAAATTAAGACAAGTTTTATTAGATATTAAATACTGACCAAAAGATGGAATTTCTTCTAGTTCATTCTCTAGAATTCCCAAGCTGAGAATGGCCTCGAGACAAAGTGTTGGCACCTCTTTGTAAGGACAAACCAATAGTCCACTGTATTAATAATGCCATGTGGCATTACTTCTAAGAATTGCAATCCCTAACATTGCAGGCAGTTTCCTCATTCCTTGGCAGGTGGAGCTTACAGGTTCATCTTGGGCAGTACACTTTGGTTCTCTTATTGTGTCAGGCATGCTGATGAGCTGCTCCCCAGTTCATGTTGGTGGGACAGGAAGCATAGTGACTGGGCCCCCAAAAATGTGTAGTAAGAGTTTATAAGCCTCAAAGCCTATTTCCCAGTTATTAACTTCCCCACAAAGGTTATACTGCCTCTCAAATACCACGACCAGGGAGACCTGGTGTTCAAATAGCCTGTGGGGGACAGTTTATATTCACTTATATACTATGTAACATGGTCATATATTTGTGTGTGTTGTATGTGGAATATGCTAGTGCATGTGTGTATGCATGTTTGCATGTATATAGGTTGCATACACAGGTTTACGTGCATGGGGCAGCTTGAGGTTGAACACAAAGTGTCTTTGTTAATCATTTTGAGGCATGTAGAACCCATAGATAAATGATTCAGCCAGTCTAGCTAGTTTGCTTCTGGAATCTCCATCTCTCAGGAGCTGTTGTTACATTTCTTTATACAAGGAGCTTAAAGAAACAGTTTGGTTAAACGGTAGATGTAAGAGAAGAAGAAATATTAAAAACAATAGTGTATGGAAAAAAAGGGACAAAGAAATAAGAAATGGAGCAAGGTATTTTGCATACTTTTCATGACGGCACTCATGAAGCAGAAATATCATCTACTCTCACAGATCCATGTCTACACACACACAAGTCACGTGTGTGAACACAGGCACATGGCTTCTGCATAGTGAGTCCTGATGGCATGCTTGCCAGTTCTGCTACAGTCAGGTGTAAAGCCTGGAACTCTCTAGCTTGGAGGTTTTGAGGGAGTTCTAGCAGGGTTCTCTCTCTACCATTACTTCTGGTAGTTTTTGTGTCCCTTCCCGTCTTATCCATGATGCCATGGATCCATGGATCCATACAGAATCCATGAATGCATTCACAGATCCTCTGCAAACTGACTGTTTTGGAAAATTGCTATTCTTTTTTAGACTCTGGTTTTCAAAATGGACAAAGCAGGAGTTTGACCTTGACCTTAAAGGGAACTTAAACCTTTTTAATTCTTGTTTTGAGTCCCTAACACAAGCATCAAACAAGACTGTAAGACATTTCATTTTTCTTGTAGTTTACCTTCCTTGTTCAAATGTAAAGAAATGAAGTATAAAAAAAAGAAATGAAGTATAATTTTTAGAAAACTGTGTGTTCACGCATAGACATGTATGTATATGTACATCTATGTGTATATAGCCATATTCAATAGAAGTTTGAGATTTTAATAACATTTTAAAGGAAGGATTTTTAGTGTTTTTTAGATTAAAAGATAATAAAAAGAGAAAAACTTGGTAGTTTGACTTTTTTAACTGTCGTTCACATTTTTTGACTTCAGTGGATTGGATTGTGTGTGTGTGTTTGTGTGTGTGTTTGTGTGTGTGTGTGTGTGTGTGTGTGTGTGTGTTTGATTTCAGCTCCTCAGAAAACTGGGTGAAAATGATATTCATTATCTAGTAGGAAGTATCTATCTTGTAGCTTATAGAGATCTTGTATAAATATATATATAATTTTAGCAACAATATTTGCTGTTACTCTTAGAAATCCCCAAGGGAACCCAAACATCATGCCAAGAGAAGGTGTCTGATGCTTTTTTTGAAATAGGTGGAGCCTCCGGCTATGAGAGAATGCATGCATTTGGCACAAAGTTGGTTTCACTTTATCTTATTAAAAATGTCTTTGCTCAGAATGTAGGTAGGTGGGGAAATTCTTGAACTGTGTCCCTGATATTTGGAATGTATAAATACATCTGTGGTGACAAGACAGCTTGGGTGGGTATGTTCCGAAGCTGCTGCCAGAGAAGGCAGTGGTGACAGAGCAGGGGGCAGGTGGGAAGCAGGAGGGTATGGCATGCAGGGAGGAAAGCCATTGGCCTTCTGGGCTCATTCCCTCTGATGCTGAGGATTACAAGGAGAGACGGAGAGCAGGGTGACAATTTTGAGCCTTAATGGTCCTCTCTCTGTTTTTATTTCTCAGCTGGGGGGTTGAATGTTCTTTTTATTGTCACTCATCTGGGAAGAGAGAAGGCTTTCCTCCCTACGATTCTATAGTCTATGTTTCTTGTTTTTTGTTCCTGAAAGGAAAGAAAAGATGAAACTCCAAGATTATTCCTTTGAAATGTTTCTTACACTCCGAAAACTGCCCCAGTATGTGGCCCTGCACTTTGCTGTGTGGGCTAGTGCAGCCTGCTCTAGTTATTCCTCAGTATTTGGAGAAGCTACTGAGCTCACCTGTAGGCTGCACATCAGGCAGGTGGTGAAAATGGCTCAAAGACTCACAGAAAGACAGGGGTGGTGAGCCTGACGACAAGCAAATAGTCCTTCCTCTCTCAAATCATTGTTCTGAGTGAAAACACAGCTGCTCTCTTGTTCACCCCTCTCCTCATGGACCAGGTGAATGGATGTACTCTTGAGCTGCTTTGTGATGACAGGCATTGATGTCTCATGGAGAACCTGAATAGGTTTGCCAAGGGAAGATACCCAGCATGATGAGAACTCTGATTTGCTGAGCTTTATGATTTTCCAAGCACGGTGCCAAGTCCTTCACAAGCATTTTATGCAATCTCCTTTGACCTTTTTTTTTTTTTTCTGATTAATGATGGAGTTAGATTCATCCTGCTATCCTGCTCTTGAGATTACCATGGGGGGGGGGGAATGCCATGCTGGATGTTTGAGGGGAGCATGTTTGTGGACTGCGGAAGCAAAGAATGGGGTTTGGATTCACTTTGGGGCTTAGGAAAGTGATTTGAAGACCACATTTCTTGAGGTTGATGTTTAGCTATGGATTTGGAACAGCACGCAAAAGTGCATATAGGTTTTAGTCAGAGGTGATAACATCTAAAAACAAATGTGTAAACAGTTGCCTTTCTTGAAATACAACTTACAGGGCACTGGCTGGTGGAAAGGAACCACGCCAGATCTAAGAATTCCCATGATACATGGTGAGTTTGGAGTCTGTGCAGTGGTCCAAGAGAAATGTGTTTGAGACCAGGCATAGCAAGTGCAGTAATGGAGAAGAGAAGAAAATGAAGATTTGTGACTTTGAGGGAAAGGGAGAAATGGAGGAGATCCTGGTTGCCTCTCGCATGTCTATCTTGGTGCATGGATGGATGGGAATGGACACAACTGACACACAGGCAAGTTTAGATGAAGAATGCTAAATGATTTATTCTTTACCTGATATGATATAACTTGGGATTTTATTTGTGAAACATTTTATTTTATTAAAGAATAGTTCAATTTGACAGATGACACAGAAGTAATAATAGTAATAATAAAAATAATACCTTTCACCTTTCTGTATACATAAAATAGTTTATGCAATACTGATATTGCTAGGCCAGTTTTCAAAATCTTCTCCCAAATAAGAGTTAACTAATATATAGTTTTATTATATGGATATTAATCATAAATAACCACCAGCTACTGAGCACACACGAGGAACTGGCATTATTCTATGTACTTTACTCGCATGAGTTCTATTCCTTTGGTCAAGGATTTTAGATTGCAAACCTAAACGGCAGCCAGCCTCGTTATCATTCACGTTTACTGTGGATAGTGATCCAGTGACATGGGTACACCAAGGCTAGTTTGGGTGTGGTCGTTAGGTACCAGGAATGCATCGTTAGGAAGAACAGTAGAGAAAGCTGTTTTGTGACAAACTACAAGAGGGTGGTGCCTATATTTGCATTCATAATGTTTCCATTTGACATCATGGAATTGAGCTCTCATGTTCTTACATTCAGAAACCAGATTTATTGACAGTGACTTCCTGTGGTAGGAACTAAGTTCAAAGTTCAGGTATTTCTGGCTATCTAGCCTTAAAGAACAACACAATCCCAGGACCACAGTAGCAACCAGTCACATATACGTGCTGGACAATAGAAGAAAAAGCTCAGTGAGTAAAGGACTTGGAAACAGTGAGAAGGGACTGAGAAGTGGGTAGACCCACCCTTCTGTGGCATAGTTTCACTGCCACTAAAATGGTTGTCTAGTCTTGGTACGGTGATCTAACTTTAACAGAAGGTTCTATCATGAAGATTTTGAAAACTGGCCTAGCAAGCATTCTGACTTTTTCCTAGTAAAAATTAGACCGGATTAAGTTTGTGTTGGACTGCATTCTAATAAACAGGTTTGGATGAATTAATTGCAAAATGTTCCATTAGATAACGAAATGAGTTAATCTTTTTAATAGAGATGTTGTGTATTCACTATCTAAATGCTGAAGGGTGTTTGCCAAAAGAAGCAATCTTGCTACTAGTTTAATTGATATTGAGCTGTTCCTCGGGGCAGTAATTGCCCAACAAGCTTAGTTGTTCCCTGAGGCCACACTCTGAATGGTAACAGGAACATGGCATCAGCATGAAGGAGGATGCTATAGCAGAAGGTCATGTATCCAGACTATGCAAAGCTTCATCAGATAGTCTGGGGGGAAATCACTGAGTAGGTATTCTAGGACATTTGCAACATTTGGGGTCGAGATATGCCCTGTCAAGAGCCATTTTTCAACTACTTTGGTCCTTTTTTTTGGCTTTACAGTAAAAGCTCTGAAGGACCAGTAAAAGCCAGGGATCAATACTGAGATCATGCAACTTGGCCCATAAATGGTTTCTGTCTATAAAATTACAGGCTGACAATAGAGTAATAAGTGCCACAAGCCTCAAATTATTTTAAAGCATTTTCTCTAATAGAAGAAATAGGGAGGGTTAAGAGTCTGCAATAGAAAAACTAGCTCCCGGGCACATCCTCTCTTCCTGGATGCTTATGGACAGGTAGAGCTTGGAAGTGGTGGAAAGGCAAACTGGTACAATCTGAAAAGACACTCCTAATGTCACCAGGTGGTGAGAATGAAGTCATTATTTAGATGAAGAATAAGAAGTAGAGGCAGTAGACTTTTGCTGGAAAATGTTCTAGTGTGTATGAAGCATGGCACAGAAGTTCTAAAAGTAAAAAAGGACCCTGCAGATACCCAGATCAGTGTACTGTGGGATAAAAAAGAAGGGAGGGAGGGAAGGTGGGAAGGAGGGGAAGAGGAAGGAAGAATAGGGGAGGAGGAGGAGAAAGGAAGAACAAAGGAAGGAAACAGTATTAAGAGGCAAAGAGAAAGAACAAGGCTAGAGGAAATGGAGATAAATAAAAAACTCAGTAGTAGCTAAAATTCTATTGTATTGTTACTTCAATGTATCGAGGAGACCTTAAAGGATGCAGAGGAGCCACATGCATTCTTTTCTAATAATTTATTTCAGCTCAACTATAAACAGACCAAGTTTCCTTAACAGGCTAAAGAATATCTGAAACCAAAAGTCAAGCTAATGTGAGATATTTGCAAGAAAATATAAAATGCAGAAAAAGACATCTGCTATTAGCCAGCACTGTCCTGATGTCATAATCAACAAAGGGAGCAAGAAGAGGAAAGGAAGCCATGAGCAGGGTGATGTGGTAGCCCTGTGCTGCTTGGTCTACTCTGGAAAGAACTTACTCACCTGCAAGAAGGCAGCCTCCTCACTTTCTCTAATGCTAGCAACTTCAGGTCCACTTCAGTTTTCTAGGCAACCTCAGCCAGTGCCCAGCCCTTTCTGTTCAGTGGGGCTGTGCTCCAATAGGGATTGTGCCCTACCTCCTTTTAGGGCAGCCACATGCTTGGCTGACACTTTGTTAGTCTGTATTGTGTTGGAAATTTCATGCTTAGCTTAATCCATGTTTCCCCCTTTTTTATTAGAAATTTTCTTTATTTACATTTCAAATGTTATCTCCTTTCCCAGTTTCCTCTCCGAAAAACCAACAACCCTGTTCCCTCCCAACTCCCCTTGCTCACCAACCCACCCTCTCCCTCTTCCTGGCCCTGGCATTCCCCTACACTGAGACATAGAACCTTCACAGGACCAAGGACCTCTCCTCCCATTGATGACTGACTTGGCCATCCTCTGCTATACATATGCTGCTGGAGCCATTAGTCCTACCACGTGTACTCTTTGGTTGGTGGTTTAGTTCCTGGAAGCTCTGAGGGTACTAGCTGGTTCATATTGTTGTTCATCCTAAGGGGCTGCAAACCCTTCAGCTCCTTGGATATTTTCTCTAGCTCTTTCATTGGGGACCCTGTGCTCAGTCCAATGGATGGCTGTGACTCTCTACTTCTGTATTAGTCAGGCATTGTCAGAGCCTCTCAGGAGACAGCTCTATCAGCCAGCACTTGGCTGGTATCCACAATAGTGTCTAGGTTTGGTGACTGAGTATGGGAAGGATTCCCAGGTGGAACAGTCTCTGGATTGTCCTTTCAGTCTCTGCTCCATAGTTTGTCTCTGCAACTGATTCCATGGGTATTTTGTTCCCTCTTCTAAGAAGGATCAAGTATCCACACTTTGGTTTTCCTTTTTCTTGAGTTTCTTGGGGTTTATGGATTGTATCTTGGATATTCAGAGCTGCTGGGCTAATATCCACTTATCAGTGAGTGCATACCATGTGTGTTCTTTTGTGTTTGGGTTACCTCACTCAGGATGATATTCTCTAGATCTATCCATTTCCCTAAGAATTTCATAAATTCATTGTTTTTAATAGCTGAGTAGTACTTCATTGTGTAAATGTACCACATTTTCTGTGGTCTGTTGAAGGACATTTGGGTTGGTTCCAGTTTCTGGCTATTATAAATAAGGCTGCTCTGAATATAGTGGAGCATGTGTCCTTCTTACATGTTGGAGCATCTTCTGGGTATATGCCCAGGAATGGCATAACTGGGTCCTCTATGTCCAATTTCCCTAGGAACTGCCAAACTGATTTCCAGAGTGGTTGTACTAGCTTGTAATCCCACCAGCAATAAAGGAGTATTCTCTTTCTCCACAAACTCGTAAGCATCTGCTGTCACCTGAGTTTTTTATCCTAGCCATTCCATTCTATCTGGTGTGAGGCGGAATGTCAGGGTTGTTTTGATTTGAATTTCCCTGATGACTAAGGATGTTGAACATTTCTTTAGGTGCTTCTCAGCCATTTGTTATTCCTCAGTTGAGAACCTTTTTTTAGATCTGTACTCCATTTTTAATAGGGTTATTTGGTTCCCTGGAGTCTAACTTCTTGAGTTCTTTGTGTATATTGGATATTAGCCCCCTATCAGATATAGAATTGCCAAAGATCTTTTCCCAATCTGTTGGTTTCCATTTTGTTCTATTGACAGTGTCCTTTGCCTTACAGAAGAAGTTTTGTAATTTTATGCCTCCTGACTGGTCCCGTCTTAAAAAGTCTCAGGAGAGAAAATCCATGCTTCCTCTTTAAAATGTTCATACATATTGCCTTTGTATCTGCTTTCTAATAGAGGCCCAATTAGGTAGGTAGGTGTGTGTGTGTGTGTGTGTGTGTGTGTGTGTGTTTGTGTTTGACCAAGAATTAGGCTATTCTTGGTTGCCAACTTCACTATATCTGTAATAATCTAAAACCAAATAATGGAGAGCACAACTGTGAGGATTTTTGCTTAATTTGAAGTTTGAGGACCCATTTCTAATCCAGGCCTTTGAGGTAGAAAGATATAGCCTCAGTTTGAATCTTGAGCCAGGAAGGCATACCTTTAATCCAGTTAGTTCATTTGAGCTGGGAAACCTTAAACCCAGGCCACACCTTCTGCTAGAAGCCTATGTAAGGACATGGAAGACAGAAGCTTTTGCTCTGCCTCCTTGCTTTTGCCTTGCTAGCAAGTTCATTCTTCCACTGACATTAGTGCCTACTTATTTGGGATTCTAGCATGGACTAAAGACCAGCTGAGGTATCCAGCTTCATGAACTGAGAGACTACTGGATTTTTGGACTTTCCATTCTCAGCCAGCCACTCTTGGATTGACTGGACTGCAGCCTGGGCGTTGTCATTCTAATAAATCCCCTTTCTGTACATATATAGAGATTCATTCTATACATTCTATTTCTATAGAGAAGCTTGACTAACACAGAGTGATCATTCTTTACCTGCTTGGCCATGAGATGTAGCATGCAGGTATTGTGAGGAAGTTTTAAATGTCAACTTACTTCAACTTACAGCCACCTGGGAAGAATTCCTTCCTTCCTTCCTTTTTTTTTTTTTTTTTTAATTTTGTACATGAGCACTGTTGTACTGTATTTCTGACATTTCTACCTCTTTCTCCAACTCTTACTATGCCCTCCCACTCCCTCTCAAATTCATGATCTCTTCCTTGATTATTATTGTTTTATTATATATTAATATTGCTTATAAATATATCCATCTAAGATATGTATGTATATATAAAACCTGCTGAGTCCATTTAGTGTTGCTAAACACATATGAACACATGTTTAGGGCTGACCACGTGGGATCAGTGATGTGTCAGGGAGTCTGTGCAGGGAAACCTGATGCTTCCTCTCTCAGCACACATTCAGTGGCTGTAGCTCTTCATCCTGGGGCGTGACCTTTTGAAATTTCCCCATCCATGTTTTCATACTAACTAGTGGTCCCATATTACAGGTCTGGCATCCATGAAATCTGAACATCATGGAAGTGAGTTTCAACTGAGTAGTTTTCTAGATCAGCTTGACCTTTAGGAATTTCTGTGGGGGATTATCCTTTCTCCCCTCATAGGATGAATTTGAATATGGTGACATAATCATTAATGTAGCCCCTGAGTGCCCTTAGATCTGTCCAATTTGCCTGATTTTAGAAAGTGGCATTATTTTAAGTTTATTATCTTTCTTATTTATTTATTTATTAATATATTTTGTAAACCATATGTTTTGATCATAGTCTTTCCCCTCTACTAACTCCTCATAAATTATCCTCACCTCTTTATTTACCAAAATTCATATTTCATTCTCAGTCTCAAAATCAAAAATTAAAACAAACAACCCCATAAAAAAAAACACCAAAACAAAATGAAAATTACACAAAAATTTATGGAGTCTATTTTTTGTTAGCCAACTACTTCTGGCCTTGGGGCCTGCCCAGGAGTGTGGAGTGTGGTTGATAAATGTGAGGCATTATCTTGATCACTAGTTGATGTAGAAAGACAAGCTCACTGAGTGTCATCTTTCCTTAGAAGTGTGTGTGTGTGTGTGTGTGTGTGTGTGTGTGTGTGTGTAGATGTTTAAGTATGAAAAAACATTCTAGCAAACAAGGATCCATGTATTTATTCTCTTTCTCTTTTTGAGTCTGAATGTGCTGCTTTATATTTCTGCTTTAAGTTCCCCACAGAAATGGATTGAAAACTGGAATTGTTGTTTTTTGGTAAGAAACGAAATGAAAAAATACTGTGACATCAAACCTCAACCCAGTTGCTCAGGCTAGTAGAATTGCCTGGGTAAACTGCATTCATTACCTTCTTAGGAACAATGAAAAGCCAAGGGCAGTTAACAAGCAATGGAATTATGGCAGAGAAAATTTGTGACTCTCAGAGTCTCTTGGAGTATGTGAGCAGAACAGGCTGACAAATATACTCACATTTTAGGAGAATTGTATACCCATACAATAATCACACGGATAATGAAAGAGTTATTGACTAGGTTCCTGGTTTTGATGGCTAGTCTCAGTTGTCAACCTGACTCTTTCTGGAATGAACTACAATCCAGATATGAAGGGCACACCTGTGATCTGGATCTTGAAGCTAGAAGACACAGGCTTTTGATCTAGATCTTGACATGGAATGACACAAGCTTTTGATCCAGATCTTAACATGGGATGACTGGATCAACACATGCCTTTAATCCAGATCTTGAGGCACATCTTTAATCTGGACCATATCTTCTTCTGGAGGCCTATATAAGGACAATGGAAGGAGGAAGGGTTTGTTCCTTCTCCACCTGCTTGCTTCACTTCACCAGCACATTCGTTGGAACCTGCTTCTTCAGGGTTCCAGTTTACACAGAAGACCAGCTGAAATACCCAGTCTCCTGGGTATTTCATACCCATAGACATATTTTCATATTCATTCCATAAGTTCTGTGACTCTAGAGAACCCTTCAGTGGTTTTGAAAATTGGAGTCAGGGTGTATCTGGATTGATACCCAAAGGTTTTGGCTTTCCAGTTTCCTTTGAAATCTTACTCTGTAGAGCTTGCACATACATTTCTATTCAGAAAGGGTACTCTCCCCTGATAGAATAATCAGCTAAGGGTGCACTTTTCTTGAAAGACTGTAGGACTTTCTGTTAAGATCTGATCTTACCAACCACCAAGTTGACAGCTAGAGAAAAGTTGTAAGAAAAAACAGTTAGGAATATGCATGACATGATAAAGATGAAAAAACAAACAAACAAACAAAAAAAACCAATGAGAATTAGCACCTGGCAGGGGCTGGAGATTTGCTTTCAGGCTGCCCCATCAGCATGTCTGAAACATCAGACTGGACAAGGCTGAATTTATAAGTTGGGGGATAGGTTTTCAATTTGTGGAACTCTAAAAGGCTGCTGAAAACAATAACCAACAATTAGAATGTTGTCTTACCGGAGCAAATGGCAGAAAGGGCTATTAAAAGGATCGTGTGGATTCCTTCATTTGCTGTTTGGATTGCAAACTGGTCCAGGCACTGTGGAAATCAGTGGGGAGAACTCCCTCAAAGCTAAAAATAGATCTATCACATGACTCAGCTATACCACTCTTTGACATATGCTCAAAGGATTCAATAGCCTGTTTCATAGATACTTGCTCAGTCATGTTTGCTATATTCACAATAACTAGGAAGTGGAAACAACCTTAATGTCACACAACTGATGATGGATAATAAAAATGTCATACAGATATGGCCAGGCAGTGGTGGTGCACGCCTTTGCCTTTAATCCCAACAGTTGGGAGCCAGAAGTAGGTGGCTTTCTGAGTTCGAGGCCAACCTGGTCTACAGAGTGAGTTCCAGAACAGCTAGGGCTATGCAGAGAAACCCTGTCTTGAAACAAACAAACAAACAAACAAACAAACAAAAGTCATACAGATACATCATGAAATACTATTCAGCTGTAAAAAAGGATAAAATAAAATCATGATCTTTGCAGGTAAATGGTAGAATTTAGAAATGATCATACTGAATGAGGTAACTTGGATTTATAAAGACAAATGTCAAGTTCTCTCTGATCAGAGGCTTCTAGCTCCAAATATTGAGATGTGAGTACATATCTTGGAGTAAATATAGACACCAGAAAAGTAAGAAGGGGCCATTCATTGCCTAGGTGAAGGACTAAGAAAGCAGTGGTTAGGGGATAATAGGATACAAGTGATCTGATCAGAGAAATGGGAAATGAGGGTAGGTATTTATAAGTATGGATGGGAAGAAGAGAAATACAGAAGGAGGAGGGAGGAAGGTAAAATAACAAGAAAGAATGTCTAAAACTTCCACAATGAATCACATTATTAACTACATATCCAAAAATACCTATAACACATGGAAATATCTGTACTAATATACATGTATAGTTTATATGTGAATTTTTACCATCTGTGCCAACAATGTTTTCCCTAAGAGCCAAAGCCCATCTAACAAAAACCCTAACACCAGACAAGAGAAGCCCTCTTTTGAGTTGTTGGTCAAGGTTGTTCAAGAGACTCCCAAATATTACAGACTATTGCTGTTGCCTATGGCTGTCCACCAGAGATAGAAGGTAAGTTTTCATTTTCTGAAGACAACATGCACTTCAGATATAGGGCTCAGAAACTCCTGAGCTAGAAATTATCTCAATGCTTCCTCTTTGAGGACTAGCTTTCATGGTGTAGAGCTATGATGTCTATGAACCACACCAATGACATGGCATGAAATGATAACCCTAAGGATACAATGATATGCATTACTGGGAAGTACCCCACACTTCTCTAATTGGACTTAAGACCTGCTAAACAAGAGAGAAATTATTCCTGGTACCAGAAATGCAACTAACTACTTAGAGATTGTGAAGTTGTTGATCTAGGAGAACCTACAACTTCTACTTTCCTAAACCAGCATGATCCATAATTACACTCCAAATATTTGTCCTTATACCCACAGATACATGTAGTCCTCTTGTCACATTAAAAAACATCTCTGCAACACATGGATATTATTGTAGAAAACCACAACCAATTAAAATGCAGGATTGTGGAACCCAGCCCCAATAGATACATCTGTAACACAACTCCCACACCTAAGTCTCAATATTGCAGAAGAGCAGGCAGAAGATTCTAAGAGCCAGAGGATCAAGGAGTCTCCTGTGAGATTGTGTCTCTCAGGAATGTCAGATGTTACAACCATAAAGTTTCACTAATGTGACTGCCTAAATATTAGCTGAACAAGAACAATACTATGTAAAATGGATGGAGGAATGTCTATGAGACCTTAACTCTAGACAGAGAACGACAGGAAATGGTGAGAGTGGGATAAATGTTCTTCCCCAAGGAAGAGCACAATGATTGGTTATTCAACACAAAATGGCCATCCCTAAAATCATACATACAAGTAATATGTGGACTAAGCAATTGTACTTATGTATTTAGTAATGAACGTGCGAGCGTGTATGCGCATACGCACACACACACACAGACACACATTACAAAAAACCATAACCAATCAAAATGCAGAATTGTGGAGCCTAGCCCTAAAGGATACATCTATAATACAACTCCCACACCTAACTCTCAGGGATGATTGCAAAAGAGGGGACAATTAATAGTTAATGAAAAGTGTATGAAAGAATATATGGATGGTTTTGGAGGGAAGAAAGTGGAGGGACAAATGATGTAATTACAAAATAATATCAAAAATGTTTTAAATGGGCAGTCATGGTTGGCATCTTAGAAGTAAGGTCTGAAAGTCGATTTAAGGAGCACTCTTCATAGAAAGGTTCAGGGAATATACTAGCCCAGGTATGAGATAATACCACTAAGAAATTTGTTGTGCAGTATTACCAGAGAAGCCGAAAAAATAAGTGAAAAGTGGACGAGGAGGGGCTACTAGAGAGATGGTTCAGTGGATAAGTCCACTTATTTCTGTTTCAGAGGACATGGGTTCAATTTCCAGCACCCAATGGCAGCTCACAACCTTCTGTATCTGTTGTTTAAGGGGATATAGTGTTCTCTTAGGTCCTTTGTGTGCACCAGGCATGCATGTGGTACACATATAAATGTGCAGACAAGATATTCATGCAAAGAAAATAAATAAATCTTAAATAAACAAATTAATGGAAGAAGGCCATAATCTGTGTGCAAACAGCCTGGAGATGCAAGCCACAAACTTTGCAACCATTTCCCACAATGGTCACAACTTAGCCAAAATGTTCTTCTTTGTTCTTCTTATTCCAACTGGAGAACAATAACTAAGGATTGCTCCTTGAGTGATGGTATAAGATGCCCACTTGTAATGTGCCTGCCTCTAGCTCCCTCATGCCAACAGTTCAGTCAGAACATAGTTGAAAACTTCCTTATGAAGCTAAAGCTTCCCACACTTTCTGCCTGCCTGTCATTCTACGCCAAGCACCAATAATGGTGACTGACTCCCTTGTTGTAGAAAACTCTGAATAAACAGACGGTGTTTATTATATTTGAGTAGCCTTCATCTATTTCCACATGGTTCTTCTCCACAGGCAGGAGGTGATGGCAAGATAGGCTGTCACAATCCTTTCTAATACTAATGAGGACTATGGAGTGCCAACGCTGTAGAGGCCAGGTGGTGGCACTTAACTGCCAGAAGCCAGGAGGTTGAAAATTTTTGGAAAAAGCACCAGGGTTGCATGGCAGCCAAAGAGTCTAAATCTACAGGGAGCTGTGAAGAGATACTTAATAGAATATAAGTACCATTGCTAAGGGTAAAATAAAGATGATACTAAAGAAGTATTGCAAAAATACACAACATTATTTGATTTCAGAAAGCTATTTTGGAAGGGGAAGAAACTGGGCAGCCATCCTGATAGAAGCCATGGGTCTATTTTTCAGTTCTTGGACCAGGCCCAGAGCTCATCACTTACAGTTATCTGGTTTCCAATGGAAGAATCCAGTACCACCAATGGCATGTATGTAGGGTTGTAATTCCTCCTACCTTTCTTCAGCAGGGCCTGTAACTATTTGCTTGAGTGCCTAAGCAGTGGACTCCCTAAAACTCCATGGGTTGAACCTGGTCTACCTAGGTGGTCTTTCCCAAATTTCTAAATATATAATTGGAATTAAAGAACTTAGGGATTGAGTCTTCAACTCTTTGTACCTGCTAACAGCCATGCTAGTGAGGAAAGCTGAGGGGAAGCCTTTGAAATGGTCTGGCTACATTCCTAGCAAAGCTTGTAAATTAAGGGTAGTAGCAGACCGCGCAAGAAATAGTGGTAATTAATGCTTCCTTGAGGACATTAAGGATGTAGGAGTGATGGTTTCATCACAAATCCATTTTATTAGCCAATCTGGTCTGTGGGAAGCTGGATGCATTTTGGAGAGGGACTGTGAACTATCCAGTCATAAGTAGCAGCAGTGCCTCAGGTGCTCTGGCACTGTGCCTCCAGTTTATGAGGGTAAATTAATATGCCTTTGTTACACAATATGTAGCCACTGATTTCGTGATGACATTTTTTCTTGCCTTGTTAGTGAAGAGTTGTAAACAGTTTACAAAAGGAAGATAAAAAGAGCATACTTCTTTTTATTTATTTATTTATTTTTTTTGATTTTTTTGAGACAGGGTTTCTCTGTGTAGCCCTGGCTGTCCTGGAACTCACTCTGTAGACCAGGCTGGCCTCAAACTCAGAAATCCGCCTGCCTCTGCCTCCCAAGTGCTGGGATTAAAGGCCTGTGCCACCACCTCCCGGCAAGAGCAAACTTTTATAGTTGTTCTAAGAGTAGTTTAAACTTCCTGCCCTGCGCTATGACTAAAAGGATGAGTTGTTGGCTAGCTTTCAGGATACACATTTATCACACTGATGATATTGTGCTTGTCAGCGATGGTGTAGATGAGTGGTTGGAGCACAAGAGGCCTTGTTGCTTTACTCTTGAAATGTAAAATAGTCATCTGCAAAGTTCACATTCCTGAACCTACCAAAATTAAAAACACCAACCAACCAAATGACTGACTGACTGGCCGACCAACTGACCAACCAACAACAGCAACAACAGAATACACACACGCACACACACACACACACACACACACACACACACTGTTTTGTGTTTATGATTTTATGATGGGCTTCGTTCAAACTTCTCTTTGGCCCTTGGTTGTGCATTGGACACACCTGGTGGGGAATCTGTCTATGAGTTTTATTACTTTGGCAATGGTTTTCAAAAAATTTTTTATTAGATATTTTCTTTATTTACATTTCAAAATGTTATCCCCTTTCCCCAATTCCCCTCCAACACCTCCCTACTCCATACCCCTCCCCCTGCTCACTAACCCCCTCATTCCAGCTTCCCTGTCCTGGCATTCCCCTACACTGGGGCATCGATCCTTCACAGGACCAAGGGCCTATCCTTTCATTAATGTCCCACAAGGCCATCCTTTGCTACATATGCGGCTGGCTCTCCAGCCATGAGTCTCTCCATGTGTATTCTTTCATTGGTGGTTTAGTCCCTGGGAGCACTGGGGGTACTGGTTGATTCATATCGTTGTTCCTCCTATGGGGCTGCAAACCCTTTAGCACCTTGGGTCCTTTCGCTAGCTTCTCCATTGGGGATCCTATGGTCAGCCCAATGGGTGGCTGAGAACATCCACTTCTGTATAAGTCAGGCACTGGCAGAGCCTCTCAGGAGACAGCTATACCAGGCTCCACTCAGTAAGCACTTGGCATCCAAAATAGTGTCTGGGTTTGGTAACTGTATATGGGATGGATCCTCAGATGGGACAGTCACTGGATGGCTTTTCCTTCAGTTTCTGCTCTATACTTTGTCTCTGTATCTCCTCCCATAGATATTTGGATCCCCCTTCTTCTTCTTGAGTTTCTTGTGAATTGTCTTGGATATTCTGTAAATATCCAATGGCCTGTGAATTGTATCTTGGATATTCTAAACTTTTGGGCTAATATCCACTTAACAGTGAGTGCATACTATGTGTGTTCTTTTGTGATTGGGTTACCTCATTCAGGATATTTTCTAGTTCCATCCAATTGCCTAAGAATTTCATGAGTTTTTTTATTTTTATTTTAGATATTTTCTTTATTTACATGTAAATTTCTCCTTTCCCAGTTTTCCCTC